>NC_039257.1:1823047-2190547 GCF_003368295.1 Carassius auratus | reverse complement strand
GATAAAAATCTAAATTACAATAACACAAGTCCTAGTTATGAGATTTAAAATGAACATAAATCAATAATTGTCATAATTAATTGTCAAAATGTGATATTAAGTCATAATTATGAGATAAACCCATACTTTTCACATAACAACAAAATTATGATATACAAAATAAATAATGAGATAAATACAGTGTGAAAGTTCTGAGTTTGTCACAATTAAGTCATAATTATGAGATAAACCACAATTAGGTCAAAAAATCATGAATATGATATTTACAGCATACCAAGTCATACTTTATAAGATAGAAGTATAATTATTACTAGTCAAAATGAAGATAGAAAGTCATAATTATGAGAAATAAAATAATTATGGCACAAGAAGTAAAAACTATGAGGTAAATCAATTATGATAAAGGCAGACTATGATACAAAGTCAAAATGACTATAATAATTAAAATTTTTAAAAAGTCAAAATTATTACAAATAAAATTAAAATGATATCAAAATTATTCAAAAATGTCCTAAATACAACAGTAAAACTTGCCATTATTATGTAAAAAAAATATATTTCTTATACATAATTATGACTTCATCTCACATAATTTCGGCTGTCATAATTACAAATTATCAAACCATAGTTTTTTCTCTTCTGTGGCAGACATAGGCTTCTATAACGTTAGAGAACTTCTGCTTTTCCTAAACTAATTCATGTTTAAGAATTTAGCAGATTCAAGATTTAAGCAAGTGAAGGGCTTTAAATTTGGTAAGAGTGATCGTTCGCCAAAAAATAAACTTCCTGTCATCATTTACTCATCCTGCTGTCATTCCAAACCCAATGACTTTCTTCTGTTCTCTGTACAATGACATTTCACACTGAATATACCTGTCAAGCTCTAAAAAGAGCTTTTGTGATACTTTTTGGAGCCTGAAGGAGGCAAAGGTCTTTGTATGGATAAAAATTCTCCTTTTGTGTTCCCCTGAATAGATAACAACATGTGGTTGAGTAAATGATGATAGATTTAATTTCTGGGTGAACTGTGGAGTTTCTTTATAGTTTAAAGTGAAGTGGCGCAGTGATTCACTGCTCACTGCAATTTCAGGTTAAAGTCTGTGGCTTAACAGCATGAATTATGGAAATACAGCACAGGCTTTGAGGAGAATTCTCTCTTTAGAGATCATCTGGAGCTGCGCGGAGCCGGGAGTGTCTCTGGATGGTGACCAGCGTACTAACATCTAACATAATAATTCTGACTCACTTTCACACTTAACTGAGAGACAAGATTCATGCTGAAGTTCGCAGTCAACAGCCAACAATATCATTCAAACACAAACATATGCATGCACATAAAAATGAACTTATGAAGAAAATGGTGTGCATTTGTCACTCACTCAGGTTTCTGAAATCAGCTTTGGTCTTACTGAAGATGTCTTTGATTCCCATCGCTGTGAGAGGACCCTCCAGATCCACCTCTTCCTCTGCCGTGAATCTACTCGGAGAAGAGGAGGAGAAACCAGAGAAACTCATCCATGAGACTCACTAGAGATCAGACCAGTGCGGTATTGTTAACAAACTGCATTATTGTTAACTGAAACTAAAACTATAAAAAATCCTAAAGCATCTTTTGTCAATTGAAATACAGCTGAATGACTAGATTAAACGTCATAATGAGATTAACAAATCAAAATTACAACATACTGAGACATACTGAAATTATTATAAGATGGTCTCATAATTATGGAAAAATACAAGTCATTATGAAATAAAAATAGTGAATGATAATATTCAAAGTCAGAAAAGTTAATTAAGACATTAAATCATAATTATGAGATACAAGGTCAAAATTATGACATAATTATGACCCTTATAAGATTATCTCACAACTGACAGTCAACTTTTTTGATAATCTCATAATTATGAGATACAAATGTCTTTATGACAAAGTCAAAATTATGACAAACTAAGTCATAATTATAAGATATTCATCATTTAAAAAAAAGTTCAAATTGAGATACAAATGTGACTGACATAAGTCAAAATTTTGACATACTATCTCATAATTATCACAGCCACATTTATGAGACAGCAAGGCATAATTATGAGATACAAATGTGACTGACAGTCAAAATTATGACATACTATCATAATTATACGATTATCTCATAATTAATCACAAAAAAAGTCACATTTATGAGATACCAAGTAATAATTATGAGATACAAATGTAACTGACATAAAAAGTCAAAATTATGACCTACTGAGTCATAATTATAAGATTATCTTAAATATAGATTATCTAAAAATTCCAAATGATTAAGTAAGAGCAGTTATAATTATAACATACCAAATCATAATTATGAGATAAAAAGCCACAATTATGAGATAAAAAGCCACAATTATGACATACTGAGTCATAATTATGAGATACAAAAGTCATTATTACATAGTCAAAATGATTAAATAATCATTCATAATAATGAGATAGAAAAATTAAAATGACATACTGTACTATTTCATAATTATGAGAAAAAAAGTCACAATTATGACTTTGATCAAAAATTATAATTGTAATTATACTCAAAATTACAACAAAATTATGAGATAAAAATCAATTATGGCCAAAATTTGATTAAAAAGTCATATTAATGACAAAATGTGATAATTGTTTACCTTACTAAGACTTAGCATCTTATAATTTTTACATCATTTTGACATAATGGACTTCATATTCAAATAAACAGAGACATATTACCATTAGTCAGTTAGTATTATCCAATATTAATACTGACTAAATATTATAATAATTAATACAATCTATATTAAATAATTATATAAATTTATTCTAAAATAAGACTGCAGCATCCAAAAGATGCGACTAAAAAAAGTGAATATTAAAAGATAACGCTAAGGACGGGAATCTCACTTTGGCATCTGGAGGCGCATCCTCCTCTGGACGAGCAGTTTGGTCCAGCTTTGGACGGTTGCCGTGGAGATGTGTGGCAGGACGGCTGAGAGGGGCGTGGCCTCCTCTGACGGCAACACAATAAACATGCTCATGCTATTGCCATCATACGGCAACTCAATCACTGTATACTTCAAACCTTCTGGAGTGCTTGCTTGACCTGCAGAGAGAACGAAAACAGAGTCAAATAGTACACTTGACTATTAAATATTCGTTTTATTAACCTAAATGTTCCTCAAAAACCAATACCCGACACACGCATGTGTGGATCATATCCCAGTCACCCCTGTGAACTTTAGAAATGCAGTCCTTTCGTTAGGTCTATAAAACACTTTATTCTGCTTGTGAAGTGTTTATATCAAAACTAGTAAAAGAGCAGTTTATTGTGTTTTTTATAGATTAAATCCTTCTGGCGATGGATAGGCACTATTGGCGTTTGCATTAGAATTCAATTAATTCACATTTTATACTATTTTATTACCATCTGCTGGGTTACGAGGAATTGTAAAGCTAAAATACACTCCCAGCGATTTAAAAAGTAGCAACGTTTTTATTGTATCGCCGTTTCTGGAAAACAGCTCCACATATATCCAGACAAAGGCATGAATCACGTGGTTGGAAAATCTTGTATTACTCAACAGTTTCTGAATGTGTGTGTGAGTGTAATATCTGATGCAATATCTGAAAATCTGACCTATGCTGAAGACAGAGAGTTGGGACATCATGGGAACTTTGTATGTCTTTCCGTCTCCTGCAGTGAAGCTTCTGGGTTTGGTGTTTTGGGCTTGGAAGCGGGACTTCCAGAGGCCTTTGAAGTAAATGGAATTTACAGCCACCAACCGAGTCATAGCTGGATCGAACATGTCTGCCTTGACAAGACTGGGAATTTGGCCTGATAAAGAAGAAAAAGAAAAATAATAAAAAATGTATATATGCAATATTAATAATTATAAGTAATTGCCACTTCACACAAACAGAATGCTAAATAAGGCATAAAAAAAACTAAAAAAAAACTTTTTCCAACTAATTGTCAATGAAAGGACATCATCAAGAGGTCAAACTAAATATAAATATCAGCCGTTTTGTTTTGTGATCATTTTGTATGAGATTTTGCCATTACATTTTTTAATATAGTTTATAATCCTGACTTGAGTGATTTTGCAATAAATAAATGGATAAATATAATAAATAAATAAATAAAAAAAAAAAAAAAAAATATATATATATAAAATACATATTTTGTATAATAAGCCATTTAAATAATTCATTTTTAAATAAAATAGGTACAATTTTTAAAAATAATTGTTCAGTAATTGTCAAACTTCCAAGAAATGTAAGAAAATTATTCATTTGTTTTCTTATATATCTTCCATATTAAAAATATCAAATATTTTATAAATAAACAAATTACATTTTTATACTGAAACAAAACGTTGTTTTAGTTATAAACCTCTAATTTTTATAAATTAAATAAAAGTTTATTTTTTCTTATGATAATGTTGGAAACGATTTTAAGATTAACAATAAAGTTAATAATTAATAAATAAATAAATCAATATAAAACAGACAATTAGCTTTTTTTACTGAAAAACTTCTACTTCCTATTATTATGAAAAACAGTTTTTCTTACAACATTTTAACATTAATAATTAAAAGTAATTAAACAAATAAAAACTAATAAAGTTTGTATATTTTAGACAAATGTTGTTTTTGTTAATACATTTTTTAGTTATTGATAAACATGCTATAAATTGAAAAAATTATTTTAAAGATGAAGAATTCCAAAAATGTGTGTAAGATCACAAATATTTCTTCACTGCAAAAATGTATTATCTTTTCAACAGATTTGTGTTTCTAATGCTTTAAAAATAATAATAGTTACCCAGTTTGTAGACTATTCATGGAAAGTGCCTATAACATTATTATACTATTGATATAAATATTCTACAAGTTACATATTTTCCACAAAAAAATTTAATTTATTAAAGCTCTCAGAGCTAAGAGCTTATTTAGGGATAAATATGACATTTCATGAGATATAGTATTGTAAAGATCCTTCTTAATGAATGCGGGTATCAGATGCAGGGGTCAGCTGTACCTCTGGTGCTGTTCTTCACCCATTCATTGATGGTTTCTGCAGCCTTCTCCGGGTCACTGTAGTCAATGGTTTGACTCTCACACATGAAGTTCTCCCTGTTGGCTCTCAGGAAGTCTTCCTTCATGCTGAAGCCCTCGTTGGGAAACAGCGCATTGGCAATCGTCACAATATCAGCATTGGATTTAGTCGTCAAGGACTTATGCAACTTCCGCAACATCTTATATGGACCTGAGAGCAGAATCAACACACAACACATCAGTCTGTAGATGTCCTTTACAGACTTGAGATTCCTATTTTTTGAGCATTTCAATGCACAAGTACTGCAAACGAAACCAGAGCAAACACACACCTGTCTTCTTGTATTTGAGGGCTGTGAGTAGCTGGCGGCGAGTGTCCCCTTGGGCCCCGGGGAGCAGCATCCCCAGGACAGAGGCAACGCCGTGAGGAGACAGAACCACATTCTCCTGCAGTTTGTCCTGAACCACACGTAAAAACACCTGCAGGCCGAGATCTGAGCCTCGCTCTCCGTAAGACGAGGACGGAGACACTGAAGCGCTCAGAGAACAAACCGTCACCAGCACACACAGCTGCAACGCCACAAACATCGTGAGCGACACACACGCAGCTCACCTGAAGAACAGAGAAAAATTATGCTCACAACTAATGTGATTCTTTTTATTCATACGTTTCACTATTTTCATGCATTTCATTGCTTATGGATAACAAATAGGATTACAAACAAAAGTTGTGTGCTGCTTCAACAACTAAAAGTATAATAAAATCAAAATGTTATATTTACCCGCTAATACAAACATACTATTGTTGACAATTCAACCGAGCATGCTATTCCAAAGAACAAAATTATATTTTAATAAAAAATATAATAAAAAATAATCAAACACCATGCTTCACCTCATACAGAAATATGTGTCTAGACAGATATTTGTAACTTTTTTTTGTATAAATATTTCTATATACAAAATATAGAGATTTTTATCATTTATAATATCATACATTTAAATCTTTTTATAATTTATAATATTTAAGAAATAAAATACATGTAGATTTTAGTTTTATTTTAATGATTTTTGTAATCTATCAAACAAAAAAAAAAAACAAATTTCTGTATATTTTTATTATCAAAATGACTATAAAACACTACATTCATTTACAGTACTGTAGTGTATATACTTTATATAGCTAAAAATATCTTCATGCAAACAGCTACTCAATTGGTTACTTTGTCGACTTTAAAGGGTGTCATATTTAAGACAAGAAAAAAATATAAGGTCTATAAAATGCTCACTTCAAATGACAATCAACACACATTCTGTCTCTGATTTTAAGTGTAAAGTCTTTCCTGAAGAAATCCTTCAATGGGGATAACAGTAAAAAGTCTCCAGGTATTCCAGGTTCACTTCAAACCGGTCCCGACGTCTGACCCGCGGCTCATTCTTACATGAAAACTTACAACACTTACACAAAGCACAACACAAATACCTTCTTCTTTCTGAGAGCTCGGATTTTCTCGGAGATCTCGATCTAATCAGTATTCTCCAAAGCACAGCGATTTTTTTCCAGGACACAGACTGCTTCTATTTTTTTGCACAAGTGTTTCTTGAGTAAAGAACGGATTCAAGCAACACACATTTCCACAGTCCTCAGGTCTCCTGGATCTGTGCACACACACTCACACACTCCTGAGCTATTCTGTTTCCCGTCACACAGCCCTGCGACTCAGGAATTTATTTGATTAAGGATAGTGAGTGTGTGTGTGTGTGTGTATGCATGTGGGTGTATGTGTGTCTACTTAACCTATTTTGGGGACAAATTTGTACCCAGATGTACATAAATCTTATCAAATCTACCAAAACCTTTTCTTAGAATTGCAATTGTAGCAAAAATTCCCGTTTTTAATCTCAAAATATAAAAAAATAAACATAAAATTCTCAGAATTCTGAGTTTACATCTAGTTATTAAATAATAAAAAAGGAAATTTTAACTTTTAATTTTTATTGTAACGCTTTAATTTTTTAAAATTTTTTATTTTAATTTTTTTTTTTTTTTTTTTTTTTTTTTCACAATTCAGACTTTTATTCTCAGATTTTTGAGTTTGTATTTCATAATTTAGACTTTTCTCAGAACTGCAAGGGGGACAAAAGTCCGAATTGTTAGATATAAATTCTATTACTCTAAAAGTATTTTATTTTTTTTATTCCATGGTTGAAATGGACTTAGGTTGTAGCAGCTAATGCACTGTCTACATTTTGATATCTAAGTAAACGTGTGTGTGAATGCCCAGTCAGTATTGCAGAAAATATCTCCAGTGATTATTTAATGGTGCAATTAAGAAAGGAACAGAAAATGTGACTGCTTAGAATTCATTAAAATTACACCATGATATTCCATCATTCTACTGACATATTGTGCCAACGGACTGTTGTGATCAATCACTCACAAGTGCATTTCACAGCTATGAGTGTTTAGCATAACTATCATTCCTGTCAAATATTATGACCATTTACGGCACTTTAAAACATATTAAATCACACAATCCCTCCAAAACCTTCGAAACAGAACTGATTTAATCTGATGTTTGTCTTGAAACAGTTACAAAAGAACGATTTACTACCATTCTCATTAAGATATGAAAACGTTATTTCTGAATGTTCTCTGACCATTCAGAACACCCATTAAAAAAAAAAAAAAAGTTTTCAAAACTTTATTTTGTTTGTTAGGTTGGTTAGTTATGTAAACGTTTCATTTGATCATTTTCAAACATTATGGGAATGTTACTTTTAAATGTTTTCTAAACATTCCAAACAAGTAGTAACATTTAAAAAATAACAGCTTAAATATCTTGTTCCACAAACAATTTATAATTAATGTTTTTTTTCTAATGTTTTACGAATATTATTAAGACACAAAAAGGAGTTTGAACAAACACTTAACATTAACGTTAAAGGGGCCATCAGATTTCCACAAGTTGATATGATTCTTTATAGTCTTAATGAAAAGTCAATTACATACTTTGGTTAGAATTTCCTAGAATTTACAAACACCTTTTTTACCCTGTCAAAATCAGCTCTGTTTTCAGCACGCTGTTCAAGTCCATGTTGGTTTAAATGCTAATGAGCTCTGCTGACCCCGCCCCTCTCTTCCGTGGGCTGATGAACTGACTGTAAACTTACTGTAAACAGACTGGAAAAGAGATTTGTAAGATTAATAAAAAAAAACCTTCTATTCACTTCTTCAGTATGAAGCTGGATCATGAATGATTTGTGCAAATTAAATGAATTTAGGCAAATTGGCGCATTTCCTTGAAAAACTAAAGTAATATTAGTCCTCTGCATCTTCAGCGGCTCAGATGTCAGGAGTAAATGACCACTGCTATGTTCATATATAACATCTCAATCTCTTAGAAATCATTCTTGTCTTCCCCTGCATCGGGGTCAACACAATGACGGACAGCTCTCAGCTCACTTAGGGCGGGTCTCAGGTAAGACGGACTTGTCAATCAACTATCGTGGGAGGGGCCTGTGCAAAACTGTGTGATTCTAAAGAAAAGGGATTTTAAAATAGGGATTTAAAAAAAAAAAAAAACACTTGGTGGATTTTTATCATTATAGGGTGGATGTGTACACACACGTCCAACACACATTTATATTCAAACAACAACAGAAGTAAATGTTGCATCCAATGAACTCTTTAAAATATAACTTTGAGAGAACGTTAAGCAAAGTTCTGAGAAAGTTCACTGTTAAACAGGTGTCAGTTGCATAAACGCTTAGCCTAGTCTTAATAGTCAGTCATCCCTTTTTCTTTTCTTTTTTAAGACAAGTCATAACTTTGTACAGTCAGTTACATAAAAAGTAGATAGTTCTAACTTGAATCCAAAAAGTAAGACTGGTTAACACTTTTTCAACTCCTAGCTGGTCAAACTAGTTCTTAAGACATAGGCTAGTCTTAACATAGAGGTTAAGTTTATCCAACTGCAGGTCTATTTTGATGCTACAGTTGAACTTATCTGATCTGATCTAATACTGTGGTCTAACTACAGTTAAACTGCTTGAGCAAAGCGTTGTCTTCCGATGACTGCAGTGAACTTTTTATAGCAGCTTCAGCAACTGTGTGTAATTATAGGCTCTGAACACAAATAGGGACGGGGGTCTGGAACTGAAAGCAAACAACTCACAAACAAGTCAACCTCCACATCCCTCACATGTTAGTATTAGTATCCATAGATCAATAATAACATCTAGGAATTACAACAGCAGTAGCAGATGATTTAAGTGTAAAGCATCATTGACAGTCTATGAGTGTGCTCCACTGACCTGAACAAGCAGCTGTAATTCTTCTGATACGCAGGTAGAAACGCGTGTCTTCCGCGAGCGTCCGTGTTCCTCCTCACGCCGCCGTGCCTCCGTCTATTTCTTTCTGTCCTGAGCGCCAGACTCCGCCTACTATTAAATATACGAAAGACGCTATAAATATTAATTAAGACAGTCTGACGTCATTTGGTTGACGTCCAACCACGCAATAGTAACGGCCGCCGAACGTTCCATTACGCAATTAATATTCATGAGCCAAGCCATCGCTGTGGAATAGAAATCGGGGAAGGGGCGCAAAACAAGTAAATAAATAAATACATTCAGCGAAACTTTGATTAAACTCTACTTCATGAAAAACAGGAAATGACACACACGCGGAAGAATATAATGATTAGTGCGGCGGATGATAATTATATGCTTTCACAAAAGAATAACACATGAGCATTCGGACACAACTCAACTGTTGAGAAACTGGAATCTGAAGACTTGACTAACATAAAGTACCAGACACGCTTTTATTTAACCCGTTTAATCCCAAACTTTTCCCAGACAAGAAAATATCCAAATAATGAGTCATTAGTAACCTTTTGAAATAATCAATAATTATTTTTTTGAAAGTTTTTCTTTGTGTGTGTGTGTGTGTGTGTGTGTGTGTGTGTGTGTGTGTGTGTGTGTGTGTGTGTGTGTGTGTGTGTGTGTGTGTGTGTGTGAAAAATTGTGTTTTATGTTTGGTAACAATTGTCGGATAGTGTAGCTAATGAAACAACATATTTATGCAGTCATAGAATGGTTAGATATCTTGATATCTTAGCCCAGCTATTTTAAACGGTTTGATCACATTCTAGGGTTACTACTATGCATTATAAACCTTATGCAATATTGATGTGAGCATTGAGATAAAATATAAAAATGACCAACACAGCATTTAAATTTTTTTACTTTTATGTAAAATATAACATCAAATGTTTATATTAATTCTTAGAGTATTGCATTTTTTTTATAACATTTGAATTTTTAATTTAGTGCAATATTTTTAATTTAGTGCTATATTTGTAATTTTCACTAGCAACTGCAACTGGATTTATATTGAATACCTAAGTTCACCGTTACCCCACCGGTCACTATTGTGACCATCAACATGTTTACTCATTCTGTGACCACACTCAACACAACTGAATATATGTGAATGCATACAATAATACTAGACACTCTAAAGATCATGTGTAGCAAAAATCTTTGTCATATATTTATGTTAAAACACTTTTCTATCCTTTTGCTTTGGAGCTCTGATGCAGCCTTATCTTCTCAAGGTGCAAACAGGAAGTAAACTGCTCTGGTCATGTGACAATTTGCACTAATCATGTGAAACTGCACATATTTAATTGAGACCCTTTATTTTTTCAATATTTGTAGGAAGTGCACTTAAACATCCTCAGTAAGGTTTTTAGAGCTTTATAAATGAAAACCTTTTTTATGGTCACGTTTTGGGATTAAACAGTTTAACTTGGTAGTATCTGTGGGTGCCACTGTATACAATGGTAAATGAGTATTGATTATTTTAGAGGTTTTTGACATGCTATATTGGTAATCTCTTATAGGCTACAATACGAAATAGGCTACAGTGCATTGGAGTAACCTAGCATGACATTTGAATATGATTTGAATATAATATAATATATATATATATATATATATATATATATATATATATATATATATATATATATATATATATATATATATATATTGCTAAATCAGTCTGTTTGAAGTTATATTATGCATGTCTGTCATATCACACCAGCTGTATTCAACTTTAATTTATTTTATAAAGGAAAAAGAACTATAGAATTTTTTTTTTTTTAATGCTGTGGAAAATGTTATTGTGACAATTGCAGCTTATTTTCTTACAATTCTGAGAAATTAGAATTGCAAAACTCAGAATTATGAAATTAAAACTAGTGTAAGAATTGTTGAATAAAAAGTCGCAATTGCATTTCCAAAATTTTTTTAATTAATTTTTTATTCTGTGTTGGGGAAAAACATAATTGTAAGATGTAAACTCTAAATTGCAAGAAAATGTCACAATTCAGATATAAATTCTGAATTTAAAGCAATACTGTACATAAAGCAATGATAAAGCAAAACATTAACTATTAAATAAAAATCAGTAAATAAAACAAATTACTGAATAAATAAAATATAAACAAATCCAAAATAAATACAACAAATACATTAAATAAGATATTACATCCCCAAAACTATAAAATTAAATGAAAAATAAATAAATAAACCAAAGCAAATCTAAATAAATTAAAATTAATATACAACAAAAAAAAAATAAACAAAACATATAACAGACAAAACTGATTTGGATTTATAAAACATGAAAAACCCTTTTTTTCATGCATTAATCAAAAAAACACAAGAATAAACAAAATTAATTGATTAATTAGGCTTCATTATATTCATGCTAAATCTAATTTCTTGGATATTTAGTGTAGAAAAGCACATAAAAACATCGGAAAGTACAAATGAGAGGCCCAGACTTCCTGTAATATAAAGCAGCAAGCTGGAAAACAAGTGAGGAACATCACATAGACATGTAAACACACTCATCAGTGTGACAAACACACAAATCAGCATGCATGAACACACACACACATCCTCCGGCCTCAGGGCCGATCTAGCTCATGTCCTGCTCTTGTAATGGGTGTTTATGCAGGACTGAGAGAGTGTGCTCTGCATCGGTTGAGCCACAGCAGCGTATCGATCGTACGGTTCACCTAACGAAGCATCACGCTACACAACACAGCGCCCTGGAAACACACACATTTACTTATACATGAGGATACACACACACACACAGGCACATATTCTGTACATATATTTGGAATATAAAGCAAATTTTATTGACTTATACCCAAACCTTGTTTCATAAGAACTTTTTCAAAAGAAACCAGTGGAACTGTTTTTGTTAGTTTGTTTGTTTGTTTGTTTTAAGATCGATCAAATTTTGTTTAGATTTTCTTTTTTGCACTGACATACATTTATTAAATAAATTATTAATGAATGAATTATAATTAAATTTTTTGTAAAGATTTTTGTTTTCTCATTGTTACTTTTAGCGGGTTTTTGTGTGTGTGTGTGGGGGGGGGGCTTAATAAAAATAATTGCATTAAATAATTTATATCTCACGATGTCTATGAAAAAAAGATTTTGTTTGACTTTTTCAATAATTTGTATTTAAAAACCCCCAACACATTCAGAAAAGGCATTTCAGGACAAAGGTCTGGGAGTCACTGGTAATCAGGATGTGAGCCGTTATCTTTCAGAACCAGAACCAAAATTCCCAGAACATTCTGAGATTGGACTCTGATTACAGAGACACACCTCTTAATCCAAATTCCACTTACACACTCAATCACTGCTTGGATCACGCCAGGAAATCTGTGTGTGTGTGTGTGTGTGAGCGAGAGCTCCTTGGCTTGTGTTCACAAACCATATCTGCTTTAAAGCAATAGTTCACCTAAAAATGAAAATTTGCTGTATATTTACAACATGTCAGGCCATCTGAGATGGAGATGATTTTGTTTCTTCATCTGAAAAGATTTAGAGAAATGTAGCATTACATCACCTGCTCATCAATGGATGCTCTGTAGTGAATGGGTGCCATCAGAATGAGATTCTAAACAGCTGATAAAAACATCAGAATAATCCACAGCACTCCAGTCCATCAACTAATGTCTCGAGGAGAAAAAGGCTGAGTATTGGCAAGAAACAAACCCATCATCTAGATGTTTTTATCTTCAAACTGTTGCTACTGGCTAAAATATGAGTCCATAATCCATAATGCTTTCTTATTCTTTCTTAAAATATTTATTTTTTTACAAACACACAGAGTTTCACTTTCCAAGACATTAATTGATGGACTGGAGTTACTGTGATGTTTTTATCAGCTGTCTGGACTCTCATTCTGACGGCACCCATTCACTGCAGAGCATCCATTGATGAGCAGTTGATGTAATGCTACATTTCTCTAAATCTGGTTTTATGGAGAAACAAACTCATCTCCATCTTAAATGCCCCGAGGATGTGTACATTTTGAACAAATGTTCATTTTTGGGTAAAGTATTTCTTTAAGATTTATTTTCCTAGATTTTTCCAAAAAAATGTCCCATTATGAATGTCTGTTGTCTCCAGAAGTGTTTTTCCTCTCATTCCCTCAGTTCCTCTCTCTCTGTAACTCAATCCTGCCGCTCTAAAAGCTCCTGCTGTTCTGAAGCACAGCGGTTTATTGGTAATCTGACTCAAGAAGAGGTCCAGACAATATCCAGCCTCTTATCTGTCTCACACACACACACACACACACACTCAATTTAATTCTGACCTGACTGACAGAGGCTTCATAAACTTGCAACCGTTTCATTCTGATCCTGAATCTCCGTGCTTGTGGTCAACACTTGCGTCTCAAACACACACACAGTGACCTCACACACCTCAAATGCTTGGTTGTCCTTGTTATACTCCACGACATCCATTAAACTTCCCATACACAGAATCCATCTGGGAATGGAGCTTAGAGCACAACCTGAGAGTCAGAGAAATGATTTCACAGATTATGTTGACTATTCGAACACAAATGCGTCATTTGGACGCCAAATAGTTTACGGAGGAACACACACTCTTGTCCACTTTAAACACTCGACCATGAGACTCCGCCCACATGCTCAGTGACATCAAATCTGGCATTCCACAGGAGCGCGCAGAACAGGGAACAGTTTGTATAAATGGGAAAGCATTAGGTCATTGTGTGGGTGAATCACAGGAAAACACGTTCAGCTCACATTTCAACCCCAAAATAAAGAAAATGAAGCTTATTTTAGGACCATAAAAAGGAGCGGTTTTACATTGTGACATTGGCATTTCAGGACCACTAACCACACTTTTCCCCAGAATGATAATTATCATAAAGCATACAGATAAACTGAACTTCAGTTTAACTTATTGTATTTCAGTTATTTGCAGTTGAAAATTTTTTACCATAATGTGCAAATAACTTATAAATGACTATTTATTTTGCTTAATATCAGCACAAGTTAATAATTGTAGTTTGCTTATATGCGACAATTCAAAAGTCTGGGGTCTGTAAGATTTTCTTTTGAAAGAAATTAATCCTTTCATTCAGCAAGGACACTTTAAATTGATCAAAAGTGCCAAATTTTCAACTTATTATTAATTTCTGTGTTTTTCAACTTTCTATTACTCAATAAATCCTTGAGTAATAGAAAAACATTTAAAATATATTTTCACTTTTTATGTGGTTTTATATATATATATACACACACACACACACTGTATACAGTATATATAGAGAGAGGGAGAGAAATAAATTAATATAAAAATTGATTTTATAAAGCTAATATTACATATTTCAGTTTTTTAATCACATTACAGTGATGAAAATTTGAATTTTGGGGGTAAACATGCTCGATCATAATGAAGAACTTATTAAAAATAATACATAATAAAACATTGGTCAAAATGAAAACAAATTTTGCTAAATAAATGAATATAAACTTTTTTTTTTTATCACATTAGAATGAAGAATTTTGGAAGGAAACATCTAATTATAATTAAAAACACATCCCAAAAAATAATATATAATAAAATATTGGCCAAAAGTGCTTTAGTTCTCTTAAAACATTTTTCTCTAAAATACTTTGCACCAAAGAAATTGTGATGTCTGGCTTGTTTGTACCATTCTAGTGAATGAAAACAGTATGCAGTTCCTTCCAAACACAGCCAGAGGCATGACAGCAGAGAGTCTGTGCATGGGCCGGAAGGAAGAGAAAGATGAAGGATGTTTGAGATTGAGTGTGTTCTTTCCTCGGGTCGTGCTGAGATGACTGACCCTGCTTCATAACTGAGCTACGGAGCACAGACGGCATTCCAGGATCTCAGAATCACACACACACACACACATCCCAAGTCGAACGGAACTAAGAAGGACACTGAAACCAGGATAGTCACAGTCCAGCGGCTGCAACTGCAACAGAAAGGCCTTTTCAGTCCTTGCAGAACGCATGTATTATACATCGTCTCATGTTCCTGTGCCATTACAAACTTATACAAGCCCTAGTTCAAGTAGTTTAAATAAATGCATCATTGCAAAAGTGATAAAGTCAACATTTATTAAAAAATGACCCTATTTATTGTTCTAATCAATTAAAATAACATCAATTAAATTGCCACCTGAAAGATGATTTTTTTTTCTCTTTCTGATGTAATCAAGGACGTGTAATAAATATAAATATTAAATGATAATATCATAACCCATTTCTAATCAACTGCAGACTGATGAAATAAAACTCTGTCAAACAGCATACTCTGTTTTACTAAGAAATCTCTCTTTGAGTAAGATAAATAGGTTATGAATGCCATGTCGTTTTTGCCTGTTAAATTAATTTTAAATTAATACATAAAGACGTTTATTTTGTCAGGATTGTCTGATAAATACAAAGAGCAAAAGAAAAGCATTTATTTGAAATAGAATTATAAATGTCACTTTTGATCAATTTAATGCATCCTTGCTGAATAAATATATTTATTTCTCAAATTCATTAATTTCATGCAATCCTCTTACCACTAGAGGGCACTCTCGAAATATTCTGCAACCACTGAAAAAAATAAACAACACTCATTACACAACAACACTGCCCTTATGCATTTAGCAGACACACAGAGACTTAATGAATTCATCAAAGAGCCAACAACAATGCAGCAGTGAATGGGTGCCGTCAGAATGAGAGTCCAAACAGCTGATAAAAACATAACAGTAATCCACAACTAATCCACACACCACTCCAGTCCATCAGTTAACATCTTGTGAAGACAAAATCTCTGTGATTGTAAGAAACAAATCCATCATTAAGGCGGTTTCAACTTTAAACCGTCATTTTGGCCCAAAATACAAGTCCGTAATCAATTATAATGCTTTATATTATTTTTTCTGACACATTACTGAAGTTTTTTCACATTAAAATTCTATTTGTTTAGTAGTGTTTTTGCTTGTAAAGGGTGCTAGATCTGTGCATAGTTCTCTCCTGATTCAGACAAGACCACTTTGTCACTGTAGTAAGCATCACTATGGACTATAGACTCATATTATAAGCCAGAAGCAACATTTTAAAGTTAAAAATGTCTAAATTATGGATTTATTTATTACGAACAAGCATATTTTCACTGCACAAGAGGTTAACTGATGGACTGGAGTGGTGTGGATTACTTGTGATGTTTTTATCAGCTGTTTGGAATCTGTCAGTCTGACGGCACCCATTCACTGCAGAGCATCCATTGGAGAGCAAGTGATGCAATGCTACATTTCTCCAAATCTGATGAAATCTCCAAAATTCATGGATGGCATAGGGTTGAGCATAGTTTCAGCAAAATTTTAGTTTTTGAGTGAACTATTCCTTTAAGGAATCATTCATGGCACAGGTTTTAGGCTAAAGTTTAATTTTAGACATGATCTAAAAGTAATAGTAATGTTGCAAACCAAAAGCCTTATTTTCAAAGCCTCAAAATGACTGGATGAAATCAGCAGCACGCATTTGATGCATGAATGTTGGATGACAAATAAGAGCCGAAACCAAGAAGATCCTGCATCTGGACAAACAGCACACGCTAGACAATGCCATGAGATGAGAAGCTATGGTTCTAGCGCTGCAGTGATCTAAGAGCCACTCACAATGAAAAGCTCTGTGAAAGTGGTCAGTGCGACATCTCTATCCTGAGGAGCGATGCTACAGGACATCACTTCAGGACAGACCACAGTCACGGAGTTTGACGTCTGAACCAACAGACATGGAGTCATTCCCCGTCACCTAACCACACAGACGGAGAAAGATGGCAAAACTCATGTATCTTGTGTCTCCACTGCAGAGACAGTCGCTCATCGCCGCAATTTGCCCTCGTTTTATTTTTAATTTTAATGTCTGTATGGGGGCGTTGTTTTAAATATGACCCAACAGACATAATATACACCCTCGGCAGACCGTGGCCATGATGACTGGTGATTAATATGTGTGTGTGTGTGTGTGTGTGTGTGTGTATAGCTGTAGGTCACAGAAAGGTCTTGCTTAAAAGTGGTTCGGATGTCATGGTGACATCCAGCTGTTCTGAAACATGGAGGAAAGAGACGGGGGGTTGAGACACAGAGGAAGAGCAAACAAGACAAGAAAAGCAGACTGGAAACACAGACAAAGACTACAGTTATACTACTTAATGTTTTTGTTCTATTTACATTATCACTCAAAAGTCTGGGATCAGTCAGATTTTTTAAAGAAATAAATACTTTTATTTATCGAGGATGCATTCAATTGATTTCAAATGAATTCTGTTCTTTAGAACTGACACTTCTTCTTATTCTAATGTGTTTACAGTTTTTCTCAGTCGCTTTGGTACATTTCTCTAATCATTCTTGAGATTTGCAAAACAGTAAGTGCATTTCTCAAAACAACTCGTACAAATATCAAAACACAATGGATGACCTGCAAAAGCCAGTCTCTTGCTCAAAATCCTTAGTTCATCTCTCAAAAATAAATATCTGTGTCAATGAACATGTCAGTGCCATCAGAATGACAAGTCCTTGTGTCATAGTTTACGGATAAGACAGTCAAATTGCTTAGTCATGTTGTCAATATAACAGTTTACTCTGGAGGGATGATCTGATGTAAACTACTGTATTGAACAATATGCCATATGCTTATGTATGCCATATATCCATTTCAAAACGTACACATTTACACATTACTGTTTGTGGGATGTTGATTGAAAGAGACTGGATAGAATTCCCAGTTACACTTTTACTAGTGGTCTGACCAAAAAAATAAAAAAATAAAAAATACTTTTACAATGCCATTGTGATATAGAAAAGGAAATATGGGAACAAAGATGAAAATAATTCCATTTTCAGAATTTGTAACTCTTGTGTTGTCCTTTGTCTATACAGTATAAGCTTTCCTACTGAAGATTCATGAGATGAACCTTTGAGCTATTTCAGAGAAATGGTTTATCATTGGTTTATCATCTACATTCTCTTCATTAGTAAAGATTCACTTGCACAATTCATGCCAAATTGACAAAACATCTAATAATAGTGTGTAAAAATACAAATAAAAAGTGTGCTTGGCAGTTTATGACAACTAGATTAACCATTTTGCATTTAATGACTTATACGATGAGCTAAAGACTAGATGTTTTGAGGGGTAAGACTATTGCACAGAAAACTGTATAATACATTTTGAGCAACATGACATTAGCAACTGATAATGTAGGAGACCACAGATAAATGTGCGTAATCAATTGCATGAATGTACAATAGCAATCGCAACTTGTTCAAAAGAATGAGAAACTGGTTTTATGATGTGTATTAATGACTAGATGATGTGGAGGTTGTACAAGTAGTTTTGAGAATTTCATTTCTGTTTTGAAAAATGCACCAAAGTGACTGAGAAAAACTGTATTTGTTGTTGCAACAACCTCAACCTTTTGTAGGAAGATTGCACTTTTTATATAATGCTTCTTTTTTTTCATGTTTTTATATTGGTAAATATGTTACTTTTGTGTTAATTTAGTAAAAAGCAGTAAGTTGTAACTAAGTTTAGATTATTTTTACAGTTTTTCTCAGTCACTTTGGTGCATTTTTCAAAACAGAAATGAAATTCTCAAAACTTCTTGTACAACCTCCACATCATCTAGTCATTTATACACATCATAAAACCAGTTTCTCATTCTTTTGAACAAGTTGCGATTGCTTTTGTACATTCATGCAATTGATTATGCATGTTTATCGGCAGTTTCCTACATTATCAGTTGCTCATGTCATGTTGCTCAAAACGTATTGCATAGTTTTCTGTGCAACAGTCTTACCACTCAAAACATCTAGTCTTTAGTTCATCGTATAAGTCATTAAATGCAAAATGGTTAATCTAGTTGTCAAAAACTGCCTAGCACACTTTTTATATTTATTTTTACACATTATTATTAGACTTTTTGTACATTTGGCATGAATTGTCCAAGTGAATCTTGACTTATGAAGAGAATGTAGATGATAAACCAATGATAAACCATTTCTCTGAAATAGCTCAAAGGTTCATCTCATGAATCTTCAGTTGAAAAGCTTACAGTTTTTCTCAGTCACTTTGGTGCATTTTTCAAAACAGAAATGAAATTCTCAAAACTACTTGTACAACCTCCACATCATCTAGTCATTTATACACATCATAAAACCAGTTTCTCATTCTTTTGAACAAGTTGCGATTGCTTTTGTACATTCATGCAATTGATTATGCATGTTTATCGGCAGTTTCCTGCATTATCAGTTGCTCATGTCATGTTGCTCAAAACGTATTGCATAGTTTTCTGTGCAACAGTCTTACCACTCAAAACATCTAGTCTTTAGTTCATCATATAAGTCATTAAATGCAAAATGGTTAATCTAGTTGTCAAAAACTGCCTAGCACACTTTTTATATTTATTTTTACACACTATTATTAGACTTTTTGTACATTTGGCATGAATTGTCCAAGTGAATCTTGACTTATGAAGAGAATGTAGATGATAAACCAATGATAAACCCTTTCTCTGAAATAGCTCAAAGGTTCATCTCATAAATCTTCAGTTGAAAAGCTTATACTGTATAGACAGAGGACAACACAAGAGTTACACATTCTGAAAATGGACTTATTTTCATATTTGTGTCCATATTTGTTTTTCTTTTTCTATATCACAATGACATTGTAAAGGTTTTTTTTTTTTGGTCAGACTTTGTAAAAGTGTAACTGGGAATTCTATCCAGTCTCTTTCAGTCAATATCCCACATACAGTAATGTGTAAATGTGTACGTTTGAAATGGATATGGCATACATAAGCATATGGCATATTGTTCAATACAGTAGTTTACATCAGATCATCCCTCCAGAGTAAACTGTTATATTGACAACATGACTAAGCAATTTGACTGTCTTATCCGTAAACTATGACACAAGGACTTGTCATTCTGATGGCAGTGATATGTTCATTGAAACAGATATTTATTTTTGAGAGATTAACTAAGGATTTTGAGCAGGAGACTGGCTTTTGCAGGTAATCCATGGTGTTTTGCTATTTGTACGAGTTGTTTTGAGAAATGCACTTTATGTTTTGCAAATTGTGAGTTTGATTCGAGAAATGTACCAAAGCGACTGAGAAAAACTGTAATGTAACTAGTGATGATTTTGAATGAAATTGATCAAAAGTGACAGAGACATTTCTACTGGTAAAAAAGATTTCTAATTCAAATAAATGTTGTTCTTTCTTTCAGCGAGTGAAATCGGCCAATGCCTGATGACTTCTTAGGAAACTCAGATTCTCAGTGCCCTGAAACACAAAACAGAATCCATAACTGAGCTAAGATAGATAGATAGATAGATAGATAGATAGATAGATAGATAGATAGACAGACAGACAGACAGACAGACAGACAGACAGACAGACAGACAGACAGACAGATAGATAGACAGATAGATAGATAGATAGATAGATAGATAGATAGATAGATAGATAGATAGATAGATAGATAGATAGATAGATAGATAGATAGATAGATAGATAGATAGATAGATAGATAGATGGATGTGATAGAAGTGAAAAGAACAGAAAGGCAGTGACTGGCTTGTAGTGCCATCTAGTGTTCTAGCATTGAGATACTATACAAATTTTTGTTCTGGTTTTTTTTTTTAATTTTTTTTTTTTTAGTTTAGTTAAGTTTGAGTTTTAGTAATGTTTAGTAATTAAGAGTTTTGTACCAACCTAGTGAACACATTAATAAAGGTCTTCAGTTTTATTAACTATAAGTCACAAACAGCTGAGTGTGATCAGGTGTGGACATAAACTCATGGGGTGAATCACAGGTCCATTGCTCAGTAGTCAGTGGTGAAGGGCTGTCTCAATCACAATTTTCTTTTTTACGGTGCTCTGAAATGTTTGCTACCTACAAAAGCTGTGGAAACCAGGAAGCATCGATGCTCAGTATGTTCCCTTAAAGGAAGTTCTGAATCTCACAGCTTAAAGAGATAAATCGCTATAAGATTACACATAATATATTTTAAAACACAAACCAATATTATATTTCAGCATAAACATATCACTAGACAGTCAGCTACTTAGCATGACAACATAGATTTCATTTTTAAACCGCATATATATATATATATATGTATATATGTATGTATGTATATATATATATATGTATGTATGTATGTATGTATGTGTGTGCATGTTTCTCGAAATTGATTCTGAATAATTCAGATTGCTTTCATTAACTTTTTTTCAACATGTTTTGTGTTATGTTGTCCATTGTTGATAGTTTTCATACTTAAGCTGTGAAAGGAAAATTTTTAAGGGCTCAACACAACAGCTTTTATGATGCAGAAGCCACTTTAGTTTTTGATTCTGAATATATTATTCAGGTGTTTTGTTCGGAGTGGGATCGCTAATCATTTGAGTCAGTTTGGGAGTTCTTTGCGGGTTTGCGGATCATTTGACTAAGTTCGGTACCTTAATTATTCCCTTCCAAAGATGAAGAATTGTAACATACTGTAGATATGTACAGATCTATGGCTTGCCTTGCAATATTTAGTCAAAGCCTTCGTCATAGTAACCCACTACCCATTCGCATACTTCTAAATAAAAGCGACCCGATTGCATTCATAAAAATAAATTTCTATAATATCCAAATTGTTATTTCAATGTTAAAGACATGTGGCAATAAAAAAAAAAAAAAAAATACCCTTTCAGAAGGTCTGAAGCTGACTACCGTAATTACTGTAATAGCATGATTCTTTAAATCAATAAATGTTTAATTATTATATTATTACACATTATTTTTCCAAGGAGACACCATTGCTAGAGAAGTTTAAACTTGAGATTTGAAGAAATAAAACCAAAGTTGGTATCTTTTAATGAATTAGTAGTAGCAATATTTCTAAAGTATTTAATTTCTAATAATTTTTTTATTTTATTTTTGTAAACATTAGAGTGACAAATTTCATGTTTTTTGGTATGAGATGCTGATAAACTATCTTACATAAAATTAGCCTGCACCGTGTCCCATATTTATTTGATAAATGTTGTCTGTTTAATCCTGAACTTTAATGTTCATTCTTATAAGCATCACTTCATCTTATGTATTTGCATGTCCCAAATATTTGTAATAGTACTGCAAAAAATGAAAAAATCCTACAAAATAAATTATAAATACGAAGCACCTCACCTAAAGGCGAAGCCCATCAATTCACTGAATATTTATGTGAAAAGCCTAATTTGTAAATATTTTGTACAATATTCAAAGACCATGAACTGAATGGGTATTGAATGTGTTTTATGTAAAATCAGTGTCACACGGGTTGAAAACTTCAGTCTAGTCCAAACTATCTATTAAACACAGGATCTGACTTGTCAGACCTAAACATGTACGTGCAAGACAATTATTATCCCCCGCGCCTAGGGGAAATTGGAAAAACTCCAAACTGGTCATAATAAGGCAAATGAGTTGTGGTAGTGGAGTCCAAGTTAGAAATCACTCCGATCGATAATCGAACAAATACACAAAATGATTAGATTTATTTAAAAATATACAGAGTGAAAGAGAGCGTCTCTTCAGGCTGCCCAAAGGCCAAAATAATAAACAAAACAAGTCTAGAAAGGAAAAGAGAAAGGGATTTGATAGTACATTTAACTTCCCTAACTCCCTAACAAAAAAACAAAGCACAAACCAAGTTGCCAAAGTAAATTGGCAGGGCACCGCTATGCACCACATTCTTAGAACATAACTTTACGAATGTTTGAACATGATCAACAGGTTGTACAGTCAGAACACTTTCACCTGAAATGAACAAATTTGATCATTGGCCAGAGGAGTGATCCAGGAGCTCTCAACTCAAACACGACTAAACCAACAGTCTCGCATAGCCAGACCTTCAGACTGACGTATATATACTGATGGCATAATAACAGATCAGTGTGTAAAACTCTCTGACATATTGTAAAGATTCTATACCGTGCACTTTGAATAATGCCAGCAGCATCCTTATATAGACCCTGCCTCATCAGAAGTGACAATTACGAGTGTACAGGACTCGGGAAGATGTTTTGGGTTGGGGGTGGTGGTTTCAAATTATATCCTACAGTTAAACAATTGCCCACAGAAATAAACATGGGTGCTGCACTACCCCACTTCCCAAGCCTAGTACACCCCATCATTGGACAGCCTATTAGAAAATGGAGAAAGGGAGATGAAAGCATGCAAACACATAGCAAATACATGAACACAATGGTGTAACAATTATGCATGTCACAGCATGCATAGCCGTCACTTAAGCCAATTCCAGCATTGTGGTTGTGGGATTTGCCTCTGCAAGCAAATATTGTTTAAAAAAAATGTACAATTTAGTTTTGTCTATACAAGAGAGGTGATGCCTAAAATGCAAATATATGCATTACGCACTAGGCAGAAAAATGACACATCAGCAGTCACTAAAGGATAAGATGACATTATTCAGATCCTCAAAGTCATTAGTTGTCACCAGGTCAGCATGTGTCCAAAAACCTGTGTGCTCAAAACATATGTTTGCATATGTTCACTGCAATGGTTTATATGCAAATCAGCCAACAGGTCAAGCTTCTGTTTTGACATGTTGATATCAGTCCAGGAGACGCAGGAATGTTTTTTGAGAATCTGATCTTTCCAGGGGCATTTCTAACAAGGACACGTTTAGCATTAGGATTAGGGTTTAGCTTAGGTTAGGTTAATTCTCCTGCATTCCCCTCGTCCCTCGCGCCAACACAGTAGACATTGTGACAGAAAACTGGACCAAGCATACAGTGAGGGTCACCCCTTCTCCTTGTTTTGGTTTCCATTTTCTGAAAGTTGTTTTTCCCCCCACGGTAATGGAAAATGCAGATTCACTGCCCTAGCCCATAAGGACCTCCATTGGTGGCTTGCTGTTTTGTTTTGTCTTTCATTGTAAAGCCCTCCGGCCACTCCACCATGGGTCCCGGATCAAGTACCACCCTGAAGGCCGTGACCCGTTGTATAATCTATAAATGTTGTCTGTTTAATCCTGAAGTTGAATGTTTATTCTTATAAACATGACATTATTTTACGTATTTGCATGTCCCAAATTTTTGTAATAGTGTTGCAAAAAATGAAAACATCATAATACGAAGCACCGCATCTGAAGGCGAATCCCCTCTTTTCACCGAATATTTGTGTAAGAAGCCTCATTTTAAAAAAAGATTTAAGAGTTAATTCCTGTTTTAAACAATATTCCTGGGAAAAAAAACATGAACTTAATGGGTATTGAATGTGTTTTATGTTAAACCAGTGTCACCAGTTGGAAACTTTAAACTATCTATTGAACATAGGATTTGACTTGTCAGACTTAAACATGTACGTGCAAGATAATGCACACAACTGCATGTATTGCCAGCACCTAAAGTGATTCTAGCATTGTGGTTGTGGGATTTGCATCTGCAAGCACATATTTTCTCTAAAAGATTTACCATGTAGTTCTGTCAAGACCGGTGATGCCTTAAATGCAAATAGGCACTAAGCACAAAAAAACACATCAGCAGTCACTAAAGGATAAGATGACCTTCAGTCATTATTTGTCACCAGGTCAGAATGTGCCGTAAATCTCCCATGCAAGTGTCTTGTGCTGTCTCATTGTTTAGTAATCTCACTGGAATACATAAAATGCCAAGACTGCACAACTATTGCTCTGTAAATCATGAACCATAGGATTATATTATCTAGATCATATAAAAGATTCAACCAAGATTTGTTAATTAATGAAGTTCAGAGTGTGCAATGCATTAAAGTTTGTCAAGAAAGAGATGTTTACATAGTTCTTAAAGGGGACCTATTATGCCCCTTTTTACAAGATGTAAAATAAGTCTCTGATATCCCCAGAGCGTGTGTGAAGTTTTAGCTCAAAATATCTTACAGATAATTTTTAATAGCTTGTTAAAATTGCAACTTTTAAGGTATGAGCCAAAACATGCCATTTTTTGTCTTTCCCTTTAAATGCAAATGAGCTGGTGCTCCCAGAGAAGAGGGCGGAGCTTCAAGAACTCAAGATCCACAATACCAGTGGTAGCCTTAGCAAATAAACACTCCACTATTAGTACAAGCCTGTTATCTTTTTTACAGACATTGCACTAGGTTTAAAGGTAAGTCATCTGATTGTACTGTGCATAAAACACAGACGGCATGATAAAAATAACTCATTGTGCCATACAAACTTTATAAGCCCAACTTGTGATTAGGAACTTGACTAATTCCAGCAGTCGACATCGCTTTCATATGCAACTCCCACTTTCCTATTCACGATCATTCTGGTAGCACGTGAAGGCAGCATCAGTAAAAACAGACAGACAATGTTAGCTTTAGCAACATTAGCCTTACAGAGTGCCAAGAAACTCTTTCAGAAAGTCACTTCGGAAAACTAACATGTGATACTTAGTTATTCTAGAGGTATAGCTGGATCACCAACAGTTGGCACTTTTCCATCCTTCAGGAGCAACTTTTGTGCAAAACCTGCTTTATACTGACCCTCATTCACAAACTGGTCTGGTGTAAAATGATTTGTGCAGACATAAAGAAATTTCAGAAGAGTTTAGGGAGCATTTTCTATGAAAAACTCAAATGTAATTCACCTTGTCTTCAGCGGCTCATTCATGCATCCAGCTTCAGAACACCTAAAACGCTTGAGAGAAATTCTCAACAGCAATGGTGGACTGTGTTCAACTCACTGTGAACTCGCTCAGGGCGGTTGTATGTTAAAACAGCAGTGTCTGTCAACATTCGTGTTCGGGGCCTGTAGCTATTGTGATGTTAGCACCAAGTCAAAAAAACAGGTAGTTGGGAGACACTGCTTATGATTTATGGGGATTAAAAAACGAGTGGGTGGACTTTTATTATTATAGAGTGCTTGTGTACACACACTGCCAACCCACATTTGGGTTGTGTCCAAACACCATGAAATATGTGCCCTTTAATAACTTTATGGATATAATGACCAATAAGACCATTAATAAATATGCTCCACTTAGAAAAAGATCAGTAAAAACTAAAAATGCTCTCAAGGATGAACATGAGGTCATTAATGCTTCAAAGGGACAAGGCAAAGTAGTCTGCAGAGAAATTAGGAAATGATTGCAACAAACTATTTTATCAAAATGTAAGAAATAGGGTTACAAAATTAAATCATATCATAAAGAGGGAGTATTGTAACAAAAAATGAGACGTCTATTGTGGTGTTCCACAAGGGAGTTGTTTAGGTCCATTATAGTTCTCTATCTTTATAAACGATTTACCATATGTTGTTGATAAGGCAAATATAGTTATATATGCTGATTATTCTACAATGTTTTATACTGCACATACATTAACTGAGCTTCAGGAAAATTTAAGTGATAGGCTGTAAACAATTACAAAGTGGGTTCAAATGAATAAACTAATTTTAAATGTATTTTTTTTAGTTATAAAAAAATAATATGACTAAGGCTGCTGATTTGAATTTATTTATTAATGGGGTGCCAGTGGAACAAGTAACAAATGTTTTTTTTTTTTTTTTTTTTTTGGTAACATATATTTTTATTGAATTTTACAGCACATTTAACAAACAAATATAACAAAACGTACATTTAAATTCAAACATACCTCCACTATAACCCTGGCAGTCTTTTAATAAGTATATATATATATATATACATACATCAAAAAATATATATATATAAATATATTGTATACACTCCTAAATATATAATTCACACATCTATAGCCTCTTCAAGATCACCTCTTTTAACAAATTCCAATAATATCTCCCAAATATCATAAAATTCAGAAGACTTCCACTTTATTACATATGTAAGCTTTTCAAGGGCCAAACTGGCTATTAAGTTTTTTAGCCAAAGCCCAAGGGATGGATGGCCAACACTCTTCCAACAAAGGGCAATCGAACGCGTTGCCTGTAGCAAACACAGATCCACCCGTTTTCTTTCTTTGACGGGCAGAGAGCAACTATCCTCATACATACCCAATACACACATTAAAGGGCTTAAAGGAATAGGAGAGTTACTGAATTACCTTACTCCAAAACATTTGCATCTCCTCACATTCCCACACACAATGAAAAAGTGTACCCTGAAGCTTATTACACTTAAAACATAATTCAGGAATACTAGGGTAAAATTTATTTAGTCTCAGAGGAGTGATATAAGTTCTCATTATCCAATTATATTGTAAGAGTCTCAATCCACTGTTAATAGTTTGGGTTTGCGCTTTCAAACATATTGTACCCCACTCATCCAATGAAATGTCTTTATTTAAATCTTGCATCCATGCTTGCCTTTTGTTTTCAGTACTTTCTTTATAATTCTGTGCCAGTATTTTGTATAACTGGGTAATTCGTCATGTGTAGAAAGAGTTTCCAATAGGGATAATGAAGGGAGTTGTACAGAATTTTTCAATTTCGAAAAAATAAAACTTCTAAGCTGCAAGTATTTAAAAAATTTTTGCGAGGTATATCGAACTTCGACACCAGATTTTCAAATGACATTAATATATTATCTTCATATAAATCCATCAATCTAACAATACCCTTATTTAACCATAATTTAAAACCTAGGTCATTTTTAGCTGGGCTGAAATATTCATTACCCCAAATTGGAGAAAAACAAGACAACAATGGGGTCTCTCCGAGAAATGTATGAACTTCATACCATATCATAATGGTATTTTTTACAAATGGATTGTTGATTTTCTTTTTTAGTTCCTTAAGGGGTGCTGAATATATAAAGCTGTCAAGTGTCATGCCTTTTGATGTCACGTCTTCAACCTGTATCCAAGGTATATTCGGATCTTTTGAGAACCAGAACATTGCAGCCCTCATTTGAGCAGCCCAATAATACCATAACAAGTTTGGTAATTGTAACCCTCCCCTGTCATAAGGCAGGTACAAAAGAGAAAGTCGAAGCCTAGACTTCCTATTACTCCAAATAAAATTAGAAAGAAGCTTATTCACTTATTGGAAAAAAGCAGGAGGAGGGGCAAGATGTAACAGCTGAAAGATATATAAAAATCTTGGTAATATGTGCATCTTAATCACAGTTATTCTTCTGATTAAAGACCGGGGCAGTGTCATCCATCTAGTAGTTTCCTCAGAAACCTTCAGCAATAAAGGTTTATAGTTAGCTGAACTAAGGGAACTTATTTTGGGGGTTATTTTGATTCCTAAATACTCAAAACCATCAACAGCGTTAACAAAGGGGTGTACTACTTTTGGGTTTATTCTCTCTTGTTCATTTAGGAACATAATTAAGTAACAAATGTTAATTTATTGGGTGTGATACTTGACAATACGTTGTCCTGGTCCAAACAAATAGATTATATAGTAAGCACTACAGAAAACGGTATAGTGGTGGTCAGGAAATGTCCTGAATTTATTCTATGTTTAGTTTAAAAGATGTGGTGAAGTCATTAGTTTTATCACATTTTGAGGACCGCCCTATGGTATGGTCAAGTGCATCTGAGAAACAGCTAAAAGAGCTTATGGTTCAGAATAGAGCAGCCAGACAAATACTTCATTATCATTTCAGGTTAATGTTATTGATATGTATAGAAAGTTATCATAATTGCTGATGAAGGTTAAACTACATTTATGATTATTGGTTTATTTTCATAAAGTAATCAAGTATCAAACTCCTTGTTTTGTTTTTTTGTGATGTGATAACTGAAATTGTATTCCTGTTCATTTTTAATTATTTTAAAATACTTTTTTTGTATTGGAATGATTCCAGGAAGACTAGAATCTGCTTTGTGGAAGCTAATGGGATGGGAAACATTGTTGTTGCTTCCTACTAGTATTGTTTAAAAGCTCTTATTTGATCTACACTATATCTGTTCTCCCCAAATTTCATCAAAATGTCTCCTGCACTACAAGGGGACATAAAACACTGGACCATGTTTATACTATTGTGTTTGATGCCTACAAAGTCACACCCCTCCCCCATCTGGGTCAGTCTGACCACCTCTCTTTGTTCCTGCTCCCCAAGTATACCCCGGTTATCAAATGTGTGAAACCTACAATAAGGACTGTTAAAATCTGGCTGGAAGGTGCAGACTCCACTCTTCAACATCAGTTCCAGCACACAGACTGGAGTGAGTTTGCTGCCCAGGCCACCACAAACTACCGGATCAACATTGACAATTACACCAACTATGTCCTGGAGCACATCAACAGATGTGTGAGTAGAGTGACCACACACAAAAAAGCAAGAGATGCAGCCTTCAAGTCTGGTGACCAGGAGGCTTACAGCTCAGCCAGAGCCAACCTGAGGAAGGGTATCTGCCAGGCCAAACTCAAACATAAACAGAGGATTGAAGAACACTTCAATTCTTCAGACCCCCGGTGTATGTGGCAAGGCATACAATCTATCACAGATTACAAACTACCTAACTCTGTGCCCCCTTCCAGCTCTGCCTCCCTCCCAGACGAGCTCAATCACTTTTATGCTCGTTTTGATAAAAATAATAAGGAGATCTCACTCAAAACTGAGCATCAACCCAGTGAACTGCCTCTCACACTCTCCACATCAGATGTTTGCTGAATGGACGGAAAGCAGCTGGCCCTGACAGAATACCTGGTCGTGTGCTTAAAGCCTGTGCGGAGCAGCTGGCTGAGGTCTTCACAGATATTTTCAATCTGTCCCTGGCCCAAACAACTGTCCCCACTTGCTTCAAAACCTCCACCATCGTGCCTGTACCGAAGCACTGCATTTCCTCGGTCCCTAATGACTTCCGTCCTGTTGCACTCACCCAGGGGCGGATCTACCGGGGTGGCATAGGGTGGCATTTGCCACCCCTGCTGCCACCCCAGTTGGCTGCAACGAATTAAAGGTTATGGAGAATTTGAAAATTTACTAGCGTGAATCTTTCGTGATTCGTGATCCCCCGAACTGATTCAAATTATTTGCGATTCCCAAACTGACTCAAATGACTCGCGAACCCGCTTTGAATTCCCGAACTGACTCAAATGATTTGCGATTCCCAAACTGACTCAAATGACTCGCGAACCCGCTCCGAACTCCCGAACTGACTCAATCTGCCTAGGGCACCAACTCCCAGAAGGGACACAATCCCAGTTGCTCCAAAAAAAAAAAAAAAAAAACTTCCTCCATTCTCCCATCCAGTAAAATTGAGGCCCGTTTACCACTTTCAGGCACATTCCTGTGACTAAGTTTTTTTATTTTTCCCTTACGAAAATTACCCATGGTTTTAACAATAACACCACAAATCATTGTTCTTGTAGCCGTGATAACTGCAAATTAACCATGGTTTTGTTACTTCAAATAATAATTTACAAAGTATTAATATACTGTAATATATATATTATGTTGTTGTTGCTATAAAAACAGACCTAAGCCACCAATAGCCTTTAAAATGACTTAAAATGCATTATATAAAAAATGAGGCAATAATGATTGGTTAATAATAACACTGTTACAATACATAATGTAGGCAAATACAAAATAAACAACTCAAAGAAAACTCTAAGAAATTAAAGTCTAACTCTAAGAAATGATGTAAGAAATTGCTTAGTAAAATATACTTATAAGATATACTGAAAAATTATTTTAAAGGAATATCACACAAGTTTTCATAGAAGTTTTAATTTAAGCTTGCCAAAACAATAACACCATATTTTTCAAAGACAATTTCTAAAAGTACATTTGTATTTGTGCCTATAAGGTTTATTTATTTATTACTATTGTCAGCTAATAAAACCTATGCTTCAGGGACCATATTCATACAGTATAACATCTAAGGCTAAATGTAGCTCTTGACTGGTTGAGTTAGATGGTGATTCACACTGAACAGTAGAAAATCAGTTGAGTCTCCCCAGCTGGAAATGTCATTGGCTCTTAAAATCTTGTGTTTCTTATAATAAATTGACATATTGATAACACTGAACCTTTTATAATGCTCTTAATTACATGTCGATTCATACTGCATGCATTAGTGAGTGTGGTGGTGCTTATGGGGTATGGTCACTTATTCCTTATTAACTGTTTCAAATGCAAGACATTGATTGCATGAGATTAAGTTTGTAAATGGCAGCCTGTGTCCTTTTGCACATATATTTATCATCTAACTGTGACTGAATTCAGTATACATACGTCTGCCATATGTTGCCATCTTGGAATCAGCACACCCATCTGCAACTGGATTCTAGATTTTCTGACTAACAGACCTCAGTCTGTTAAGTTAGATAACCTCTCCTCCTCCATCATCACTGGAGTGCCACAAGGCTGCGTACTTAGCCCTCTCCTGTACTCCCTATTCACCCATGACTGTGTTCCTGTTTATGGCTCCAACACCATAATCAAATTTGCAGATGACACCACGGTGGTAGGTCTGATCAAGGATGATGATGAGTCAGCCTACAGGGATGAGGTGCAGCACCTGGATGTGTGGTGTGCCACCAACAACCTGGAACTAAACACCCAGAAGACAAAGGAGATCATTGTGGACTTTGGGCGGACTAGGAATCATGCACACACACCCATCTACATCAACGGAGCTGTAGTGGAGCGTGTGTACAGTTTCAAGTTCCTTTGCATCCACATCTCCGATGACCTCACCTGGTCCCTAAACACCTCCACCCTGGTCAAAAAGGCTCAGCAGCGCCTTTACTTCTTACGGAGCCTTAAAAAAGTTCACCTCAGTCCCAGGATCCTTGCTGAATTCTACCGATGTACCATTGAGAGCATACTCACAAACTGCATCTCAGTGTGGTACAGCAATTGCTCCGCATCTGACCGCAAAGCACTCCAGCGGGTGCAGGGCAAGAAACATCATCAAGGATGCCTCTCACCCTAACCATGGACTTTTTACCCTCCTTCCATCCGGCAGGCGTTACAGGAGCCTACGCACAAGTAGGCTCAGGAAGAGCTTCTTTCCTGAGGCTGTGACACTCCTGAACGCCGCACCACCAATCTAACCTGCACCTGCTCTTTTACTGCACTGGTCACCGTCACAGTACTTTACATACATGTATTGCACTACTCATATTTTGCACAGACTGCACATGGTTAAATTCATTACACTATAAACTGTCTAAGTGGTTACTGTACAAGCACAGTAGACCATTTCTACAAAAAAAATAATTGCACTACTGTTATTTTGCATATAAAACATTGTTCAACAATACTTTTGCACACTCATTCAACTGTATTTATTACCACTGTTCTCACGTTCCTGCTGTTCATATTCATATATAATCCTTCATTGCTCTGTTCATAATGTACATACAATCCCTACATTGCATTCATATTTATATTCTGTATATACTCTGATCAATATTGTATATAGCAACTCCACTGTACATTCTGTATATCATAGCTTTACTTACTCTGCACTTTTTATGTATATAAAACACTATATTCTTGCACTTCTGGTTAGATGCTAACTGCATTTCATTAGCTCTGTAATTGTACTCTGCATAATGACAATAAAGTTGAATCTAATCTAATATAGTTGTCCAAAATCCTTGGAGCTCAAAATATATGTTTGCATATGTTCACTGGAATGGTTTATATGCAAATCAGTAAGAACAAGCTTCTGCTTAGACATGTTGATACCAGTCCAGGAGACGCAGGAATGTTTTCTAAGAATCTGATCTTTCCAAGGGCATTTCTAAAGTGTTTGTAAAGAACACCAATGATGTGCAGAACAATTAAAACATAGAAAGTGTGTGGTAAATATGTGTTCATAACAAACAGAATAGAAAAGAGGGGAAAGTGGGAAAACTGGATACACAACAACAGAAATTAAAGTTAGTTTACACTTTATTTATTTATTCCATATAGCTAATTTGTCATATTAGGCTAACAAAACAAAGACAACAATACATAAACTATACAATAAAAAACTATCTCTCATTTAGCAATCTAATTATATCTGTACTAAATCTTACACTGACTCACACCCACATCTCTGTACGGCTCACTTCACTACATTCAGTATTGTACTGTATTTCTTCTCATTTTACTGTTTTTCTTTTTCATTTGCAAGTCATTTTGCATAAACACTTCTTTGTAACCTGATTATAATAGTTTTCCTCTCTTTTTTTTCAAATTAAACTACATGTATAGTATGTGTTTTTGATACTGCATTAAATCTATTTTAAGCATGTTCTGGGCTGCCCATGCCATAATCGTATATTTTTTATTACATATTTTGTGCAAAAAAATTATATAAAATATATGTAATACATTTATGTATTATTGCCTAATGCAATAAACAAACCACTGTTCAAATCTTTGAGTATTAGAACTTTTTTATTGATTAATTATTATATTATATAGTATATACACACACACACATCCACAAAACAAACAAACAAACAAAAAATTGTCATATTAATAAGAAATGTTTCTTGAGCAGTAAATCAGTTTATTAGAATGATTTCTTAAGAATCCCATGACACTAAAGACTATCAACATCGCATCACAGGAATAAATTACATTTTAACATTTAGTTATATTAAATTTTACAATTTCACAAATTATTCCTGTTTTTTGTTTTTTTTTGTTTATTTGTTTTTGTTTTTAAATAAAGGCAGCCTTTATGAGCAAAAGAGACATCTTAAAAACATTCAAAAATAGAAATTTTTCCAAACTTTGAACCTCAGTTTTTTTTTTTACTTTCACTGCATGGGTCTGGATATTGTGTTTTGTAGTTTAAGGCATCCAGGCTGACATGCACATGACAGTTCAGACACCTCAGCAATAGATCAGTAACTGAATAAAGACCTGCAAACCTCCAACCTCCTCATCTCAGTAATGTGTGTATTCTCCATCAGTGCTTTTGTGTTTCATAGTGCATTTGTTTACATCTATTGTTTGCCTTTGTTGCAAAACGTCAACGCAAAGCTCTTTTTTGCAAGATCAGCTGATAGTTACGTGGTTAAGTTTGTCGTTTATGATGACAGATGTTTTCGCTTGGACAGTGTTAGTTAGCGCACAGCTGGAGGGGGAGAGGGAGATGTGTAAAGGTAAGCTGAGGAAAGACTTGCTTTGCTGAAGTTTACGCCCACTTTACCACAGACCAATATTCGATTCGTTGACGTTTTCGACGGTATGGATAAATATAACAGTCTGTGTGCATTCAGATACACTCGTTCCCAAACCCACTGACAGATTCAGAAGGACAGAAGTCGCTCTCCAGTATGTGTGAACTCGAGAAACAACAGAGAAGGGACTCGTACGATTCCAAACCCTGGGAGAGTCTGGGCAGCCCGACGATGAAGTCTCCCACCTCCGGGCTTCCTCTGCTGGACCGGCTTTACAAGGACACCATGTTCCCGGTGCAGAACATGCCGATTCTGCAAAACATGGTTTGGAAACGACCACAGGTGAGTCAAAGCGACAGCCCAGCCCAGCACACACCTCCCGAGAGCCAGAGCTGTGCTTTTTTTCCCGCCATGTGGGTTCTAAAAACGACGTGGGGACGTTGGTTTGAAATGTTTCAACATTGAAATGAAAAACCATGATTACAACCTTATGCCAAGGTTACAAAAATGTTTCTTACAACTTTCTAGTACGTCTGTTTCCACCCAAATTATAGGCTAACGTTAGTGGAATGCTTATTTTTTTTATATTCTAAGAACGAACATATATACCTAGTTTTATTTTCGTGATTAACATTTTATTTTAAGAATGTTCTAAAAACGTGTCTTAGAATGTTCATCAAGAACAAATAACGTTAAATAAGGACGTTGAAAAATGATATTCCGAGAACATTTGTTTCTCAACATTATGAGATCGTACATCAAACGGACCTATTAAAAAGTTATTACAATTTGACATAAACATTAGCTACTTTAAGATATGCACTAATAAAAAGGATTTCGCCACTTATAATCACGCTTAAACTGTTTCAATGCCACTGCAATGCAACAGAATATCAAAGCATGTGCTGTTTATTTTTTGCAATAACAGTCTGAAAATGGTGCAGATTTGGTGTATGTGCTAATATTTGTTTGTCTAAAAGTAAGACAATATAGCTTGGATTAGATGCTATGACATTTGACCTATGTCCAAGCACTTCATAACATCATTTACAGCATTATGTAACATTATTCTGATGGCATTTAGCATTTGTTTTGTTGGATCTTTTATTGCTTTAAGGTTTCATAAATCCTTTTAATAAGTGAAAATAATAAAAGGTGTTTTTTTTAATAATATGATGACATATTATTCCTATTCCTAAATATCCATTGACCGTAAAGTGCCCTTATGTTTTTTCTCCTCTCTTTTCCAGGAGATCTGTAGGTTTCCAAAGTTTATTGCTGATGGAGCCACACGTATGGACATCTGCCAGGGAAAACTGAGTGAGAATTTGATTTTGAACCATTTAAACAATAAGAATTCACACTGAGAACAATACAGGTTCTTGTATAACACACTGTTTGTGCTTCATTAAAGCAGCAAATGACTTTAGTGTTTGCTGTAAAGCAGTGGTTGATCACACAAAGCTAAACACGTATAATACAGTGCAACACTTACCGTTTCTCTTTTGTTATTAAGGTCAGAGGTTGTGAATCCAATCATACTCAATAGAATTTAGTTGCACATTGATCTATCACTTGGTAGAAGCTCATCAAATTAGACAATGATACCCTTATCCTCAAAAACATGAATAAAACTACACAGGATTTTGACCCAGAATCTGTTAAAAAGGACAAAAAGTGGATATATTTGTTAAAAATACAGTAATAAATTACAGTATAAATACAGTAAACTCTTCAATGTCTTCAGTATCACACGATCCTTCAGAAATCAGTCCAATATAAAGATTTGCTTCACAGAAAAAACAAACAGTTTTTGCTACCCAACATTTTGTGGGAACTGTGATACAAAACCATACAAAAGTTTGGGGTTAGATTTTAAAGAAAGAAAGAAAGAAATACATTTATTCAGTAAGAATACATTAAACTGACCAAAAGCCACAGTAAAAAAAATAATAAATACTAAAATAGGAAACAGCCCTTTTAAACATATATTTCACAATACCACTGGTTTTACTGTATTTTTCATCAAATAAATGCAACATTGTTTAGCAGAAGAGACTTTAATGTTCAGATCATTATTGATCATAATTATTGCAAACTTTTGACCATTTCTTGTTAATATGCAGTTTAAATGTTTGATTGTGGTTTTGTGTTAGGTCTCCATTTAATATTAAATGTTGAAAAGTTAAACCACAAACAACCAAAGTAGCAAAATAAACTTATTACACCACATAACTTTAGAATCATCTTTTAGAACCAGATTTGACCTAAAACATGTTTGAACGGGTCTAATGTGCTTAACTCTCTCTCTGTCTCTCAGATGACTGCTGGTTCCTGTCTGCGGTGGCGTCTCTCTCTCTCAACAATACTCTTCTGGATCAGGTCGTTCCCCCAGGACAAGACTTTCAGAGTGGATACAACGGCCGCTTCCGTTTTCGGGTTGGTACTGTTGTTACCGTACAGAATGAAGCAGTTGTGATGGGTTTAACGCTGTCTCTCTGTCTGTAGTTTTGGCAGTATGGTGAGTGGACTGAGGTGCAAATTGATGACCGCTTGCCGACAGAAAACGGTGAACTGGTCTATATGCGCTCCACAAACAGAGAAGAATTCTGGAGCGCTCTACTGGAGAAAGCTTATGCCAAGTTAGTGGAATATTTTGGTGCAAATAAATGCCTGGATATCATATTTAAAGGAAAAATTCACACAAAAATGAACATTTGCTAAAACATTTACTCACCCTCAGGCCATCCGAGATAGAGATGAGTTTGTTTCTCCATCAGAGCAGATTTGGAGAAATGTAGCATTGCATCACTACGTATACTCTGCAGTAAATGGGTGCCGTCAAAATGAGAGTCCAAACAGCAGATAAAAACATCACAAGTAATCCACAGCACTCCAGTCCATCAGTTAATATCTTGTGAAACGAGAAGCTGCATGTTTGGGCATGTCATAGCTTCAGGGATAAAATATCATTTATACATAATAAAGCTTCCTCGAGTGAAAAAGTTGTTATAGGAAAGAAATCTGCACAGATCAAGCTCTTTTTTTTTCACAGCAGAACGAGTAATTAAACATTAAGGACTTGTATTTTTGCCAGAAGCGAAGATTTATTAAGTTTTAAAGTTTCTTACAAACATGCAGCTTTCAGCTTCCCAATGTTTTAATCAGCTGATTGGACTCTCATTCTGACGGCACCCATTCACTGCAGAGCATCCATTGGTTACTGTTGCTGGTCTGATGCTGGTCTGAGGGTGAGCTGTGCATGCACATAAACTGCTTGTTGCTCAGATTATCCACTCCATCTCTTTCTTAGGCTGAAGGGTGGTTATACTGCTCTGGACATGGGTTTACCTCACGAGGCTCTGGCAGACATGACAGGTGGGATTACAGAGGGATTCCCGGTGCCCTCTGACCCTCAAATACTGGACTCTCTCCTGCACCCGCTGCTGCATAAAGGAGCTCTGGTCAACTGTGCTAGCACAGAGGTACGCTCTCTTCACATGCATTATTAAAAGGAATTTTATCTGATCATTTATTCTCCCTCACATCAATTCAAACCTGTATGATGACTTCTGTGGAATACAAATAAAGATGTTTAGTAGAATGTTCATGCTGCTCCTGTTCATACAGTGATAGTGAATAGATATAGACATTTAAGCTCCAATAAGGTGTCACAGAAGTAGTATTTCAAGTCTTCTGAAGCAGTGTATGTGAAGTTTTTAACCATGTAAAATCCCCACACTGCTTGTCAAAAAATGTACACTCCCATTCAAAAGATTTTAATGATTCTGAAAAATTCTGCTCACCGAAGCTCAAAAATAAAGTAATATTGTTTTACTGCAGTTTAAAATTGTTTTCTATTACAAAATGTTTGAAAATGTAATTTATTCCTAGCTGATTTTCATCAGTGTCACATGATCTCCAGAAATCATTCTAAAATGGTGTTTTGGTGCTCAAGAAACATTTCTGAATATTATTGATATACATTTTTGTGGAAACTGTCACGTCTATTTTTTCTGGATTCGTTGATGAATTGAAAGCTCAAAAGAACCACATTTATTCTAAATGTATATATATATATATATATATATATATATATATATATATATATATATATATATATATATATATATATATATATATATATATATATATATATATAAATATATACATTTTATTATTTATAAATAATTAAATATGTGTTTTGTTAATATTACAAATGTGTTTACTGCCGCCTTTGATACATTTAATGTATCCTTGCTTGATACAAGTATTAATTTCTTTAAAAAAATAAACCTGGAATTTGTGTCTGTGACAGCAGTTGAGACAGTTGAGTTCCAGGAAATGTGATTTTGTGGAAGTACAGTAATCTATTGTCTTGTCTCTCTTTCTTTGTGAAGGGTTCCTTCGGAGAGAGAAATAAGTTTGGGATTGTGTACTACCATGCCTACACCATGACTGGCTTTGAGACGGTGAGAGGGGAAATTTTCCCTTGGGTGTTTTTTTCACTCTCTTTCATTATCAGACTGTCAAAGCAGCTCTCGATTTGTGTTTTGTGTCTGTAAAGCTCAGTGTTCCACCAGAGGGCACCATCTGCTTAAATAACAACACCTCTGGTATTGCTGAGTCCCAATTCACATACTTAGATCTGAAATATTTCTTTATATTATTATTTATCTATTTTCCAATTTTACTAGTTTTTTTTTCTTGCTTATGAAAAAGAGGAACATTTGATAATTTTGCAAACATTATAGGGATGTTACTTTTGAATACAATGAATAATTTTTTAAAAGTTATAAAGAATTATAAATATAAAATAATATTCTTAAAGCAAGGTTTATGAAAAGTTCTTATAGCTTTATTAATATTTGATTAATATTCTCTCTTGTTCTCAGAACAGCATTCTCTGAGCATCTTCATTTAAGTGCCTCGAGTCTGAATCATTGAAACGAGTCGTTTTTAAAACGAATTGCAAGCCGTTTCATGTTGACGTCAACATGAAACATTAGCATATTGCCCATCCACTTGTTGGTAAATTCATATTAAAGTGTTTTCTGACCTTGCATGCATGTCAAACCTGTTATTGGTGACTCCCAAAACCAAAATATGAGTCTTTCATTACATATAATTGGGGCACTATAATTGATCTGTACTTGTGTTCTGAGAAACAATTTTGTAACCTTTAAGTAATGTTCTAATCATGACAGGAAAACTGGACATTTTAATGTTTTTAGAATATAAAGTTCAAAAAACGTTCTGTTTAGGGTAAAATACATTTAATAGAATGTTGTCAGAATTTAGCATTTTAGAAAACTTCAGAATAAGTTTTTTTTTTATTCTGAATTTGTTACATGAGTAGTAACTTTTTCAAAAAAAAAAAAAAAGAAGTTTCTGGAATGATAAATGTTTTCATGCTACAGTAACATTAATGACCAGATATCTTTTAACAAATGTTCTGTTCATGTTACTGGAAGAATGTTGGTTGATAACTTTGAGAACCTTTACAAGAAAATATGAGTTGTCCCACACAATGCTGTATTTATCAAAAATGGCTACAGTATAGGCTAGGATTTCTCTCTTAGGTCATTGATAAAAAGCCAAATAGCTGAAATGTTTTGTCTAAAGGCCAGAATACATTCTCTTCTAAAGAAATAGAAACACAGCAAGTCCTGCAAACAGCACTGCTCTTCAGACTGATTTGCTTTCTCTCCGTCTCAGATCTCGACTACGAAAGGTCCGGTTCATCTGGTGCGGATCAGGAACCCGTGGGGGAACACTGAGTGGAGTGGGCCTTGGAGTGACAAAGGGTACAAAACACCTTATATGAATATGAAAGTGAATATATATATATATATATATATATATATATATATATATATATATATATATATATATATATATATATATATATATATAATTTTATTTCAAGTAACAAACATGTTTTTTTTTTTTTTTTTTTATAAAGTCATCAAGTCAATCAAGCCTACATTGATTTGATTAAAAGTCCAGTAAAAACAGTTATATTGTGAAAGATTCTTACCGTTCAAGATCACTTTTCTATTTGAGCATATTGTAAAATTTAATTTATTCCTGTGATGTTAGTCCAGATCCGAATCATTGAGGTGATATTGTTAGAATATAATGTGAAATATACTATTCTATCCTATCCTATAGTGAAATATACTATACCCTTGATCCTATCCCCACACACCTATCCCCTTCAATCCATTTCTTCTTCAGTCTTACCTTCACTTACTAACATTATCAACTCCTCTCTTCACTCTGGTACATTTACTTCAGCATTTAAGCAGGATCAGGTAAGCCCACTGCTTCAGAAACCATCTCTAAACCAAGCACTTCTATAAAGCCGGTATCCCTTCTTCCATTCATTGCAAAGACACTTGAGTGAGTTGTGTTCAACCAGCTCTCTACGTTTCTTGTACAGAACAACCTCCTGGACAGCAACCAATCTGGCTACAAAAGTGGCCAATCAACTGAAAATGCCCTGTTCTCAGTTACTGAAGCCATGCGACTGGCAAGAGCAGCTTCAAAATCCACAGTACACATCTAGCTTTACCTGTCTGCTGCTTTTGACACTGTTAATCACCAGATTCTCCTGTCCACCCTCAGAAAGATGGGCATCTCTGAAACCGCACTCCTCTGGTTTAAATCCTACCTCTCTGACAGATCCTTCAGGGTGTCTTGGAGGGGTGAAGTTTCTAAGTCACAATTTCTTGCTACTGGGGTTCCTCAAGGCTCAGTACTTGGACCACTTCTCTTCTCCATCTACATGACGTCATTAGGATCTGTCATTCAGAATCATGGCTTTTCTTATCACTGCTATGCTGATGACAATCAACCCTACTTTAAATTTCCAACCAGATGATCCGACGGTAGCTGCTCGCATTGCAGCCTGTCTGAGTGACATTTCTTGAGCTCAACCTTTCTAAGACAGAACTGCTACTGGTTCCAGTTAATGGTTGTCTTCAATGAGCCAAGAAAAGCTTACGTTATTCCTCTCCTCATCAGGTTACACTGGCTACCAGTAGCTGCTCGCATTAAAATCAACGTACTGACGCTTGCCTACAAGACGACCTCTGGCACCCTGAATAGATGACCACTTATGCGCCCTCCTGAAAATTGCGTTCTGCAAGTGTACGATGCCTTGTGGTGCCATCCCAAAGAAGTACAAAATCACTCTCACTGACCTTTTCCTGTACTGTGCCGAGCTGGTGGAATGACCTCCCAATCTCAGTTCGTACAGCTGAGTCTTTACTCATTTTTAAAAAAACATCTAAAGACTCACCCACTTACCCTTTTCTTGTCTATCCTGTTCTTGGAAGAAAAAAAACATAGCTATGTGTTCTCTGCTTGACTAGCTGAAACTTGTCATGGCTCTTATACTGTTTTGTAAATCGCTTCAGATAAAAGACTGTGCTAAATGATTCAATGTATATGTAATGTTAATCTGCGTCTCAATACATGTTTCTGGTTATTATCAATGTATAAATAATCTATTCAGGGTTCTTTGATGAATAGTGAGTTCACAAGAATGGCATTTATTTGAAACAGAAATCATTTGTAACATTAAAAATGTCTTTACTGTCACTTTTGATCAACTGAACGCATCCTTGCTGAATAAACATATGTATAGGTTTATTTAACTATATTTTGGGGATATAGTTGTCCTCAGACATCTACAAAATTCATAAATGATTTAAATATTACATTTAGATAAAGTGCAAAAAGACGTTTGATAAATCTAAAACAAATGTCTGTTGCTTAATGATGAGTTTAGGAGAGAGTGGAATGATGTGAGCGCTGAAGAGCAGCGGCGTGTGGAGAGAGTCCAGAAAGAAGACGGGGAATTCTGGTGAGACGGTTTTCTCTCTATTCTGATTGGCTGATTCATATTCAGGCTCTTCTTTGATTGGTTTAGATGGCAGATGCATCTTCATCGTCTTCTCTCTGCCCATCAGGATGACTCCAGAAGATTTCTGCCGGAACTTTTCTGTGATAGAGATTTGTCATTTGAGCGAAATAACACTGAGTGAGAGCAAAGTCATTAAGCCCTGGAAATTTACTATGTATCACGGACGCTGGAGTCCTCGGCAAGGTACGTGAGCATCACTGTTCACACTCATACACAAATATCATACCGCTTCAACAGTAGAACTTGTGAGTCACTGTATTATACTCACATGTGTGTGTTTGTAGGGCCTCCTCAGTACAGTCTGAACCTGCTGGAGGAGGACGAAATCTCCATCTCCAGAGGTACTGAAAGACAGTGCTCATTCCTGCTGGCGCTCATGCAGAAACACACTCGTAAGACAGGAGGGCCGTACAACACCGCGCTGCTCATATACAAGGTTTCACACGTCTGCTTTCTAAGTGTGTATTATTATACAAGCTGAAATCTGATTGGTTGGATGGTGAAAGGTTCTCAGACGGCTACAATGAACACTTCAAAGCAATGTTGTCTTACTGTGTTTTTTTTTAATCTTGTTTTTGTTTTGTTTTTCCAGTTATTTTAGTACATCAAGTTAAACTAAATGGACACGAGGAATGTGGCCTTTTTTCTTTTTTTAAGTAAAGGGATATTTTAGGATTTTAGTTTTTGCTTCAGAGGATGAACTAGTCACTGTATTATGTAACATATTATATATAATTTATTATATATTATGTATTGTACTGGTTAGAAAGAAGAACTATAGTATATATGTATATAATATTTCTATAATATTATTTAAATAAAATATATGAATATATGCAAAAAGGAATATATGAGTAAATGAAAAATGAAATAAAAATAACAATTTCTGAGCTCATGATGTGAAGATTTGAGCATGTTAGTGTCTCTGTCTGATGCGTGTGTGTGTGTGTGTGTGTGATCAGGCCCCATCCGATCGTGATTTCCTCTCCTCTCGAGACTTGGCTCAGTTAACCCCGGAGCGCCGCATGGCTGTAATGCAGCGCCGGGAGCTGGTGTATCGCGATCACCTGCCACCCGGTCGTTACATCATCGTTCCCCAAACAGAGAACAGGAGGGGGGGAGAATTCATTCTGAGAGTCCTGACTGAGAAAGGAAACCAAACCATGTAAGTGATGCTCACCAACATGCTGGAAAATCCCAAACAAGATCTCTATAACATCTCGCTTGACTGCAATGGAATTAAATATAGAGCAAACCTTGGGTGTTTATTCTGAGAAACAGAGCCAGTAATCTGATACACATAACTAATATTTTCTGCAGCAGTGTTATTTCAGTGTTACTTAATTATTACTCAAATATTTTCATATTAAAAATAACATTTGAATTAATATATATATATATATATATATATATATATATATATATATATATATATATATATATATATATATATATATATTTCTTTTTTTAATTTAAATCATTTAAAAATAAAAAATAAAATAAAATAAATAAAAATATAATAAAAAAAAGATTATTTTGAATTAGCTTTAATATAAACACATATATGACAAATACTTTGTATCTATTTTTACTTCCCATAATGAGTTCTAGGAGAAAAAAAAAAGAAACAATAATGAGAACTTTTGAAGTTGTCTTTATTTTTGGAGGTCGAATCTCAGCTAACATGGAATGTTCTGAACTAAGGTTCTTTCATTACCATTAATAGAACATTAATGTTAATTGGTCTTTAATAATGCCAGGACAAAACATTTGTAGGCTATATTAATAATGGAATGCTTTTGAAATTTTTAAAGAGGTCATATGATGCTTTTTTAAAGATCATTGTTTTGTGTTTTGGTGTAATAGAATGTGTTGACATGCTTTAATGTTCAAAAAACACATTATTTTTCAAATGCTGTACATTATTGTAGGTCCTCTATGCCCCGCTTCTCTCAAACGCATCATTTTCTACAAAGTCCCTCCTTCCACAAGCGCAGTCTGCTCTGATTGGCCAACTGACACAGTGCATTGTGATTGGCCGAACACCACAAGCACTTGTCGGAAATGTAATGCCCTTTTCCATAAGCACGAGCTTCATCCTTCAAAATAATGTAGAGACAGTTAATAATGTCCTTAGTTTTACCGTCAGTTCAAGCTCGAAAGAGGAACAGAGTGATGTGACAGACACAGTGATGAAGCTCGGATGTGTTTGCAGAACACAAGACACCGACGGTTAAGATGCGCACACACACACACACACACACACACAGTCAGTAGCAAATACTTAAACTAATAAGAAAACATATTTCCAGTAGCTGATTCAGAAGCGTCAGATCGTTGTAGCAAGGTCAGAATAACTTTCTGTCCTAGGTAGGGGTGGATTTAGTGATTTGGGGGGCCTGAGGTAAAATACAGGAATGGGGGCCTGTACAGTTTCACACATTTACAACCTTGAGGATCCTTTCACTGTTGTGATGCTTGCTGCTGCACGACCGTGTCCCATAGCTGTAGCCAATCTTTTAGATTTTTCATGTACATACATGTTATAAATAAAGGATTGCTTTAATGTTGTAGATCCCTTGTTCATATTTAAACTGTTTATACTAGCAATAGAGTAGGTTGGACACTAGGTGGTGCTTTGGGGTCATTTTCATTATGCTATTGTCTGTCTAATTCTAACTTTTAAATATACATTTATTTATTTTATTTTAATTACACATCTAAATTAAACTGAAGGAAATTATACATTTACACACTTAAGGGTTATTTCAACCAAACGTGAAGTGTGCCTGTGTGGAAAGTGACTTTGCTTGGTCCTTCTTGGGTCAGTGGCATTAAAAAAATAAAATAGGCCTTATATATTGTGCACTGTTACTCAGTATTAAATTATAGCTTCAGATGCATGATATTTGTAGGGCCCCATGAAATCCGTTTTATTTTTCCCAAATTAGCCTAATTTAAAAAATATTTTTTTCCCCGTTTAAATTTTTCTGGTTGATTATATTACATTTCAACAATAACAACAATAGCAAAATATTATTATTTTTTTTACAAAATTTTCATTTTTTGGTGAAATGAAGGCAAAAACATACGAAATAACATAACAAAAGCCCTATTATTGTATCTACATTGTATTCCAATAAATTAAACAATCCCTTTAATTTTTGTACATTCAAAGTGCTACACAAAAGAAGTTTACAGTGTAACGTCAAGGAAGTAGTCAAATATTGAATGAATAAATCAAATGCAGTTTAGTAAACTTCAATCAAACTGTGATAAGGACAAGTCACTAGTGTATGTGAATATTAAATGGCAAGAATACTATTTAGCTACTACAGACGAAAACCACAAGCGTTGTGCATGCTTCAATAGCAAACTAGCAAACGAAACGCTAGTCTGTGCATTCATTCTGTCACATTCTGCATTTCACAGTAAATTTAGTTTTCATGAATGGATACCGGGAATTCTGTCACCATTTTCTAAATCACGGAAATCATAAGGCCCTACTTTTGCTAAAAAGCACGTTCAACACGGATGCACAGATTGTTGTCGTGGTAAGGACAGCCTTAACCTTGATAAAGAATATCTCTTTGGATTTGAGACTTTTAGTCTTCTTCATGCACCAAGAGCTTGTAACACTCCAAAGAGAAAGAAAAAATTGAAATCACATCATATGACCCCTTTAATGTTACTACTTGTTTCAGAGAACATTCAAAGGTATACTCAGTGTTTTAAAACATGGACTTTATGAATATTCATTGAAAATTCTGAAATGATGTTTTCATAACTTGGTGTGGGATGGTTGCTTTCTCTTTGTTTTAAGATCATAAACTGCTACATATGTCAGTATGTATGTTGTGTTTGTGTGTTTGCAGAGCTGTTGGGACATCAGAAGTAGAAGAAGAGCACTCGATTACACCGGTAAAATAGAGAAGTTGATGTAGCTATGAGCATTTGTTAGCACTGGGTCCATTTAATTGTTGGGTTTAATTGTTTCTGGCTGTGTGTTTGTGTGTGTAGCCGATGTCTCCGCGTCTCGCAGGTCTGCTGTCTATAAATGAAGTGGGCAATCTCTTTGTGAAACACTGTGGCAAGGTAAAAACAAACATTACTTGCAAACTTTTGAGTGTGTGTATGTATTTTTAGAGTTGATATGTAGCTCTTATGTCCTATGCGTGTGACTGTTAACATTAATATACGTGTTGTCTGTAGGAGCCTTATTGTACCCCTTCAGATCTGTATAACATGCTGACCGAAGCCATTGCCAGTGGAGGTGAGAACATGTTTATACACAAGCTGTTTTTCATCTGTTCACTTCTTTTTTTTTCTACATTTGCATTTTAATGGTAAACGCGGTTTGCAGGAGAAGTTGTGATAACTGTGTGGTGCTAATGCATTTCTTTTCATTAGTTCTGCTAGCAGAGATGAAAACCACTGAGGAAGTGAGTTGGATGATATTGTTTCTGTTTCTTGTTTTGTGGTCGGTCAGTCTTTGCAGGTAGCGAGAAGCAGCTGAGTTTGGAGCACTGCAAGAGTTTCGTGGTGCTCATGGATGTATCCTGCATAACTAGTGCACTTCTGATATACACTGTCCTAACAAACACACTGGTTAGTGTGCATGGACCCACAAGAGAAATAGATAAACCACTAAACATTGAATTTAAATGCCTAAATGTTTAAGAATGCATGACTATGCTTTAATAGCATGCTTGCATACGTACCCATACAATTTTTGCTGTATGCAGTATGAAGATTTTCCCTTTGCAGACGGCATAAATTGTGCAATGTAAAACAAGTGTGGTAAAATCTACATTTTCTAGTGTGATGAATCGTCTAGCATTAATATCAGTTTTGATTCATTTTGATTTGATTAAAATGCTGCATTTATTTGAACAGAAATACAGTCAAATTTTGAAATATTATTACAATTTAAAATGACTATTTTAAATTGTAATATTTTATTCTCCAGTCTTCAGTGTCGCATGATCTTCAGAAATCATTCTAATATGCTCAAGAAACATTTCTGATCATTATCAGTGTTGAAAACAGTTGTGTATTCTGAAATTCTGAAGATCATGTGACACTGAAGACTGGAGCAATGCTGCTAAAAATTCAGCTTTGATCACCGGAATAAATTACAGTTTAAAGTATATTGGGATTGGAAACAGCTATTTGTAATACATTGTAATAATATTTCATGATTTTACTGTTTTTATTTAGATTTATTTAAAAAACATGAGAAATTCCATGATTTTGACCCCTTAGTGTAATATGCAACAGTTTGTTTCACATTCTATTTCTAAGACAAGTATGGTGTGTGTTATGCGAAATATATGCGAGTATTTCTTTCTCATCATAGCGGATGTGTGTCTCAGTAACTGCAGGTGGATGTGGGTGGGTGTGGTATTTTATGGCGTGTTCACAAGAATGTATTGGGTGGAGATTGGAATTTTACCTTAACATCTCCAATCAGAGCCAAGGAAAGGGACAACTCGACTTGATGGAGTTTCAGGCATTGTGGGAACATCTCTGGGAGTGGACGGTGAGCACATTTGGCAGTTTGCAGTATTTTAATTTAATTCAATTAATTGAATTTAATTTTCAGTTAAGGTGTGTTTGGTTACGGTCAGGATGAGACTGTAGAAGGTGAAGCAGTGCGTTTTCATGTCACATGACTGATTGCATCATATGGTGCATTCAAGTTCACAAAAATTATTTATGAGATGAAAGAGTGGGAAATATTTCACATTTTTCTTTAAGCCTAAAGTTTACAAGTTGTGTGCGTGTCAGTAAATTTTTTGAAATCAATGAAATTATTATTTATTTTTAAAACATCAAATTTTCAAATATATACTATTTTATTTTTCATTCATTATTATTTTATAGTAAATAACATGTAACTGTTGCTTCAAGGCATGGATTATTATTCATGGCTACATCTTAGATCTAAAGATTGGATTCTGTGATTATTCACCCATCTGTCTGTGTTTTTAAAGGGTATTTTTTTGACATTCGACAAAAACAAGAACCAGGTGCTGGATTATTATGAAATCCCACCCGCTCTGAGAGCAGCAGGTGAAACCCATGACACACACACACACACACACACACACACAAATGCAAGTATGAGCATGAACACACACCCTGTACATGAAAATGCATTCAATGACGCAACACTTATTGAGAATGAAAACGCAAACATACCCAGCTGTCAGGAGAGAAACCTGTTCATTCATCTGCTGTCGTGAGTCTGAACACATTGAGAGGAATGCTGAAGATCAGGTTGATCTGAGATCGTCTGCTCTGGTCTAGGTATAAAGGTGGATGATTTCATAATGCAGCTGATTGTCCTGCGCTACTCGGAGACAGGTGGTAAAGTCAGCTTCCCGGGATTCCTCTTCCTGCTCACCAAACTGAACTTCATGATACGTAAGCGAACACACAAATCAAGTACATGGAACACAATATAAAAATTAGCAGGATATACCTTATTCCAGGATATACTACACCATTACAGTTAATTTGAACGAAAACCATAAAACAACTTTTGTTAAAACAGAAAAGAAACTTTAAACTAATTTTATTTCATCTAGTTGCCAACCTTTCGCATTTTTAATTCAGTATTCAATAATAAAAATAAATTTAATAAAAGTTTGAATAAAAATAATGAAAACTATATCGATAATAAAAATGACTAAAACAAACAACAAAATGTCTAAAACGTTAACTAAAATGAAAACAAAATATAAAAATAAAAAACTGAACACTTTAAATACACTGTCAGAAATGTCTTAGTCTTCCTACTGGCGGGGTGGGCGAATACACACACACACACCGACACACAATTTTAATACATTTTAGTAATAATAATAATCATTTCTATCTATCTATCTATCTATCTATCTATCTATCTATCTATCTATCTATCTATCTATCTATCTATCTTCATACATGTTTTTGTTTGCAGGCGAGTTTCAGGCATGTGATGTGACAGGGAAGGGAGTGATTTCAGTCAACTTCAGAAAGGTAAAAACATGATACACATGAGAGTGTTGAGTCCTCTTTACACATGCGCACACACACACACTCACTCAATATTTCATGTTTAACCTGGCTGACCAGTCCTCTTTAGTGCTTAACCATCTTTATGCAACATGACTGACATATATTGCGTGAATCAGAGCTTGAAACCTACAATCTTGTGAAAAATGTGATTCATTAAATGTGCACCATTTTAATATTTTCTCTTGATTTGTAGTTCCTGCAAATGACCATGTACAACTGATTCCAGACCAGCTGCAGGGAAACAGCTCTATAAACAGATCGTTCCTGGAGTGGAAGCTGATTGGTCAATACAGCGTTACAATTAAGCTACAATAGTAAAAATTCTGTATTAATAGATATGATGCAAAACACAGCTACTTTATATGTATCATTGCACAGCACTCGCAGAGATCTACTATTAATCTTTATATGTTTACTGCTTTTACTGTTTCTAGTGGACAGATGCCAACTAATGAATATGCTTAATAAAAATGAGATTTTTAAAGAAAATTGGTGCAATATCTTTATTAGTATCATAATAAAATTAATTTTGATCGTTTTATTTAAAATCATTTTATTTTGACATTTTTTATATTATAATTTTATTGCATAACTATTTTACAGTTTAGCACTATAAATGATAAATGTATAAAAACATTTAATTATTGCTAAATTATAATAATAATATATATTCTGACATAATAATATATGACATATTCTAACTAAAATAATATTTTTAACATCTATGTTATGTAACACTATTTTTAAGTTGGTATAATATTTTTATTAGTAAGCATAATAACATAAAAATTAATAATTAGATTTTTTCATTGATATTTTTATTCAAAAATAAAATTTTATCATGTAATTTATACAGATTTTGTATTATCAATTATATATTATACAAATGATACCAATAATAAATAATACATATTCTGACAAAAGTAATACAATTCAATAATTTATCATTTTAAATTATTCTATTTTGATATTTTTAATCTATATTTTTTTAATACATTTATTATGATTATTTTATAACAATACTATTATAAAACAATGAATAATTCATAATAGAAATAATAAATAATATATATTCTGACATTTTTCAGATCTTTTTGTTTAACTAAACCAATGTTCCTCATTTAGGTCGTATGAATACTTCTAATTTTTGAATGTGTTGTTCCCCTTGTCTCTGGAGCCATGTGCTGTTAATATTTATTACAGTGGGAACTTCTGAGAGCATGCATGAGTGGGAAATATGCCAGATAATAAAGTATGTGTAGACTGGATCAGTTCAGGATTCTTATATAAGCTTTGTGTCTGTAAAATATCCCGATTCCCAGCTATGATTTTAAACATGAGGCTGCTGCTTTGAATTGCAAAACATTAAATGATTCAAATAAGGGAATGATTTGTATTTGAATCTTACGGATAATAAAGGAGATGATATTAAAGATAAAGCTCAGTCTCAATCCTTGTGTTTGAGGGGATGCTCTTTAATGCTCTGGATCTGGGTGTCATGAACAATGTAAACAGCAGCGTATGGCTGATGCGCTCATCTGTCTGATGTTGACCCACTTCACGTCCCCTTTGACAGACGGCATGAAATATTAATGCTAGGATTAAGCAGCTTATAGCTGGCAGAGAACCAGACTAGTTTGACCACAATAAATTCAAATCATAAACATTCATGCTGTTTTCACCAAATAATGTGTGCTATTAAAACTGTATAGAGTTGAATTCAGACGAAGGCTAGAAAAACAACGCAACCGGCTGGTGAGTGTTTCGTGGAAAGTGTATGAATAATACATCAACTCTTTCTGTTTGTGTGAGTGTGTAAACTTAGAAGATACAGGTTACACTGATACACTCTACAAGACAAAAACACATTTTCTATTCACTTTGCTTTTAATTACATTTTCATATAGTAATAAATTTAATTATATTTTATACACGAAAGAAAAAAAAAGAAAAATGCATTTTGTAATATATTCAACAGTAAAAAGCTAATACAATTTGGTATGAATATATATATTTTAATAATAAAAAGAGATAGCTCAGTAGAAACCATCATGGTAATATATAAAATATGTTTAATTAAATAATAATCTAACATATTTGGTATAAAGGTAAAATATGTAACTAAATTAATTAATAGTAACCAAGAATAATAATAGTTTTATATTAATAATTTGAAATCACTAGTGAAGAAACAAGTGGAATAGACAGAAAGACAGACTTTGTAATATATAATTAAATTGTTCAATTCAAATTCAATTGTTAATGTAATATATTTCATTAATAATTATAGGCATATGTAAAATATGTAACTAAATAAATAGAAAAATCTAGTGAAATTTGTTAGTAATATAATGTAAGCAATATTTTAATAATACGAACATACATTCATATATAATATACAAATTTATATATAGCTTGTGAACATTTATTATTTTAAAAGTAAATTAAAATTTAATTTAATTCAAATTTAAATATATGCATTTAGCAGACGCTTTTATCCAAAGCGACTTAACTAACACACACACACACACACACACACACACACACACACACACACACACACACACACACACACACACACACACACACACATATTAAATGCAATGTATTTATAAGTTACACATACAGTGCAGTTCAACGTTTCTTAAATCTCTTCAGATTTGTAATATATATTAATTATCATATTCTCAAACCTCTGAACCCCACTGTGAATATTTCAATATAACAGCCACAAATTCACATTTTCAATATAAAACTACTACCACCTGACGAGATTAGCCAATGGCAGAAGCCCACCCCGCTCGTGGGTAGAGCTAAAATCGGATCTCTGCCGAATAAGTAAATCGAATATATTAAATATTAATGAGTTTTCCGGGCCTACTACCTCCTCCCCTCCTCCTCAGTGGGAGCGGCGCGTCTCTCCTACTCCATTTTTGTCAGACGGGTGGAGGAACGCACTCTCGGCGAGGAGACTGTCAGCGGCAGCCGACACTTCATACCGAGCGACAAAGGCCTCGAGAGCAGTTACTGCAGCCGGGTTTCTTTTGGTTTCCGTTTAGGAAGAGTCTTTACAGTGTTCTCAGGTGTCTGACATGGTAGATTACCACGCCGCTAATAATCAATCTTTATATTCAGCGGGCGAACAGCAGACATACATGGAGCAAGAGAACGATTGGGACCGGGACCTACTGCTGGACCCGGCCTGGGAGAAACAGCAGAGGAAGGTAAGAGCTTCTGAAAGCCCGGGGGCCTGTGCAATGAAATATTTGCGCGTTTAACACGCTTTAGTCGCCTTGTTTTCGCTAGTCTGTTTTTATACGCGCTTAGAACGGCAGCGCGCTTCGAATGTTACAATGTTTCGCGGGTTTCGAATGTTTCAGTGTTACAATGTTTCAGGCGCGTGTGCGTGAGTGAGTGAGTGAATGTGATGCATTGTAACGGCTGAACCTGTTTTACTAGAGCGAGTCTCATTCGCTGCTTCTGCCTTTTTCCTTTTCCCTTTCCCCTCTCTGTTCGTTCTCAAAGCGACATTTAGACTCCTAGTTACAGCCAGACATCCGGATTTAAAATGGCAGTTGCTAGATATCACGGCACGGGAGTTTAAAATAGCTGCAGAAATGCTGTTTTTTTTGGAGTTTATCTGCTGTTCTGGAGAGGAAAGATAAGCTAAAAAGAATTAAAATGAATGAGGCGCGTTCTCCTTGTGAATCCACTCTGTGGTGTTTATGTGGAAAACCTGATTGATAGTGAGTGAGTGTTCTAGTGTTTTATGCACATGAATTATGGCAAGGAATATTGAGGAATGCTCAAAGGGTTGAATGACGTTTTTGGGTGTGTGTCTTTTGGGGCAAAGACAGGCTTGACTGATTTGCATTTTTGGTGTGACAGACAGCTATTGGAGAGAGTTTGAGAAAGGAAGGTCAAAGTTTGATAGGAAAAATAATTATTAACCCGCCAGAGCCCCTACACACACACATGCACAGATGCAAATAAAACACACACACTATATATATATATATATATATATATATATATATATATATATATATTAGACCCAGTCTCCGGCCTTCAGACCCCAGAGGTGTGACAGACCCTTAAATGGGGCATTTATTTGAGAAAGTCAAGTGGAGGAGGATAGTTGCTCAACTATTGGCTCTTTTTATACTTGCTTTGTTACACTTGCAAAGCCAAATATCTAGAAAGCAGAGTGGCCTTCCAGACATGACATGACAGATATCAGTGAATAGTTGACACATCTGTGTCTTTGACTTTACTAGCCCAAAAAAGGTCAGGAGAGTGGCCCACACTTTTTTAGCCAATCAGAGCTATCACATTTTTGGAATGTGGGGTTTTCGAGATCAGGTTTGTGGTTGGGTTGATCTAATTAGTTATGTTTGGTATTGCATTCTACCATTTTGCTTCCTGCAAGTATGTAGTATGTATATGATGCACAGTATGCATAGTTAACATACTACTATTGACAGAATGTGCATGGATGACTCAATCCAACAGTGCAGTTTGCATCACATTGTGACTTGCCTTTCCTCTTCTGCTCTCTAAAGTTTTAAAATCATACATTTCAAAATGTATTGTTTGGATTAATGTTTGAGTGTCATAAGTGGCATAATTATAGTAGATCCAGGACCAATATAACGATCTCAACCATGTCAAGTGCAGAATGGATTAATGGAAGTTTTTTTTTTTGTTTGTGTTAAATAATGGCATAAATACCAGTGAATTGACTACTGCAAACCTTAGTAATCTTGTTGCGTGATTTGTTTCAATACTCTCTTCCCATAAATGTCGTGTACAAAAGTGGAACTCCAAAAAATGCATATGCAACACGGCCAGCTGCAGTAAACTCTGACAGTAGTTTTTAATGCAATGGCACAAGCTGTTCATAATTCTAGACCAGTGAATGTAATTTCTGTACTACTAGTGGCTCTAAACAGAATTGCAGAAATAATTCCTGTTATCAAACAGGTTTCACACTCTGATTATCTGTATTTCAGTGGTTCTCCGCACCCAAAGTTATTATAGTTGGTAAATCTAAAGTGGTGAACAGAAATTAACTATATACATTTTCTTTATTTATCTTTAAAAAAGACTTAACTTGTTTTCTGTAATTGAATCCCAAGTAATATTACAGTAGTATAATGTTATAAATGTACATAAATTTTTTTTAAAAGCTAAAATAAATGTTAATAACGGTGGAAACTTACTTGTAATGTGTAAAATGAGGCCATTGCAGTTCTGTTTGTCGCACACTTTCCTATACGAGCAAAGAGTTAATGCAAGATCTTCACAAGTCTGCATGTTTCTAGGTCTAAAGTCTAGTGAACGTCCCTCCGATCTCAACTCGGCATTGGTCGTAAAATGATGTTTCAGCACAGGAATTTCTATTCCTGTGTGTTTGTAAGGATGAATATTACACACAGACCAAAGTTCACTAGTGAATACTAAACCAACGCATCCTTGTTTAAACCCCAAACTGAGTTTCATTACGGTCTCCACGCACCGTTGCCAGTTTCCACTCAACCGAAACAAGGTGTGTGGAATTATCCCCTTATTCGTGACAGACATGAAATTACTCCCCAACAAATGCCAAACGCCCTGTAACTGGCTAAGACTTGCCTCTCTGCTCCACCCAAAATGTCTGAAAGGTCACTGAAGTGTTTCGTTCTCTATTGAACAGCCTGTTTGGGAGTTATAAAGCTGGGCAGAGATGAATTGAAATAAGACGCAGTGATTTAACCAGCTTTGTTCTTGTTGTGTAGATAAGCACGTATAAATCCAGTAGTAGACCTCTGGAAACCAAAAACTCAACTTTGTGCCCTACAGGACAGTAAACATACATAGTCCAAGTGTATTTTGCTGCAAAAGTTTTCTAGATGATAACTTCATATTTAGTACATCTGTGACTGGACAATTCTGGTAGTAATACCATGGCACTTTTTATATCACAGCGATTTTTCTTTTTCTTCAATTAATCTTGAATTGTGTATAGTTTCCAACAATTTCCAGTAGTCTTTTCTGTTTGTGTATTGCCATCAAACACTTCCAGATGTTTATGATGAGCATAGCTGAAGATTATAAACCGATGTTTTGACTCTAAATTCAGACAGGATTATTTAATTAACTAAAAAGAAACCCACATAAATGTTTACTAAAATAAACTACAACAACTACAAATAACATGATGCACTGGAATAACTGACTACATGCATAAAAACAAGCATGCACAAATGAATAAAGCCTTTAACAAAAACTAAAATAAAAATAGTCAATACAACATTTTTAAAACTAAAAAGAACTATTATAATATCAATGGTATCATAAATGGCACTGAATATTAATAAACTGCATTCTAATCTGCCACCAAATTGTCATGTTGCTTAGCAACAGTAACAGACTATAATACTCAGCACAATAAATGTCTATTGGGACTATTATTTAAATAAATGTAAATGCAAATATAAAAGGTCTTTTATCGCATTGAAGTTGCCATTTAAATAATAAACCACTCAAGGCTGTGTGTTTTAGTGATTTTTCTCCACAGTTGAAGACTTAAGGGTATAGTATTTAGACCCCTTACGTGTAATAAATTCACTTTAATGTACAGACTCCGTTAGGGGTGTTCCAGAGGAACAGTAATGCAGGCCAAATAAAAACCTGCTTGAGGGTGTTTGGTAGTGAGTTTGGCTCTGTATAAAGATATCTCTCGCTCTCTTTTTAGGCAACATGTTAACTAAAAGGTAACCTCAAAGGTGCTCCACAGAAAGGTAACCTAATAAATGAGACATTTGGAGCGCTCTTCAAAGGTCGCAACACGTAAAAAAAAAAGTATCTTACAAATGCACTGCAAAAAGTTGTAAATAAGGAGTACTAGACTGTTTCAGTCACATCATCAAAGTTTCATTCAGTGTGTTAATTGTCATTTCTTTGTAATTATTTCAGAAATTTAATAGCAATTTATGAGGGAAAAAGTTTCAAAGTAAAAAAAAGTTTTTTTCAAAGTTTTTTTTTCAATCTCAACACGTTGATTTAGTTTTTGCATTTTCTTGTCGTCAAATTAACAATTAGTGAGTCGAATATGTAAAAACTAAATGCACGACAAAATATTGGGTAAAATATTCCATTTGTAGTTAGAGTGAACGTTTTGTTGATTAGTTTTAGTATTGCATGAATGAATAGTTAAAATCAAAAATATTGTAGGTTTTTTTTTTATGTATTTTTATAGTGTGCACATTTTAGTGCATTATGGGGTCAAGATTTCAAGAAAGTAATTTTGTTCTTTAATGCCATGTGACCTGGTCCTTGCGATTTCACTTTGAAGCTTGATGGAAGGAAAGTCATTTTTTCATTCATTTCATGTGAAGTTTTGTAGATAAGAAATCTGTGTTTAATACTAAATGCATTCGGCAGCTAAATGTGACTGGGGTCTGCAGCGTCCAAAGAAGAGACTTTTCTGTGTGATTATTTGTGTTGCTTGGCTGTGTTTAGTGTGGCAGACGGTGTCTTGCGGTATCGCATTAGCTCCTTGACTGCGTGAGTCTGTGTGTTTAGATGCGTTTGATTGGACTCATTGACTGCGTTTGGTGACAGTGCGGTTTCTGTCAGGACTCGGTGATTGCAGCTTGTGTCCCGATAAGCAGCCGCCCACCGCTTCTGAAAGGATTCCCAGTATGCATTGCCACAGGCTTGTTGAAAAATGAATTAAGGATAGAGTTTGAGGGGAGAAATGACTATTGCAATTACAGTCAAAACAGAAATGCATCAGTCTTAATTTATAATTAACTATTTGAGTGATGTATTTTTGTTGGCCAGTCCTGAAGTTTGCATGACTTTGGTTTCTTCAACCAAAAAACCAATAGAAAATTTAACTTGCTTTTGGATTTCTGCAGAAAATAAGCTCTGCGACTGACAAAAGTTTGATTCTTACATGTTTAGTTCATGATAAAGATGAATGTACACAATTTTAAGCCTAAAAAAAATCATCAATCTCGGAAGTAAAAAGAAAAACCTAAATGTCAGTCCTTAAAACACTTCCTCTGAAAGTTTGAATAGTTTGCAAGAGCACAATTAAACCGTAAAATCAGCTATTGAGTAGATGAGTTCACCTGTTCAGTGTGGTTTAATGTTTTTAATGTAACCTTTATCAGTCGTCTTTTTCAAGACAAACTTAAAAAATCACAAGTTGCACTGATGCATTTTATCTTTTAGAATAAAATGTGGAAATCTTGAGGTTGTGTTTCAAGCATGTCACTAAAACCCATTGAGGTCATGTTGATGAAGCCAGATGTCTAATATCTAATATCTCAAAGTTTCTACTGAAGGAGTTTTGTAGATTTAATCGATGTTTGGTCACTGAGGTTTTTCTGTGCAACTGCGTAGAAAGAAATGCTTTTTTTGTTATAACTACATATGCAAATGTTGCTTCAGTAAAGCTGACAGCAAAACTACAGCAGCATTTAGGAGTCCGTTATTTATGCCAGAAGCCGAAAATGTGCAGTTTGACACTCGCTCTTTCACTGATATTTCATATGCATGTAGTGTGACCGTTTCTCTGTTATGGTTTACTCTCAAGAGCATCACCAAACAGCCAGTTAACGTATTTTTGTCCCTATAAGCATTTCACACCATGTTGTTTCTCAGCTAACGAGTGTGGTGCAGAAGTGTGATTGAGCATATATGTGTGAGTTCCTGTTTAATTAAGCCTGAGTGCATGTTCATGCTCATTATTAGTTAGAAGAATGCTTGTATGCATGCATGTAAAAAAAGAAGTGCACTAGTGTTTTGTTTTCCTAGGGTGTTTTTCCATGCACTATTACTGTTTCTGCTACATGCTAGAGTTAGTTTGCAAGTGAGTCGATCTGTAGCAGATGCAGGTATTGATAGTTTGGCACTGAGTCTCTTACGATGATGGTCAAACCTTGACCCAGAGTGCAGCTTTGACCACTGAATGAAAAGCTGACCGTGAGTCACGGCGTTCTGGGAAAACTGAAGCATGAGCTGAAGCTGCGGTTACTGTGCACTAATCCAATTTTGGATTGTTCTCGTGGGTGTTTGGACGAGGTTCAGGTGTGTCCCAGTGAAAACAGTGAGTGGGAGTGGACTGAGATAAAGGTAGTCACGCTAAGAGGCATTATGAGGTCACATCACATGACCTGCTTTAGTCCCGCCCAGCCGCACAAACTCTAGCAGTGAATGCCTCCGAACACTTTACTATAATGCAAGGGTACTTTTCTTTTTTTATTTATTTTAGATCATTACCGGAAGCGCTGTCTAATTGTTGAGTGTCTTCATATTTAATCACTGACATGATCTATAATATTGAGTGTAAACGGCAAGGATCTCAAAATAACTATTTCCTGGTACATCAAATGCAGTTCTGCTTAATTTTGTGATATTAACTGTAATTTTAACAATAACAAAGAACAGCTCTGCTCCCAGAAACCATTTTCACTGGTTTTCATGATGAGTCAGAAACGATTCAGAAAAACATTGCTATTTCCTTTGTATTATTGTTATAAATATTACTATTTTAGGTGACCCCTTTATGGGCATATGATGCATTTATTATTTATATATTATTATTATTTTTAAGGGATCTTTATTATTAAAATTATTTATGTTTAGAAATTATTCATTTATAGTAGATTTATTATATTACTATTTAAATGATGTTTATTTTATCTCTATTAAGTGAGCTGTAATTAATTTTTAATTACTAAAATTATGTATATTTTATACATAGTTATTATTTTATAGTAGTACCAATAAATTTATATAAATCATGACTTATTTTTCAAGAGAGCTGATTGAATTTAAAATAATTAAAAAAATAATCACAAAACACTAAATTATAATTGTAAGTTAATTATAAAATGTATAAATTATAATTTTTTTTGCATATTTCAGTGCATTATTTTATTAATATTATGTATTTTATAAGTAATTTATTAATCTTAATTGTATATATATTTTTCTTTTTATTGTTCATTTTATTGTTGGTTTGTTAAACTAAAGAACATTATGATTTCCATGCATGGAAAACTAGTGTAGATTTCTATGGAGGGTGTTGTTTCTATAGAGAGTAATGTGTTGTTGGCTAACAAGGGAAACAGTGCTGTCTTCGTCCTCAGGGAGCGTGTTTACTTACAAAGCATTGAGACTCAGATTGCAAGACTTTTCTTGTCGCATTAGACGTGTGTGGATAATAACCTGTAGTTTTTAAAACCATTAATTCCATGAATTGGTAACTAAATAAAATGATTTAAAAACATCATCACTTTACCAATCAACACAAATAACAGAAAAGAGCATGAGAATTAATTTGACAGGAAGTGTGGGGAAATACAGTTCAGTCTGCTTCCTGTTCTGCATCCCGGTGGTGTTTGTGATGTTCATGTGTTGTTGGCGGTGTGATGTCGAGGAGCAGTAACGGCTGTTGTTCAGGCTGGAGTCTGTAGAAGAGGAAGTGTGAGGAACTGATCCCGCCCAAATCTCCCGATGCCAGTCATCCTGCTGGACATCAGAGGGTCATCATTCTGCTGAGTCACACTCTCATACTTCGTAATCTCTGATTAACTCTGACCTTTGATTTGTAACTTTTTATTGATTGCCATAAAGTTTATTGAGGGATTCTTCTAACACAGTCAAAATGGGTCAAATTTCACTCAAGTTTCAAAAGGAAAAAATGAAAAGAAGCCTATTTTAGGAACATTTCATGTCTGTAAAGCACATTTAACCCCAAATTATCTTTATTGTAATAAAAAGAGATGCATTTACATTCAAGCCATGTTTTCATGACATTCACTCAGTTTTGAATGGTTCTTGTTGATTGCTCTCCAAAAATTCACACTGTCAAAGACATGTCTGGGTCAAATTATACTCCAAAAATCTAAATAAAACTATTGTTTTTGCTTGCTTGCTTGCAGGAATTTAGCAATGCCTATTTTTAGGACTCTTGTATTTTTGTTTCAGTTCTCTTTACTATAATGCAAAAAGATACATTGACTTTTATCCATTTATCTTATCCATGAAATGTAATTTGAACTCAACTTTTGTTTAAAGGACCACTGCGGTTTTCTTTCATGACTGGAATCACATTACTGCAATGCAAAACAAGATGCATTTAATCATGTATGCGTGCATGTTTGTTTGTTTTTACATGCATTTTTGTATGTAATCAGCTTTATGATCAGTAAAAATAAATTAACTACTCGTATGAGGTTAAATTTTGCAGTGGTCATAAAACGTGTAATTTTCTTTCTGCAGTTTTCTGGGGAGGCTGAAAGTTGAGCTGCACATCAATTTTGAATTGTTCTTGTTTTTGTGTTTAGACCTATAAAAAGTTTCTTTAGTTTGTGAGGCTTCACGGTTTCATCTTATGCGCTGCATGTGGAAGCCTCTTGTGTCTCTTGTTCTCTGGCCAGGACTTTCTCTGTGTGTATAATGTCCTCTGGAGCACTGAAAGCTCTTAAGAGCGGCGGCTCAGACAAAAGACTGACCTCTAAGAGGATTAGAGGCTACCTTCACCTAGATTCCCATCTCAACCATACACTTTTTGTACCACAGCTGCTTTGATTCTTTGATTCCATCCTTTGTTCCTGAAGGGCTGTTACTGTAAAGTCTTCATCAGACATTCCTGTTCTCTTAAATGATGTTGGGCGAGGGGTACATTTATAGTGTGGTTACCCGTCATAAAAGACACACTTGGATGAATACACCAGCAATAAAGCCTGTTTAACGGGTGGGCTGTTGCCCGGAGGGCGTCATAATCTATTGTGATTGTGTCTCGCTAGTCTCGTAAAACCAGACTATCGCCATAGATTCTGGTCCACAGATTATTCTGGTCAGGGCCTGTCTGCTGACGACAGGAAGTGTCCTGACGTGTAGAACGGGCAACCAGAATTAATTTACTTTTTATGTGAGCAGGTGAAACTGAAGAAGATGATACTGAAGTAATAGACTTATTAGCATTAAAGCCATGACAGTCACATGATGTGTGCATCTTAGGGGCACGGTCCTCATGGTTTTATCAAACTATTGTGATTTTAATCACTTTATTTCAAATATTTTTTTAAATTTCTTTCTACTTTTTAATATTTATTTCAAATTAAATATTTGCATTTTTATAATTTTTTATTATTGTTTGTTTTATTATTACTGTTACGTATATTTTATAGTAGTCATTTTATATATTTCACTATGAAATAATGTGAAATATAAGATGCATGTGTATTTATTTAAATCAAATTTGTCCTTGTGTAGTTATCAGACACAACTGGGAAAGTCAAACTCATTATGAAATCTGAAACAACATGGTTCAGTTTGATTTTAGAATGAATTTCTTTTTAATATTTTTGAGAATATGCTTAAATCACAAATCAAAATCATATTAATGTGTGTATCAGGGATGGAAATTAGCACCAGCCTAATGCGGGTGATTTTGTGTTGTGGGGGGTAACCTCGCTTCACCTACCGGCCACCGTGGCGGGAAAATAAAAATAGCATACTGTTTCACTCGGTCGGTGGACAAAAAAGTTAATTTCCATCTCTGGTTTGTGTACAACACGCAGTAAAGTGTAATATCATCCGAAGCAGCTTTGTGGAGAAACGCGGTGTAAACGGTGTCGAAACAGCGGCGTTGTTCCCAGTACAGTGTTTGCGCTGAAGTTGGTGCTGCTGGCGGAGTGATGTATTTGTTGGTTATTGACAGTACGTTTTATAGCACCCACTCATGATATACAAGATCGCGTGAAGAAATTTCCGCATACTGTCACGTCTCTGTCAAACTGTTCGTTCTCCTCCAGCATTCTGCAACATTTTAGATTATATGGACTGTGTTTATCTTTTTGTTTTTAACGGTATAATAAGCAAACTAACAAACAGTATTATCGGTCGCGTGGCTAATAACTGCTGTCCGGGGGATGCATTTTATTTCCAGTCCTCAAGTACTTTGTGAGAAGTTAGCTCTGTGGCTAGTAAGTTGTTACGCTGTTCATTTTTGTTTGTAGAAACATCATTGTATTACTACATGTTACACTACACAGCTCTGGCGTGACGAGACGCTTAAAAACTTATTAAACACGTTCCGTTCATTCGTCAGCAGGGTAAAAGTTTGCAAAAAATATATACACTTATACTGGTAAAGCCTTTCCTTTGGAATTAAATTAAAACAGTATTAATGCGTACAAAAACTGTTTAGAATATCACAAAATCAATCCCTGGTGTGTGTATATAGGTCAAATGTGATGTTTGAAAGAAAAGTCATATAGTAGTTATTCTAAAGCACAGAGAAGTACTTTGAGTCGGTTTGCACAAAAATGGCAGTTTAGCTCCGGAAGTCTATAAACCGTGAACTTTGACCCCTGCGACGTGGCATATGGGTTGGTTTCGAGGCTGCATCCCACAGTAAAAACTTGAAAACCTGAAAGCATTCCCTTGTTCCTCAACGCTGGAGCAGAACTGATGTGAAACCCACGTACACGGCTGGCGTTCTCGCTGCAGATGTGAGATCTTTGAGCCAGCAGTTGTAAGATAAGAGGGAAGCACTTTTCTCATGCGCTTTGACCTGCGCTGACCCGGAGCCCCGCATGCATTCAGGCCTCGCTGCTTCTGTCTCTGTCTCTGTCATGCTCTCTCTGGCAGGAGGAAGTTGTGGTTGTTGTGGTTTTGGTTTTGTTTCCTTTAATGGTGTGAACTCTGACTATTGGTGTGTGTGTGTGAGGAAACATGTGATCAACTGTCTCGTGGGAAATGTTGTTAGTATTACTGTTAACGTGGAATCGATGACTCTTGATAGTTGTGGGTTATTGTAGGGGGTTTATTTGGGGTCACTTCAGAGGTTTAACTCTAGTTCAGCTGGTCTGGATCAGTCTCCTTCAGATCGGCGAGCGTCACCTGCTTGATCAAATGCTGAAGGGGTGATGTTGCTAAATTCCTGCTGACTCTTGGTAGAAACACAGACCAGGAACAAGCATATCTGACCTTATTTTTCCTTTAGTGTCTGAAAAAGGAGGAATTGGCTTGTTAAAAAATTGAGAAAAAAATGGATTAACGGTGTTCCCAGTCATGGGAAGCTAGGAATTTTTTTCAGTTCAGTAATTTTAGGCATGGATTTCTTTAATGTTGTCTCATGACTACACAATATTATATATAACTGAATGTCATTCAGTTTTTGTAGCTGTAGTTTTAAGTTTGTGGGATTTGTTTCCTTAGAAAAACAGAACAGAACCATGGAATCAAGTCATTTATTTATTTCCTGTAAAATGTTGAATTTCATTTGAATTTGGCAAAATTCTGATTAATAAATCACAAGCAGAGATTGTGGGATATTATTTAAGATGTAATATCCCACAATCTTTCTTCCTTATTTTAATTTCAACAGTAAACCTCTGCAAAGATGAATTCAATTCAAATATGATGCATTTGTTTAAGACCATTTTTAACAATAAATGTTCATCAAATCATAAAACACAGAATCCAGAGAAGTTTCTTGGAAAAAAATATCATGTTCAATATCATAAAACTTTTCATAAGTTATTAAATGTTAATGCTTTATGAATTCAGTTGATTAGACAGTTGATGTAAATATTATAATTTTATTAAACCATTAAAACAGAATCCAGAAAAATAATTAAAATGGAAAACACAGAGTTTGGGATCAAATAAAATAGAATTTGGGGAAAGAAATCTTAGTGCTCTATATGCAACTTCTAACTCTAATTTGTTTATAAACTATTTTTGGCTAATTTGATAATGCTTGTTAAGCTGCTGATCAGCAGATAAATTATTGTCTCTTCCCCAAATATATAGAATTTATACATCTATAGGCTCATTCTAATTGGTTATTTAAATAGTTTATTTAGTAAATAGTAAATTTACAATTAAATTTGTTTATTTAATGTTGTTTTGTCTTTGATCACTTGCATGGCATCTTTTAAAATATACATTATTTAAACTTTTACATGTTTATTTGTCGTTGCAAGTTAGTATTTATTTATATAAGCACATGAAACTACATCCTGTTTGTAGTGACTGCTGACCTTTTGCATTTATGACATCCCTTTTTGTGTGTGTGGTGTGCCGCCACATCTCTTGCGCACACACACACACACACACACACACACACACATACACAACTGATTGAAGTGTGTAAAAACAGATGTGGGCAAAGCCACTTCACTGACAGGAAAGATGAACTCACTCCAGTTTACTTCTGACACAAAACATGTCTTCATTTATTGTGTGTGTGTGTGTGTGTGTGTGTGTGTGTGTGTGTGAGACCATGACTGATTCAGTACACACTGTTGAGTAATTTATAGCACAGAAAGCCTTGACACACCTATTGTGAAAGATGATCATGCCATTGTGTGTGTGTGTGTGTCTTTATATGGATAAAGACGGTCAGTGCAGATGAATGGACTCTCAGTAGTCGTCATCGGTATGTGTGTGTCAAACGGATTTAGGAGTGGGACAGTGACTCAGTTTGCACTGGAATGTCTGGTGTGTGTGTGTGTGTGTGTGTGTGTAATGGAAACTAGCTTATAAATCATACAGAAGGAATTCTTTTTTTGCAAATATAAAATCCTGTTTTGTGTGGGGGGTAGTTTTTAGGGTTAGGGGACAGAAAATACAGTTTGTACAGAAGAAAAACAATTAAGCCTGAACCAATAATGATAGGAATAGCTGTGTGTGTCTGTTCTACTTAAGTGACTTTCTCTGTAGGTTTGCTCAGTGTTATTATACATACTTTACGTAATTATTACATTATATATCGAGATATTACATAATATCATTATATTATACTTTAACATATTTTATTAATATTTAGAAATTTTTTAATTTTTGTCAGTTTTTTCTTAAAAATACGTGTATTGAATATGTATTTAAATTTTAGTACTTAAGTTTAATTTACATTTTGTATTTGTTGCATTTGTTTGTTGGGAAACGTCCAACTGTTTCTCTTTCTTAAATGTAAAGGTTTAGTGATAGATAATTTTTTTTTATTTTTATTTTTTTACTAAAACTGAAAAACAATTTAATACAAATTTAATTGAACTTAGTAATTTAAGAGCTTCAACTTCAACTAAATGTAAACTGGAAGTCCTACCTTGACAATAAAGTTAGCATTTATTTCAGTTGAAATGTATTTAAGGTAAATGTTTCTTTTTCCTTTTGTTTGTGATTTTTTTTGTTTTTGTCTTTGAATTAGTTTTAACATCTATTTAGTTTTACTGAAATTGATGCCAGTTTTAGTTATTTTAGTACTTTAGATTAGACAAGTTAAAAATGCTTAACAGCTAACTGAAATTTATTTTTAACTTTTTTTTGTTATACTTGTATACTTGACATTTGTTTAACTTTTTAAAATATATGTTTAGTTTTAGGTAATGAGAACAATATTTTACGTGCGTGTGCATGCATGCGTTTCTTCTGAAATGAATGAATGCTCCATCCGTCTCTTTCCGTTTTGCACATACAGTCTTGTCCCATACAGGCCAATGTACTCTTACAGGAAGAGGAAGTTGAACAGCAGTTTCTCCGGTGCCGGTTTTCCGTCTATTTTTTTCTGCCGTCTCATTGTAAATGTCCCGCTGAGGGGGGTGGGCTCATATTTCACATTCTTGCACCCGAAGGACAAACGAACCTAAATGAGACTGAACACCAACTTTGAACAACCCACGTTCCTTTCTGTGAAGTGAGAGCATTTTTGGGCGCGAGACAGGAAAAGGTGTGGTGACTTTGATCAGGTGTGAGTGTGGCTTTTGTGTATGTGTTCAGGAGGGGGCGGGGCTTCAGACGGCCTATTGTGTCACAGATCTGAGTCTGCATTTCCTTATAAGGGCATGAGAACATTAGAGGGACGCAGTTCATAGTGACAATACCAGCTGGACCGACCTGTCTGACTTCATTCTCTCACTTTCTTCCCTTGAGCTGTTCTTTATGACACACCACATTAGGAGGCATGCATACATTAAAAACTAGCCTGATTAGTGGTTTTTGTTTAGAGAAGCATTCACTATTACCATATTTTCGCACAGGTTCAAAATTGCATTGTTGACTGAAGAAAATAAAACACCAAGATGCATCGGTGTATAAAGGCACATTTTAATATTAGATTTGTATTGAAAGGACTTTCTTTATTTTTTCATTATATCCACAACAGATCCTTTTGATTTAATTGTTATTCAGAAGAGGACTGAAAAATAGAAGTGTAAAACAAGCATAAATTATAGTGGAATTATTTATAGACAGTGGTCATTTATTTCAAGTAAAACTGAAACTTGTGTGTGGGAGTAGCATTATACAAATAAACTGGAGTAATGTCAATCAACGCCAGTGATTTTGCTGAAAATTTAGCTTTGCATCACAGAGATAAATCCCTTTTTTTTACACATATATTCAAATAGAAAACCGTTAATTTAATCTGTAATACTATTTCACAATATTGCTATTTTTGCTTTGAGCAAATAAATGCAACCTTTGTAAGCAGAAGAAATTCCAGTTCAGGTTGCGAACCTCAAATTTAAAAAAAAAAATTGTCGGCAGTATGCAGTTCACTGATATTTTATTATAAATGATTCTTTTTTTTCTGTCATTTTAGACTTTTTGTTTGTATGCAGTGTCATTAAGCAACTGCATAATTCAGTGACAGTGTCATAGCAACTTTTCCATGTAAAGCTCCAGTTAAACCTGACTGATCCAGTGAGATTAGCTGAATGTCCACAGACTCTCACCTGCAGAACCCTCCAAACTCTGGTTCAGTGCATGCCACACTAAATATTAGGACAGAGAGAGAGTTTATGTAAGTGCTGAAGAGACACATTCCATCCTGGTGTTTGCTGTGAGGAGCTTCCCTCTCTCTCTCTCTCTCTCTCTCTCTCTCTCTCTCTCTCTCTCTCTCTCTCTCTCTAGTGGGAGTTCAGAGGGTTTCTGTCGCTCGCTCTCCGCTGGGGAATGTGAGGGTGATGGGACGCTAGTGTTGGGAAATCCACATTTTTGCAAATTAGTGCATTGAGGTCGCAGAAGTCCCTGGGTGTCTTTTTTTTTTAGCTCTGCAGCATGATTGTAAAACAGAAAATGTGATTTGGCTTAGAGCAATTATCAATTTGCAAAAGGCTATGATTGAATTAAATGAGCATGTGCACTGCAGTGTTAATTTCGTTGACTAAATATTTTCGTCATTATTTTCGTCACGAATATATTTTTGCCGACGAAAACGAAACGAAAACTAAAATAGAAGGCACTGATGGGGACTAAAACTATGACTAAATTGATTGACATTATCGTCAACGAATAAAGGACGAGACGAAAATAGACTGTGACGAAAATCAAATCAGCAGACGGGAGAGATGCGAGGAATGAGCAAAAGAACCGGCAAAACAGAACAGACTGCATGAGAGAAGAGAACCAATCAGAGCCTGACTTATTGAGACGTGAAGCGAAGGTTTTCAGTTTTTATGAGCTCCCGGGAAGTCGGCATTCGAAGAGGTGATAGGGACTTTAAGCAACAGCCTCTGGTGGAACGGCAACGCCATTCTGGCGTTGTATTGCGCCTGCGCGAATTTAACTGCTACTTTATGACGTTCTAATTTAACGGTCTACTACGGGAGAACAGCTGATTTGCCAGAGTCGCTACAACGTGAGAGGTTAGGTAAATAAATGTTATGTTTTTAGACTTATTTACATCATACAATATTAAAAACTCCTCTTCTGACAAAAGATTGTCATTTAACGCCAAAAGCAATCCTTCTCTTGCTTTTTTAAATTATATATTTTTTTGGATCTCAATAAATGAATTAATGCTGCGTTGCGCTGTTCTGTTTTACCGTTGCTTAGTGACTTTTACGTTCTTGGCTACAGCGGTGTGACGGCAAACTTCCGGTCGCTGTAGCCGTTCCATTCGCAGCTGTTGCTTAAAGTCCCTACTGTCTAAAAGAGCGACAAAATGTCCACAGCTCACTTCACGTTTGACAACGAACAAAACAAAACAAAGTGTAAAGCACGCAGAGCGCTCATTCGTGGCAAGAACACAACCAATTTGAAAAGACATTTACAGACGAGCCACCCGGACATTTTCTCAAATGTAATTTTACAACGATGTTCTTTTGTTTATTGAGCTAAGCAAAATTGGAATAGTGCAGTGCGTAGATGTTGTAGCATTAAATATTACGAACTGAAAAGTACTGTAAAATAGCCCCTTCTTCAAATTAGATGCGAGCACAATACTAATATGTAATATCATGATAAATACATTTGATTAATACTAATGTTTAGTATATTTTATAATGTTCTACTTGTTGACAATATCACAAATATTTCTATATTAGTCATGTGAAACATGAATGTTCACATCCTATCATTATACATACAAATCTAGCAATATTGTAGTATTTAAAACATACAATATTGCTAGACAAATGAATACCTTATAAAATCTTGTTACTTTTTTTATCCACCTAGCTGCCAACTTATTAAATATTTACTTTAAATGTATGCACTTATTGTTCAGCTCAGCTGTAAGCTTTAAGGTCCTGGACCTAACGTTATTTTTCTTTTATTGATGGTCAATTGGCAGCTAGTTGTTGTTTACATTATCATGACAGTGTTTGTTGCTGCATAAAAGCTTTTGAATCGAAATAAAGACACTGTTGTGTTGAAATAAAGTTGAATTTGTGTTTTATATATTTTGGTTAAGTTTGTTTCCTATACCAGCTGTAAAAAATTGTCTAGTAAATCTGTTATTGATTTTAGTCTTATTTTAGTCGACTAAAATACCAAGCTATTTTAGTCGACTAAAATAAGACTAAAATTAAAACAAATCAGATGACTAAAACTTGACTAAAACTAAAAAGAATTATAGTCAAAAGACTAAGACTAAAACTAAATTAAAATTTTGTGTCAAAATTAACACTGGTGCACTGCATGTTTCACTGAGTGAAGTGTTCATTTACACGTGAGCAGCTCGTGATCCAGTTTTTCAAGTTTTTACAAACTTAAAGTGCTCCCTGTGATTTCAGGCAAAATAAAAGATGGTTGCAAGAAAATCAAAAATAAATATTACGCATATGTTATTATAAAATTACATTATTTTTTTTTTATTATTTTTTTCAGTAGTAGTAGTATATTTTTTTAATATATATTTTAAATATTACTACTGAAATTTTACAGTTGTACTTTAAAACAGTTATTTTATAAATATATTGTAAATATTAGTATTGTAATTTTACAGTTGTAATGTAAATTAAAATTATTATTTACAAAATATTTTCAATATTGAAATTTTACAGTTCTAATTATATATTTAAAAAAAATTAAGATGATAAAAATATTTAGTAGTAATTATAAAAATCATTATTATTATTATTATTATTATTATTGATGTTGTTGCATTTTATAGCCTTATTTATAAATAATCACAATTTCTGACCAAATTTAGAGCCCTACAAACAACAATAGCAAACATGAAGCTTTTTAAAAATGCATTATATCCTAAATCAGATTATTCGAGAGTGGGATGCAGACTCAATATAAGAACAGCTAAAGTCTGTCCGATCAGAAACACAGTCTCTGCAGAGGCTTCTCCAGTTCCCAAACAAGAAATCCGATTCCTCCTGGCAGGACAGATCCGATCTCCTGTCTGCTAACAGGCCAGGCTGGTCTTGGTTGACCCCTGACCTTTGAGTCCGAGAGAACATGGGGCGAGTCGCAGGATCACAGTTAATGTGTCTCTGAAGTATTCTCCGCTGTGGTCTGATGTGGTTCATGTTTGTTTCTGATCAGCGTTTGGTAGACGACACCACTTCATTTAATTTAGCCTGTTTCCAAGCAGTATTTCAAGCCTGTAACATGCAGTACTTTGTGACAGAATTACCTGTTCCTATCTTTATTCTGATGCACAGTCGCTAGCTAGTAGCTACAGGTGGTTGTTTTTGGCTCTGTCGGATGACGGTGTTTACTGTGTCCCTCTGAGGCCTCCGTTAAATCTGACCCGACTCACTTTCCTCAGTGAAAGCAGCCTTGATAAGAGTCCGATTCACACTCGTGAGTCAGAGCCAGTGAAGCTCCAGTCCTCCACCAGAGCTAAGACACACAGAACAAGAAGTGCACTTAAAATAAGACAAAGTCCCCGTGTGAAAATGAGCAGGGACAAGATTTAGTCTGTGAAATGGGAAAGACAGGGCAGTGTTTTGTCAGTCTCAGTATGTGATCTGTGATCTGATGTTGTTGACTCCTGTCAGTTGCCTTATTAGTTACAGATTGACCTTTCGCCAAATTCCTGTTTGTCCACCACTGCTTCGGGAGGATGTCACAGGAATTTCAAGCACACTTGGATTGGTGACACTTGGCAGCGGTTTTTATTTCTCCCACAAACCGATTAAGCACTTGATTCGCAGAACTTAAGCACCACCAGAATCTCCCGAGATGAACCATGGATGATTATTTATGAACATTTGCGTGAATGAGAAGTTAAAAGAGTAGTTCATGTTCATCAGTAATGTAGCATCGCATCACTCACTCTCCAATGGATGCTCTGCAGTGAATGGGTGCCGTCAGAATAAGAGTCCAAGCAGCTGAAAAAAGCATCACAATAATCCACAAGTACTTCTAATCCAGCAGTGAATGTCTTGTGAAGCCAAAAGCTGACTTTCATTCTGACGGCACCCATTCACTACAGTGGATTCATTGGTGAGCGAGTGGTGTGATGCTACATTTTACCACATCTGATATAGAAACAAACCTCATCTACGTCTTGGATGACCTTAGGGTGCGTACATTTTCGGAAAAATGTTTAATCATTTGTGAATCTAAAGAACAAGATGTTCTCAGACTTAATTTCCGACTCCCCTACTCCCTGTCCATCTACACCCGATGATGGATTGTAAAGCTCATTTCCTTTGGGCCGTGGGATGTTTTTTTGACAGGACCTTTCCTCCGTCTCCTTGTTGGTGTGTTAAAGCGACAGTTCACCCAAAAACGACATTTCTGCGATCGTTTATTCACCCTCATGTTTGATTTCCTTAAATGACAGAATGTTGATTTTCGGGTGAACTGTCCCTTTAAGAGTGGAGCGATGATGTCACTCTCAGCTAGTAATTTTTATTCCACCTGAAGTGTTTCCTTCTCAATTACTTGCACGTTAATCACTGAAACATTTCAGCATGAAGTTTGATCACTTGTGCAATTTGTTTGTCTTGTTCAGTTTCTTTCCTTTTTCTAGCTCAAAGGTCATTCGTCTCGTTCTGATCAGTTTAGTGATTTATTATACGTGTGTGGGTTGAAGAAACTTCCTGTGTCACATCCTGTAACCATAAAGCTCAGCACGTATGGTTTTGATCAGGAAGTGTGTGTATGAAGGTGTGAATTCATCTTGAAGATGTTTTAAACTCTAGAACTCTATTTTGATTATGGAGGAAATGTTAATAATATTGCAACATCAGGAAGGACAGAGACTCACTTGTTGAGTGGTTAAGTCTACTAGAGAATATATTGTGTGTTATAAACGGTCTGGAATTGTTGTAAAGGGGATGAATTTTATCTCTATAAGTCTAAACTTATCCTCTTCAAACCACATTTCAATCCAGTGTTATTTTAGTATTTAGTATTTTTTCTTTAATATTTCAATTTAGTTTTATTGCTGCTAAATAAAATCTTAAATAAAATGAGAAATATTACTATTGTAATTTCGCTCAAAAATATTTTTAAGAATCAAAAAATAATCATTTCAGTATTTTAGTTGGGGTTAATATATTCTGTTTCGTTTTAGTGGTTTTGAAGCTTTTTTTGTTTAATTTCAGTTTAGTTTTTATACGTTTTTCCATTTTAATTTTATTAGTTTTAATTAAAATATAAAACCGAAGAAATATGACTATTGTAATGTCACTGTAAATATAAATAATCTTTAATATTATTTGTTTGTGTTGTTTTAGTCATTTTTATTAGTTTGTTTTATATATATATATATATATATATATGTTATTTATTTATTTTTTATTTTTAGTTAATAATAAAAACAACACTGATTTAGTTTTATTATGGTCAGACTCCAGGTGTGTCCTCTTTAAATGTCAAAGCTCAGCAAGAAGTGACCGAACGGTCAATTAAACCCCCAGTTTTGTGCACCCATGCAGACTGATGGCGCTCCTCGCCGAGTGTTGTGTTTTTCAGGTGGCACGTCAAGTTAAAAATAGCTGTTTCCCTCATGTGCTGGAGATCAGCTCTCTCTGAACATCATCAGTTGCTATGAGTCTGTCACGGGACAGTGAGCTGGATCCTCAAACAAACACTGCCTCTCTCTGTGTGTGTGACACGCATGTCTTAACATCACTCTTGTGCCGTATTGGGATGATTTCAGTTCCTGTGAAGTCAGACACTGTCCAGCATTCTTCAGTCAGCTCTTCACTTTGTGTGTCCTTCAGTTTCACAGACGCAGACACATTTCTATCAGATCAGGGTCATACTCTACTCAAGCACGTGACCATTTAACCAGATATATTGTTATTCATGTTACAAATTGTGTTTAAAGCTTATTTGAACAAAATAACTGTTTATAGTTTAGTGAAATTGCTCGGCAGATTCTTATCTTTGGTTACGAAATCGGATTCTGGATTAAATTTTTTTTTTTTTTTTAGCTCCAGGTTTTCTTTGCTTTTTCTTTTTTTGTAGGTATGAAAAAGAGGAGCAAACGAAAATCCCAAATATGATATTAATAACATTATAATAATTATCATTTTAGTAATTAATAATTTATTTAAAAAGAATGTAACCAGTTTGTGTGTTAGGTTGACGATTTTATTTTAAAAATTGCGATTATGATTTAAAAAAAAAAAAAAAACTTTTCTTTTCTTTTCTTGCTTTTTTGCTCCAGGTTTTCTGGGCTTGAATTAAGTTCTGGGCAAAAGAAATGCCCAAAATGTTGACATTATCAAAAAGATGATGATGATGATGATAATTTTAGTAGTAGTAGTATTACTCAATAAAGCATTTAACAAATTAAAATGACTCTAAATATTTAAGAAAAAAATCATATTCATTGTATTTTACAGTATAACTACAAATGTACAAGCTCCAGTTTTTCTGTGCTTGTTTGCAGGTCCGAAGGAAATTTGCAAGAGATGAGCTTAAAAAATTATTGATTATCTTTAATTATTATACTATTATTATTATTATTATATATTTGATTATAACTTACTATATATAATTATTATTTTTATTATTAGTAGTATGTTATTATTTCTGTTGATATTATTAACCGCCATTATTTATCACTAATACCTAATAAAATATTGAACAAAATAAAAAGTACTCCATCTATAGATCTGGTTGTTGTTGTTTGTGGTTTGAGATCGATCTGTCCCGGGATGCTGCGAGGGTTAATGTTCCTGCAGGCTGACTGAGAAACCTGAGTCTCACAAAGACAGGAAGTGCTATAAATAAATCCACAAATAAGCCTGGCATCCACAGGGCGACTCCTACATGGCTGTCCCTCGCTCTCTTCCTGTCCGGGTCCAGAGCTCAGATTGGGAAGTTTGCTCCAGGTTTGATTGTTGATATTCTCTGCTCTGTTGCTCAGATCGTTGTTGACTTTGAGTTTAGTTTAGTTTTTTGAGACTCGCTGTGCTGTAGTTCTTGATCTAGATCTCAGGACGTCCCGAGGAGTGCAAAGGATTTATGTGCTTTTTTTTTTTTTTGTCATTTAATATAAGGGGGTTGCCCTTTGTTTTTAACTTTTTGATTCTGTGAGATTATATTTCACAAGATACTTCTGTTGTAATTACAAAACTACTTGTTTTCAAACTTTTTTTTTTAGTTTACAGAAACTAGGAGTGGCGATGTTAAAATAATTATGCATAATTAAAATAATTACCTTCCATAATTCTAGAAATGACATGGCTTTTCTAGTTCATGATTTACCTTTTTTTCCATTTTTTTTTTCTCTCATTAAAAAAATGTTGATGTAACTTGTATAAAGTTATAATATTTTTTTTATCATCACTGCTATAATATTAAAGTTTTTGTTAGTATTTTGAATTAGATTTCGTTCTTCTGTTTTAAGATATTTTTTTATGTAAGGTATTTTATTTCAAGTAATCAAATAATTATTACAAGGTTTTCTTGTATTTAGTTAATAAAGTTATATCTCAGGTCTAGAAAATACACTTTGAATTCCCTCATAAATGCAGGTTTTATTGATTAAATAAGCAATAGCTGTTTAAGTAATAAAATCTTTATTAATCTTTTAATAATTTGTACTTTTTACACTGTATTTATATGTATGACTTATTTTTATTTTAATGCTTTTTTATTGACATTTACTTATTTGTATAAAACATATTTTTACTTGTATCCAAATATATATTTATATAATTATGCTTATTTATTAATCTTTTTTTTATTTTTATGAACACAATTTAAATAGATCTTTAATTTGGTTTATTATGTTAATCTTAATCTCTTATCTTAATCTTAATCTTTGTTTATTTTATTTTATTAATCATTTAATTTTTCTAATATATCTATTTGTAGATTTAATTTTTATTACAGTTTTAGTAATTTTAGTACTCCCAAGTTGTTTTTTCAGTTCATTGCCAAGATGATATTTCAAATTCTAATTTAATTAAAATTAATATTGATTTATTAGTTGTTATTATATTTAGATTTATTGATTTACTCCATTTTCTTTATTAATTTAGATTATTATTATTTCATATTCAAAGTCAAAATGGCCAATGTGCAAGGCAGGTGTGATGTGGGCATGTGTTTGTGAAGTGCTTGCATCAGTGCTGTGTGTTCTGTATCAGAAGTGGCACATAAATGCATGCATGTGTGGCTGGCGGCTCTTCCTCTCTAATTCTTCTGACTCGGATGGAATGATGTCACCCACACCCAACTAATCACAGACACAGGGCTTTCCCTGCGCACACACACACACACACACACACACACACACACACTGAGCCCCAGTGTGAGCAGAGGTATTTCTGGCGTTTGTTGACCGTGTGGATGTGGCGTCCGGCTCAGGTCCAGACTGTACTGTTTGTGTGTGAATGCTGAATTGTTTTTGTGGCGGGCCTGTCCCGGGTAGGTGCCTGTCGTATGAGGGCAGGGGGTGCTGAAGGGGCTCATTATTCACTAAACTCAATGGCTCTTTGTGTTTCAGGCCGCAGTGTGATCTGATGCCCGTCTCTGTCTCTTCTCTTAAACTTTTAATATTAATTTGTAATATGGAGTTATAAGTGTAGAACAGTTTTATTTTGTTACTATTTGTATGCTATCTTAATATTTTATTTTTACTTTTATTGTTATTATATTTTAAGTAATGTCATTTTAATATTTAAATTTTTAATACTTTATTATATTATTTTTATATTATTTAATGCTTTATTTAATATTTGGCTTTATTTTTTATTTTAGCTTTCATTTTTGTAATTTCAATTTCGTATTTTTTATTTTAGTTGCCAAGGCATCATTACTAATTTTCAATAAGTGTAAATTCATATTTTTATTAAATTAAAATGTTATTAGATTGATTGTTGTTTTATTAATATATGCTATTTTTAGTTTAGCTTCAATCTGGATTATTGTAGTTAACTGAGGCAAAAACCACAAAAACATTTGTTGTTTAAGCTAAACACAAGCAGAAACGTTTATCATTTTTGTTTTGTTTACCTTGAAATACTACAATGTTCAAAAGTACTAAGTAAAAAAAAAATAGTACAGGACATATTACAACGTATAATTTTTATTTATTTTTTTATCTTTGGGTATTTGGTAGGTTTTGACCTCTGCCCCTTATCATATTGTTGTCATATTTCATTAAAGTATGCAATATTTCAGTGTTTGTCGAACTGTTTCATACAAGAGGTGGTCTTTCATTTGTTCAGATGTTGATTTTCTCGCCCTTGTGTTTCCTGAGCAAACATCTTGAGCATTCCTACACACTGCAGAACGCGACCTGTTTCCTGTTTCCCTGACCTTGCTTCCACTTTTTGACATCATTTCCTGTTTGTCCTAGACTTTCACGGCCTGGTGCAACTCTCACCTGCGGAAGTCAGGAACGCAGATCGAAAACATCGAGGAGGATTTCAGAGATGGACTCAAACTCATGCTGCTCCTAGAGGTCATCTCAGGTCAGTGAGCAGTGAAAGCCTCTAGTTCAGTTCTAGTTCCAGAGCTGTGTGACACGCTGCAGAGGCGCTGAGCTAATGTTTAGCCGAGGGTTTGTGTTTGTGCTGATCCGATGAGAACTCCTGTTCATGTTTTTGTGCAGGGGAGAGGTTACCTAAACCTGAAAGAGGCAAGATGAGAGTCCACAAGATCAACAACGTCAACAAAGCGCTGGACTTCATCGCCAGCAAAGGAGTCAAGCTGGTGTCCATCGGCGCAGAAGGTACATGTGCATGTTTGAGTGCGTGTGTGTTTGGGAAATTGTGACCTTTTCGGTCCTCCTCCATGTTGACGCAGTGTCTGACTCTGAGAGATTGAGTCAGTGTTTGAGCTATTAAAGTTTGAAATGCATATATTGCTAAGATTTGTATTTGACTCACGGTCTCTCCGATCCTAATTCTTTTATAGTCAACCGTCCGAACTAATATATATATATATATATATATATATATATATATATATATATATATATATATATATATATATATATATATATATATATATATATATACAAATTAATAATATAACTAAATTATATGTATATATTTTTTTTCAAACCTGTAATTTATAATAGTTATAGAATTTTGTGAATTTGCGTTTATTTTTATATTTTCAGTTTTCCTTTTAGTAAAGTTTAGATTTTTGTAATGTACGTTTTTCCATTTTTATTTGTTTTTTTATATATATATTTCTATTTAGCTTTATTTTTCAGTTTTAGTTTGTAATTTTAATTTCAGCTTAAACTTGTTTAATTTAATTTAGTTTTCAAGGAAATATTTCATTTTGTGTGTGTGTGTACATATTAGGATTATTATCATTATATCAAAAACTATCATTCATTTCTTGAATTTTTTTTATTAAAAATAACGGCTGTTTATTTAATTAAAATGACAACTGAAAATATACAAAAAAAAATCTAATTCAAAACTGTAAAAGTATATCAATGATACTAAAATAATACTGATGCATGAGTAAATTATATATAGTTTATAGTTCAGTTAATAATAGTAATAGTAATGTTTAGTATTTGTTTTTGTTTTTTACTCTCAAAGTCTGACAGATTTGTGTTTCTGTGTTTGTAGAAATCGTGGATGGAAACGCCAAGATGACTCTGGGAATGATCTGGACCATCATCCTCCGCTTCGCCATCCAGGACATCTCAGTGGAGGGTATAATCTAACCTCCAGATTGTTTAGGAACCGCTCTGCACAGCATAATCAAACATACTTTAGAGAACGAAAGCTTAAAGAAAACGATCTTAATGAGTGTTCAGTAACGGCCTGTTCCTGCTGTGTCTCTGTAGAAACCTCCGCTAAAGAAGGACTGTTGCTCTGGTGTCAGAGAAAGACGGCTCCTTACAAGAACGTCAACGTTCAGAACTTCCATATCAGGTTTGAGATGCACATTAGTGTTGATCTTTGATCTGCAAGCCGATCCAGGGAGTGTATTATGTGGTTTTGATTTGTTGATTCACCCAAAGCTGGCTTTTGCATAAAGCGGTGTTATGAATGTATTTGAATAAACAAATGATCAGTGATAGCTAAAGATGATGATTAAAAGATGGCACTTGAAACTGAAATATCTCAATAACACAGTCGCTTTGCAAGCAGAGTTCCTTTACAGTCGTTTGTTACAGTTTAACACTGTTTCCAGCACGGTGACATGAACGCAGAAATGGGGAACGTTTCTAAGCTGTGGTTTGAGTTGCGCCCCCTGCAGGTTAAAGGAGGGAAATAAAAGTACCTGTTTTTCTCTTTCTCCACAGCTGGAAGGATGGTCTCGCCTTCAATGCTCTGATCCACAGACACAGGCCAGAGCTCATCGATTATGACAAGCTGAGAAAGGTGAGCATCTCATGAGAGTAATACACTTTGTCCTGATGCAATCTGTGATCGTTTTTGGAGCTGTGACTAATTAGCAGCCAAAAGCATAGTCAAATTAGTGAATTTATTTAGTAAACATGCAAGCATTGACGGATGTTGTAAAACTTTGTGAACGATGAACGTATATTTTGACCCTTGCTGAAATCTGTGAAGTATGAGCATCACCAAATATTAGTATTTAAACACTGCCTGGATAGTACACTATTTCTAATGAGGGGAGAACTGAATCCCAATTTGCATGCTATCTATTCTAAATCATATTCCACATTTCATTACAATTTGAGCATCCCATATTTTAGTATACCATCCAAGACCTATTTTTGATTGTACCATTTCTAATGAGAGGAGAATACCAATTTGCATACTATCCATACTAAATAGTATGCGACAGAATTAGTGCATCCCAAATTATAGTGTGTCATGATTTGGTAGACTATTTCCGATGAGAGGAGATTTTGCAAATTATCCATCCAAAGTAGCATGGTGACCTCTGTAAAATTATTTAATAAGCAAACATGCCAGGGGGTGATGGACGTTGTATATTTTGATTCTTGTGGAAGTCTGTGGATGTTTCCGCTGTTTCTCAGGTTCTCTTTAGTGCTAGTAAAGCTCAAATGATTGTTTGTTTCATCATGTGTTAACAGGACGACCCAGTGACCAATCTGAACAACGCTTTTGAAGTGGCAGAGCGATACCTCGACATCCCCAAGATGTTGGATGCAGAGGGTATGAACTGTTCTTTCGTGTTCTGTGTATGAAGTTAGTTGTGTGCCTTTGGCTGTGTGATGATGTTTCTGTGTGTGTGTGTGAGGGGGAGTAAATGAGTCGTTCTGTTAAAGTGTGTGTGTTTTGTGCATGTTAGCACATGCCCTGTATTTCCAGGAGTTGTGCTGCTCTCCGACACACAAACAGTGCAAAGACACACACTTAATGTCTTCTACAAACAGTGTGTCACCATGGTAATGTTGTTTCTCCCTCAAGCATGATTTCTCCAGGATCTCTGTTGAACCTGCTGCATTGGAGTGTCTTTTTCAAGTGCTGTGTTTATGTGTGTGTGTGAATGTGTGTAACCATGTTTTGTAACCATGAAGAACAGTTTGCATACTCTCCGTCTTCTGTGATATCAGAATTGGTGCATCCCAAATCATCGTACATCAAGAATAATATGCTAAAAGTGACTGTATACTTTTGCTGATCAGAGTAGGACTGAGTCCCGCATACTATTCAAACTAAACTGTATGTGATATTTTAATTGGTGTGTCCTAAACCATAGTATACTATCCAGACACTTTTTGCATACTATTGCTGTTTTATTTCTGATGAGAAGAAAACTGAATACAAATTTGCATTATATCCATTCTAAATAGTATGTGACAAAACAAATCAAATCATAGTGCATCAAAATAGTATGCTAAAAGAGTGTATACTATAGCTCAATATAATTCCATTTTGCATACTATCCATCTGTGACGTAATTAGTTAATCCCAAATCACAGTGCAAGAAAAATTGTATGCAAAAAGTGCCTGGATGGTGGACTTTTTCTGATAAGAGTAGAATTGAATCCCAAGTGAAGAGTCACAAATCTTAGTAGTCAGACATATGCTACAGTAAAAGTGCCTGCATGGTTAACTGTTTCTGATTATAGGTGAATGGAGTCCCAATTACCATACTATTCAACCTAAATAGTATGTGACAGAATTGGCACATCCCAAATCCTAGTATGTCAAAAATAGTGATGAGAAGTCCGGCTCTTCTCAAAGATTTGGCTCCTTTGGCTCGGATCTTACGGCTCCCGGAGCCTTCTATTTTAGCCCAATTTAGCAATTGTGAATGGTTTGCGTGTTGGTAAGGATGCAACCGATGTTACAACAATGCAGTGTCTTCCTAGCTTTATCTGTGCACTTGCGTTTAAATCCGGCCCCCCATCTTTCTCTGTTGCTCTGTGTACCTGGCTTTTACCACTACACTCGCCGTCTTCGGAGCGTGTCCCCCTTCCTTTTTTTATATAATGGTATGATCCTAATCTATACTCCGCATGTGTATTTTATTTTTTACCAAAAATGCATAAAAATTAGGCTTTATGAAAGCACAGAATAAAAAATGGCTTACCAACACACACAGCATTCACAATTGCTAAATTGGGCTAAAATAGAAGGCTCTGGTGGAAGTTTCGGAACTCCCCAATGGGTGTTGGCTCTGCTCATTCATTACAAAGATTCAACTCTTAGAGAACGACACATCATTAATGCAAAAAGTGCTTGGATGGTACATCTCCAGTGGATTCTGAATCTGTTTCTGCACTTGCTTTATGAGCTAATGTTATGAATACTATTCATTTGACATACTGTTTAGCAGTAGGTTATGATTTTAGCTAGAATCTAATGCTCACAAACAAATTCAAACAATGCAGAGCGAATGGATCTGTGGCTTCAAGACGCAATTCGGTGACATGGTGCCTAAAACCTGGCATGTTGCCTTACTACATACTCAAAAGTATGTTCTTGGCCATAACCAGTGAATTGAGATTTGGCCTTTGTCGTTGTGTGTATGTTAACGAGTGTGTGTTTGAGTCCGTCTGTGTGTGTGTATAACTCTGGTTTCCCTGCAGACATTGTGAACACAGCACGTCCAGATGAGAAAGCCATAATGACCTATGTGTCCAGTTTCTACCATGCCTTTTCTGGAGCCCAGAAGGTACCCCATGACCCCCTAACCCTTGACTCCTCATCATCTCCTCTTCAGCATGGCTTTTTCCATCAGTACTGGAATAACCAAAGAGGGGCGCTGGTGTTTTAACCCATCCTCCCCTGGTCTACGACTCTTTTCTCAACAGCGAATTGGCTCTTTCTCTCACTTTGCGGGTTGCCAGGGTTATTACACTGGACTCCAATCCTCATTTCCCTTTGAATGGGGAGCCCATTAAATGCATAACCATCCCCTCCTCTCCCGGTGGGGACACACAAGCTTTGGGTTGCTTTGCTTCACTGCTGTCTCTTTCTCTCTCTCTTTTTCTGCTGGCTTTGCTATAGATATCGTGGGCACTCTGCGGCCGGATGAGAAGGCTATTATGACCTACGTCTCCTGTTTCTATCACGCCTTCTCAGGTGCTCAGAAGGTGAGAAACCTTTGACCCCTGACTGCTGCCCTTGAAACTCTTAAGGTGCCTTCATACCTGGTTTCTCATCTTGGTTCGTTGTACTTTGCTGCAACAGCAAAGGACTAACAGTAAATGTTCCCTAAAACATTTTTGCACTATTATGTTAATACAGCAATATCAGGTTAGCTATTTTAAATTTTTGTATTTGCTCTCCTCACAATAATGTACACATATGTAAACCAAGTCAGATGAAAATCATTTTTATTCTGTCTGGGTATTTCCACCCGCTTGGCTCGCCATATGGCAGTGATTTGCTATGAATGAGAGATTTCAAACAAACCACCAGATGGATAACTTGTTTTCATGATCCATTGTTTTATTCCAATACTCTTATGTTTTGAATCAAATAATGAGTCTTTAATGAGGAAAGAAGAATCTAGTCGTAATTATGGCAATGTCAGATTTGTAGCCAGTTTGTAATAATATTTGTAACCTGCACTAAAAACCAATCCAGCTGAACCAGGTGTGAACGTGACTTAAGTTAAGGCCACTGACTAGTTTTGATTCATCACAGCTTTGGCCTTCACTACAGCCAAACCATTGCCCTCACCCTTTTCTATATAAGCACTTATTTTCAAAAATGGTTAGTGTCCTTAATGGGTGTACTGGTCTATCATAACTTTCTTTTAAATGCTGCAAATGTAAATTTCATTGATTGATGTTTCATATTTGCACTCAGTGATAAAGTTTGTTGAGGAGAGTGTAAACATGAAAATCATAATGAAATTCACTGTATGGCTCACATTTTAAACCCTAAGTATGCTCTTTTTATTCTTAGATGTTCTGTCTACACAAGCATATTTATTATGTTCGTTATTAATGTTTACATTGGACAGTAATTTTCTGTAAGGTTGTGCTGCTGCATATGCTAGATATGTGTTTACCATTTGAAGTGAAACCACACATTTATAATCATAGTTGTTTAAATGTGCTTTAGCATTTGAACACTTTCTGTGTTTCAGTGTTAGTTTATGCTGTAGAGAACCCTGAAGAGATCCTCCAGTGGTGGTATAAAAATTGAGAATGCAGATTTGATTTTACAAATGGCATGTGGAAATTTCGGCTAGACTACACATTTTGGAAACTAACACATGTTGGTGTTTGCATGAAACATCAATTGGTATAAAAGATAGCTTACAAGTGAAGTATGTAATATTGATGTTCAACTTAATTTGTATTTAATTTGACTAGTTTTTACGCATGTTATTGTGTGTGTGTATTGCACATTAACTTACAACACTTGGAGTTTGTTCAGTGGCTACGTTTACATGCACCCAAATAATCCATTTGCAATCGGACTGACAGCTCAATCGGACTAAAAAATTTTCATATAAAAACCTTAATCGGTCCGATTCAGCTCGATCTCAATGAAATTTCAATCGGATTGAAGGGGGTGGTTAATTCCTCTACTAATACGATTGAGTGTGCATGTAAACACTTGATCGGATTGAACCACGAAACTGAAAGGACTGCACATGTGCAATGACACAGAAATAACGTAGTGACGTATGATGCAAGGAACAAGCGGCTCTTCCCTTTGAATAAAGTGTGGTATAAATACGTGCCCTGTCATTTATAAAACTCTCCTTTCACTCGGCAACTGTGAAATTAGCAGGACAACCTTGTTTTGGAGACTCATCCACAGGCAACCTGTTTTTGGGCACAGGGAGGGGCTTTTTTGTGTGATTAAATATGAGCAGCGCAGCGGTTTATATGTATATTTATCCATAAATGGGTAAATATTAAAACAAAATAAAGAAACCGCATAGGAGAGTGGTTATGTGCAAACAGTGAGAAACTCTATATTATCTATGTCACTTTCACTATTTGAGCAATAAGCACATGTCAAAAAATCTATTCCGATTTGTAGCTTGTGACATATAAACCCGCACATCAACCCGATCACTTTATTTAGTGTTCATGTAAACACTACAATCAGATTCATCAATCGTAATGAATTCAGTCCGATTGAACCAAAAAGTGTGCATGTAAACGTAGCCATTGTGTGCTTAATACATCGTTTGAGTGTGTCTGAATGTAATTTTGAGGCACTTTTTGCTAAACCTACCAAACCAAAAAACAATAAATACTGTATAGTTCCAAATTTCTTTCCTGTGTAAACCAACGGAGCATCTTGACGTATACAAGTCTAAACCCAGATTTGTCATACTTATTAATAGAAGTGTACTGTGTATACTGTAGTATAAACATATGGTATTTCCTATATATTTGTGTAGCAAACGGTGTTCTGTTCAGTGTTTTTTTTTATATATATATGTGGATAGAATTTCATAAATGAAAGATGTGGGATTTAATATAATTGTTACTGTCCTCTTCTGTGATAGGCTGAGACAGCAGCTAATCGTATTTGCAAGGTGTTGGCGGTCAATCAGGAGAACGAGCACCTGATGGAGGACTATGAAAAACTGGCTAGCGATGTGAGTTTAAGTCATTATGTTTGTTGTTTTTGTGATTTAAGTAGACATGGTTATATCTATATGTTTTCTGTTGATCCTCTATTCATTTCATTATTGCATTCTTTTTTCTTACAGCTGTTGGAGTGGATTCGTAGGACAATCCCATGGTTGGAAAACCGTGCTCCAGAGAAAACCATGACCGAAATGCAGCAGAAATTGGAAGATTTCCGAGATTACCGTCGTGTTCACAAACCACCCAAAGTTCAGGAGAAGTGTCAGCTAGAGATCAACTTTAACACATTGCAGACCAAACTTCGTCTGAGCAACCGACCAGCCTTTATGCCATCTGAGGGACGCATGGTGTCGGTAAGAAACAATTCAATTTATATGTCTTTTTGCTTAATCACCGTGATTCTATTTATGTCTGTTATGTGCAGAATAGTGTTAATTATCAACCTTTGTTGCTAAACCATTGGCAAGACAATTGGCTGACAAGTTCTTGCTTTCCCTATAGGACATTAATGGTGCATGGCATAAACTGGAAGGGGCCGAGAAAGGCTATGAAGAGTGGCTGCTGAATGAGATCCGTCGTTTGGAGAGACTTGACCATCTTGCAGAAAAGTTCCGTCAGAAAGCAGCCATCCATGAAAGCTGGACAGATGGTATGGATCAGAAACTACACCAGAACTTACTTACATTGATTCACCAATTGCTTTCAGTATGCAGTGACAGGCTGCTCCTTTATCACAAGAGCCTTGTCAGCCAAGCGGAAGTCTTAAGGATCAGCCATGCAATCTGAAATCTATATTGATCTAAATCGATCTTGTTTGTTTGTGTCTAGGTAAGGAGGCCATGCTAACACAGAAGGACTATGAGACCGCATCTCTGTCTGAAATCAAAGCTCTCCTGAAGAAGCATGAAGCATTCGAAAGTGACCTTGCTGCCCACCAGGACAGAGTTGAGCAGATTGCTGCCATTGCACAGGAGCTCAAGTGAGAAAACCACAAAAACAGCAGAGAGGGCTCATTAATCAAATGCAAAATTTAGGCTGTAATAGCTGGACGTTGGGAAAGTGTTCAAACTCTGTGTCTGTATTACAGTGAGCTGGACTACTATGACTCCCCGAGCGTTAATGCACGCTGTCAGAAGATCTGTGAGCAATGGGATGCTCTGGGTTCCCTCACACAGAATCGTAGAGATTCTCTTGAGGTACTCATGCTTTCTCTGAAACACTTTCTGGAATATTTATACATTTTATCATGCTAAATGTGTGTGTATTTGGTCTGCAGAGAACAGAGAAACAGCTGGAGTCTATTGATGAGCTGTACCTGGAGTATGCCAAGAGAGCAGCACCGTTCAACAACTGGATGGAGGGAGCCATGGAGGATCTTCAGGACATGTTCATTGTACACAACATCGAGGAGATCCAGGTACTGCAGAATGTTTTTATTCATAAGCTTTCCATCTTGCTTCACCATTGAAGGTGGAGATCCTTGTTTTGTTGCTAGTACCTCTGTATGAGGCGAAGGGAATAATAAAATGCTGGATGCAAGAATCCTTTCCCTGATGTCTTTAACTTTCTCTTTCTGTAGGGACTGCTAACGGCTCACGACCAGTTCAAATCTACTCTTCCAGAGGCAAATAAAGAGCGGGAAGCTATCCAGGCCATCCAGGCTGAAGTTCAGAAAATCGCACAGTACAATGGCATCAAACTGGCTGGAAACAATCCTTACACCACCATCACACCTCAGAGCATTGACAAGAAGTGGGAGAAGGTGAGATCTGTCTGTATTGTGAATGAGACATTGCTTCCTTCAGGTGTGTGGGTGTAGTTTTACAGCTGTGATTGCAATTGTTGATGTTTTCTCTGTCACTGTGCAGGTGCAACAACTGGTTCCACAGCGTGACCAGGCTCTTCAGGAAGAACTTGCACGTCAGCAGTCTAATGACCATCTCAGACGCCAGTTTGCCAATCAGGCCAACATGATTGGACCATGGATCCAAAATAAGATGGAGGTATAGTTGCCTGCATTTGTGTAGCTTGATGATCTTATCTATTCTCAAAGAAGAAAAGTCATGAATGATGAATTTGTGCCTCCACGGCATGATGTTTGTAGGAGATCGGGCGGATATCAATTGAGATGAATGGAACGCTGGAAGATCAGCTAACCCACCTCCGTCAGTATGAGCAGAGCATCATTGAATACAAACCCAACATCGACCAACTGGAAGGAGACCATCAGCTTATCCAGGAAGCACTTATCTTTGACAACAAATACACTGCTTATACTATGGAGGTATGCATATGCAAATACACTAATTTAGGATATTGGCACTATTCAGGAACTCTAGGTGTATTGTTTAATGTCAAGTGTGTACAATTCCTATATGCATTTCCCAGCTAGTGTTACATTTGTTTAGCCTTTCACATGTGTTTTTTGAGAGTTTTTCCATTGCCTTTTTCTTCTCTGCAGCACCTTCGTGTTGGTTGGGAGCAGCTCCTTACTACAATTGCTCGCACAATTAATGAGATAGAGAACCAGATTCTGACTCGTGATGCTAAAGGAATCAGCCAGGAGCAGCTTCACGAGTACCGCACGTCCTTCAATCACTTTGACAAGGTCAGGAACTTACTTCCATGTTTAATTCTGTGTGAAATGGACTTTACATAAATTAGTAGTTTTAGTGAAATACGTATTTGTATGACCCTGAAAGTCATAAAAGGTTAGTGTAGTAAAGGAATAGATCACTCAAAGTGTCCATATAAAGAAGACTATGGAAAATGTAGTCTGTGTTGCTTATGTCAGAGTGAATGGTTGTGTTTAATTTCATGGTGATTGATGCATGATAAAAATTGCCCTGTTTAAATTTTTGGTTAGGCTTGTTTTATTATTTGTTCCATTGCTCCATTTTCTCCACTTACTCTGGCACTAATGGGAAGGAACACATCTGAAACATACTGTGCGTCAAACACCTCTGACCTGAAATGTGTCACCTGAAGCCAATATGTAAATACAGTCTAGTGGAAGTGAAGTAATGAGGGAGTTTATGTTAGAGTGGAGAAGTTTAGCTATGGTAAAGGAGAGAAAATGATCAAGTGCTTTCATAATGGCTCTCCAATATCATGATCTGAATGTTCTGTCTGATATCCATAAAAAAATCAGGTCACTCACTGTCATAAACGTGTTTCATTATACTTGTTTAGCCAACAGTCCATGTGTCTGACATCCACAATGTTTTGTCTCCATCTTTTTTTGTCATGCCACTGCCTCCATCCCACATGTGCTATGTCATTGTGCATCGGTATCATCAATCCTAATCCGCATGCTCTGATTGGTTCATCCACTGCGGCCTCTTGCGTGATTGGCTTACCACAGGACCACAGTGGTGTCTTACAAGCTGAGGAGTTCAAGGCTTGTTTGATCAGTCTGGGTTACGACGTAGAAAACAACAAGCAGGTATGAGCACTCCCAGAAAAGAAACCGTTACGATGATTGCCGTCTGTGTGTGTGTGTGTGTGTGCGCGCATCATTCCATCACTTACTAACTCCCTCACTCTCCTCTTGGGCTGCTGCTTGAAATGATCCCCTCTGCAGGTCAGCTGAGGTTTTGCTTTCATGTGTTGTGTTTCTCACTGCTTCCTTTTTCTTTCTTTTTGTACTTGTCCCTGCTATAACTTCCCTCTTTCTCTTACTTGTCTTCTATACAAACTCATTCTAATTCCTCTATCAAACTCTTCTGTTTGTGTACAACATCTTCATCTCCCAAATTCCTCTGCTTTCCACATGCATCCTTCCTGTTTCTTTTCTCATCCTTCCCTTTGCGAACTGTAGAAGCGCACGGGGATAATGGACAGCGACGATTTCCGAGCACTGCTCATTTCCACTGGGAACAGCCTGGTACTGCTACCTCCTTTCTCAATCTACAGCAACAGTTTCTCCTGAACTCCTGCTTTTGCTTGCTCTTAAAAAAAAATAATCTGTTTTGTCGGATATCAATGATTTATTTTTTATGTATTTCTAATAGACTAGTGGTGGCCAACTTTGGTCCTGGAGAGCAACAGTCCTGTAGACTTTCACTTTACCACTAATCAAACAGACCTGAACAAGCTAATCAAGGTCTAAGGGTTACTAGAAAGCTACAGAAAGAGTTTTTATCAAGGTTGAAGTAAAACTCTGCAGTACTGTGGCTGTCCAGAACCAAAGTTGGCCACCCCGTAACAGACCACAGTCAAGCACCTTAAATGCCATATTTATTCGGCTCAAATGAAAACGGACTGAGGGATAGATGTAAAGTTAGCATTCAGTGAGTTTACCATTCAGGTGACAATTGAACCAACTGTACACCAATTTCTTACAGCCTTGTTTTCATTTGTGTCATATATGGTGTCTAACATTGATTCTCATGACTCTTCTCCTGGTTTTTCTGGGTTAACCTCTAACCTCTGTTCTTCAGGGTGATGCCGAATTTGCTCGTATCATGGGTATTGTTGACCCCAACAACAGTGGAGCAGTGACCTTCCAGGCCTTCATCGACTTCATGTCAAGGGAAACAACCGACACAGACACTGCAGACCAGGTCATCGCCTCATTTAAGATCCTAGCCGGAGACAAGGTATGAATGTGCACATCTGGATGTCCCTCCAAGAGTGTCTTGTGGTATGAGACTTCAACCCATCTCTTGCCTATTCTGCTTTTCAGAACTACATCACAGCTGAGGAGTTGAGGCGTGAGCTTCCTCCTGACCAGGCAGAGTACTGCATTGCCCGAATGGCACCATACACGGGCCCCGACGCGAAGCCTGGTGCTCTTGACTACATGTCCTTCTCCACCGCCCTGTATGGGGAGAGTGACCTCTAATGGCCAACTCCAGAACTCCGGAGCAGTTCTCTCTCCTGCATCAGTGCTGATCTTCTAACAGACTAGATAGATGAGAGCGCTGGATGTGCCGCATCTGTCTTTCTCTCAACCATCCAGTCCTTAAAGAGATCAGTGCTCCTGAGGAAGAGGAAGATATTTAAGAGTGTTGGAAATGGGACTTCATAGCACACCTGAGGGGGAGGGGGGATAGATGTTTGGGGGTTACCATAGCATTGTGGGAAAAGCAAATAACTGTTGATGAAGCTTGCCACGCGTTGAGGGATAACCTTTTGATTCCGTGTTAAACATGTTGGTCTTGAAGAGCTTAAGAAAAGATGTAGGATAGAAGGAAAGAGGAAAGTTTAAAATTGCTGATTCGGTGTCAAGGGAAGAGGGTGTGTGGCTTTGGACTGTAGCCACAGCTTGGGTTCTTTAATTTTCCATTTCCTCTTAAAATGACATGCATAGTAAGAAAGGACTCCGTGTTGTTTTTCCAGCTTTCAAGTGATTTCTCACCAGCAGTAACCTGGAAAGACAGCTGATGTTGAGCCACTGAGCTTATTAATTAGAAAAATATGCATTATTATTATATCTGCTAGGTTGTTCTGGGATGGAACTAAAGAGAGCTTAAAGAATCAGCTTTGGCTTCAGTCTATGCCTAGACACTTAACCTGCACCCTCTACCCCGGTGGGGAGGGCCCAAGCTTTTCCAGTTAACATTCTATTTTTCTTTGTTTTCATTTTGTTGTTTTCTTCCTAGACTTGGTAGGTTGGGAGGTTTCGTTTATGGTTGGAATATGTTATTTGGCATATAGCAAAGCTGTATATCATAGGAAAATGGACAGAATGACTCAAGTGTTTTGATAGGGAATTTGTGACATGCCCTCTTAACCCATTTTGCTGGATCAGTGGAATTCTTTGAAAATCTAACCTCAGCTTTTTTCCTACTTTTTTTTATTTCTTTCCTCTCCAGCAATTGAGTTAGCGGGATTCTACGCTGTACATAATTATTTTCCAGTACACAGAACTGTCGGACTACCCATGGGGGTCACACTGGGCTTAATGTCATAAGCAAAGATTATAAAATGAGCAGTTTCACCCCTGCGGAGTACTGTAGACAGGCTTAGGTAGATACAGGTTTGAAGAATGAAGCTACAAAAATACCCAGTCGATTTGTTGTTTTCCTTCCTGAACCATACAGCATTCTCATATTGACTCCCTGACTCAATTAGACATGTCCCTTAAGGATTTATTAACTGAAAGTAATGTCCATCTGCCATCCATCTCTAAGCATTTCTCAGATATTACTGAATGTCCATGTGAGAGCTTCAGTACTGATGTGAGCAGCATAGCCTTGTAGTGACCCTCCACTAGAGCCTATGATTACACAGATGCTGAATCAACAGTGGAAAAGAGAATTTTATAGAGTCAGAAATAAGTACAAATGTGCCTGGTAGTTGCAGGTTGCTCTCTCTCCCACTCATTTTCCCTTTCCTTTCGTTGTGCACTCGTTTTTCTCTTTCTACAGGGAGGGGCTGGGACCCAATGTACAGCTCTGGAGGTTGGGGGAAGGAGTGGGGGAGCTGAAGTCTTAATGAACATTCCATTATGTCTTAATTAAAATTAAATTACTGTCTAACAAATCTATGCAATCATGTATCCAATACCAATCATGCTCTGTAATGAATGGCAGGGGTGATTTGCAATCAGAAGTGTTAGAAGAACGAATTAAGGGTAGAGGGAGGGAATAGGGTTGGGAAGATGGGTCTTAGAAGATTTGAACAGACTTGGACCAAAAGCCTGCTCTTACATCTGCAAAGTTGAATAAAAGCATTTGGAATTCTGATTTTTTTCTTTCTTTTGTACGCTTTAATATAAAACGTTATCTGCTGTACTGCTTTCTGTCTCAAGATAAGTGAATTTCACATGCACACAAAGTTTCCTTATAAAATATTACCACTGAATGATTTGTCTGTGTCTACTTGCTTGAGGTTTTCAACCAGTCATTTGATTTTGTCTCTGGAGCTTTTTTTAATTTATTTATATTTTTTACTTTATTCAAAGTTTACAAATGAATGCATTAATTCATACAATCTGTAGATTCAATTAACAACATTGGTGACAAAATATTGATTATCAATTATTCTTTTATCTTGTGACAGACTGTTACATTAGGCCTATAAACAAATTAACTTTAAAAAAATAAAAACCCTGTGGTAATATGCATAATTCTTCAAATTGTGGATGGTGCTTAATTTGAGGGCTGATGAAAATTTGAAATTATTTTAAGAAAGTTCAAATTAGCCAGATTATCTGAATATTAAACATTTTAGACAGGTGAGGACTCGCAAGAACCAATAGAGTTAACTTACCATCCTCCTAGCCGTCCTGAGGAGGAGTTCCTGTGTGAAAATGTGAAGTCGGCACAGTCGGTTGTGTTCAGCTCCTCAAAGAACATTCATGAAACCGTATATAATGTAACCTTAAAACTGATGTTTTAAGGTCGAAATAGGTATTTTTATCGCCTGTCTTTGTTGTCCTCAGAAAACGAACGGTTAGGTTGCTATGATAACCTGACTAAATGCGGAATTTTTATCTGCTGTCTTCAACCTCTGGATCCTGGCCGTTACAGTGGTGAGGACGCGCGCCTTGTGTTTGAATTCACCCGCGGGCGGGAAAAACGTGACGGATATCAGAGCGTGGGCTGTTGTGGCGGGAATCATGTTGGCTTTGATGTTCACCTGTCGCTTACTGCTCATCTTTCTGTTGTCCGATTCAGTAAAGATAACGGACGAAAATCAGGTAAACTCCCGACTGGATACGAAAATAAATGATTTGACCTTGCATGTGAAAAATTTATAGTTGTGTAATATTTTGTAATAGATGCAAGAAGATCAGGACAAACCTACTGAACATGACAGATCCATAAATGTATACATTTGCAGCTTGCCTAATTGTTGCCGAAAATTAACTAAAGGGAATGTAAACTTGTCTTTATATATATATATATATATATATATATATATATATATATATATATATATATATATATATATATATATATTAGCTCTAAAAAGTCACAAAGATTGAATATTTAACATGTAACCTAGTGGAATAAAAAGTGTTTTGAGGATTTCTTTGTATTGCTCTGTCATAAATTTCCATGTCAGAACGTGCACCTGTTAACCTGCAAAAAAAAAATAAAAGGCCACCTGTATGTGAATTGCCTGAGCCGCAAGCTACATAAATCTGATCAGGCTAAAAGAGTTTTTGTCTTAAAGTGACACAGGAATACAGTTTCTCTCTCTCTTTATAATAACCCTGTTTTTAAAGGCCCATATTTTAAAAACAAAAAAATATTGGCATTAAATTCAAAATATGCACACCTGTCAGCAAAGTGGCACCACATCTCTCATTCATTCCTAAACCAACCACCTGAGGCCACTCAGACTGGGCATTTATTTTCATTCACAGTTATAAAATTGTTAGACATGCCTCATGTCTACAGTGCTGCCTTGTTCTCCAACAGAGACATCCTTGACTTTCCATGTTGTTTATTACTGCACACTTGGCAGGAGCAGGTTTAAGCGCAGCGTGTTCATGTCACTCCCAATGTTTCATTTACTGCTGCACATTGAAATTGGACTGTGAAAGTGTGGAACGATTCCATCCTGATGATTTTGGCAAATCAGCATCAGTAACTGTTTCAGGAAATCCATAACCTAGAGTCAAAAGTTACTTCAATACCTTGACTCTGTTATTGAAATATTAAAATTCATATTATATTCCTGCAGTTGAGACCTAAACTCTTTTTAAATGTATGTATAGATTTGTTAAAAATGGGTCTTTCCAACAGCTGTAAATATAATATAATAATAAATAAATAGGGCAAAAAATAGATATTAATATACATGGTTAAGGACATTCTAAATCTGATGGGTCATGTAGGGACTTGCCCTTTACAGCATGTTATGGAAAATGTGGATATATTTCTGAGAACGAAAGGTTTTCATTGTTTCTCAGTAATGATTGTGTGTTGCATGTAGAACTTGCACATACACACTCATCAGAGATGGAGATGTTTCCACAAACTTCTGAACATGTGTAAGTCATTTTGCAAGCTCTCTCTCTCTCTCGGGTCTCATTAAAGGACACACTGCTCTATTCTTTTCAAGGATTCAGTAAACACTGCCACATATGTTTGGGATATTTATGGGTAATGGAATCTCCGCTATTATAATTCTAAACTGCCTGTTTTTTTCCACACTACATCTGTGATGTAGATGTGAATTTGGACATCGGAACATGTTTATGTGCAATAGAAAATATATAGAATTGTTTAATAATTTTTTAGAATCTGGCATAGAAAGATTTTTACCGTCGTAACTTAGAAATTGTATGCTCTGATATATTCTTGTTACAATACTGGACAATTCATACTGAGAGCAAACTGCACTCTGACCAAAATTGTAGTTTTTCGTCTATAATTAAAAGTACACAAGGATGCCAAATTCAGTTGCTGGAGAATATTTTTGAATATTTCATCTTGGGGCTATTTAATATATAAATATGTACTCTCTTTGCTTGCCTTCATTAGGATAATCTGTCCTTTGAGAGAGTGCTTTAATATGAATCTTTCATTCGCATGTCTAAACTGTCTCGCATCACCTTCCCATCATAGGACCTCCAGCGTTTTTCTCGACAGCAGCCCGCTGTTCTTCAGCCAGACACCATGTCTGCCTTTTTTTGAGAGTTTTTACACAGACTTGCCTTTCACATTCAACCAGATGTGACGAAACTGACCCCTCCTGTTCTCTAATTCTAGTTGCTGGGGTTGGACAAGCAGTGGCATCAGGGTTGTGTTCTGGACTGTGATGGAGGGCACCATCAAGCTGTGTGCGGCAGCAACGGCCGAATGTATAACTCTCTGTGCTCTTTCCAGCGTGCGCAGTGCATCAACAGACAGCTGAGGACAGCGGCAGTGTCCACGTGCACAGGTGAGCTTCATCACAGGAAACAAAGACCTCTCAACGGAGGCTTTTTTTAAAAGTCTGAGCTGTTTGTGTTTGTCAGCAGATGCGTTGAGGTCTAAATGTCATCTGGCTCGCTCTCAAGCTCTGCGGGCCAGCGCTCGTTCTGATTCATTTGCTGTCTTTATCCCAGAATGCAAAGCTGATGGAACTTTTACAGAGGTAATGTGATGATGAAGTCCAACGCCTGACGAGCAGCATGTGATTTAAAATATACTTAGGCTATACTTTAGGATTTTCTGATGAATTTAAAAGTTCAAGATAAACACATTCATTTAAAATAGAAATATTTTGTGGTATTATAAATGTGATCAGTTTATAGCATCCTTGCTTTAATCTGCTGTTTTTTTGTTTTGAACTTTTATTATTTTCATAGTTTGGCTGGTCCTGCGACTTATAGTCAGGTGCGACTTATTTATCAAAATTAATTTGACATGAACCTAGAGAAATGAACCAAGAGAAAACATTACCGTCTCCAGCCGCCAGAGGGCGCTCTATGCTGCTCAGTTCTCCTGTAGTCTACACTGAAGACACAGAGCGCCCTCTCGTGGCTGTAGACGGTAATGTTTTCTCTTGGTTCTTGGTTCTAAATAAATACGACTTATAGTCCAGTGCAACTTAAATATGTTTTTTCCTCATCATGATGTATTTTTGGACTGATGCGACTTATATTCCGAAAATACGGTAGTATTGTTTATATGTACTGTATATAAGTTTCAAATTAATATCTTAATGCCTGATTGCATTATTTGATGACTGCAAATACAGACCTAAAATCTGTTTTCGATGTAAAAAAAAAAGTTTCCATCAACCATGACTCAATGCTCCAATGAAGCGGATGCATTGAACTCTTATGACCTTTGACCTGTAGGTGCAGTGTCACAATCAGACGGGTTACTGCTGGTGCTCCTCTCCTGATGGGATTCCTGTGAGCGGAAGCTCTGTCTTACACCTGCGGCCCAACTGCACAGGTGAGTCCTGTTTGCTCACATTTTCGTTAACTAAATATAAAGCAGGTTAATAGTTTTATCACTCGGTTGTGTGAATCTGTGTTGAAGGTCAGATGTCAGATATGGCTCGGGAAACTGAACAGCGATTAGCAGAAGCAAGTGAGAACACACACACATATACATACAGAAATACTGCAGTACAATTAAATAAGTGTCCCAGTATTTGCCATGTTTCCCCTCTGGGTTTAGAGCGAGGGGTTCAGTGGCGCTCCACTCCAGATCCTGAGCAGCGCTCTGTCCTGACCACTGCAGGTGAGCATTCAGTTCAACTACTTTAGTTTTTATTTATACTTTATATTACTGTTCATATATGTGTGGCATTAACAGAAAATCATTTTAAATCTAGGAGTCACGGTGCCTCCATTTTTGTTAACAATCCTTCTGAACTCTGACCCGAATGGAAACCGTTCTGTCCGGCGTCCCGCAGGTGAGAAGAAAGAGACGACTGAGGCATCATCTGAGTGTTTTAAAGACTGAATTGGTTTTGTTTATTTTTTACTCTGCAGACACTTTTAAGACCTGTGAACATGAGCGAACGTCTATGCTTGCTGAAGCGACCATTCAAGGCTCAGAAGAGCGTTTTATCCCAGAATGCAGTGCAGATGGGAAGTACAGAGCTGTTCAGTGTCACAGCAGCACAGGATACTGTTGGTGTGTGAGAGTGGACTCAGGGCGGCCCATCCCAGGCACTTCAGCCAGGTAGAGAGGTTGTGTGTGTGTGTGTGTGTGTATTAGTGAGTGTAGAAATCTCCACATGATTCTGAACTGTGTGCAGGAACCAACTTCCTGACTGCAGCGCTCAGGAAACACACACGCTCATCATCAACAACAGCTACACACACACTCCTCTCTCAGGTCAGTATTAGAGAAGTGACATGCAGACATGGGAAGAATGTCAAAGCAACAAATCCTGTAGAGGGAAAGCATGCATTTACCCTTTTAAATCTAGACATGACCAAGTTGTTCATATAAGGTATCATATAGATCATATGTGGAAGTTTGTTTCTGCCAAGGAGCAAAAAAAAACAAAAAGGAATTTTAAAGGTAATATCCTACCATTTAGAATTTTTGTCTCACATTTTCGACTTTTAAATTCATCAGAAAATCCTAAAATATAGCCTAAGTATATTTTAAATCACATGCTGCTCGATTTGTATTTTATATCACACAAATTAGACTTTTTTTTTTTTACACTGCTGAGAGAAGATCGCCAGTAACTTGGAAGAATTGTGAAATACAAATTCAGAACTGAATGAAAAAGTCATAATAAAAACTCATACCGATGTAAATTTAGAATTGCGTAGAAAAAGCCTGAATTGAGATACAAAAAAAGTCTAAATTGGGAGATATGAAGTTAAAATTGTGAGAGAAAATACTGAATTGTAAGATACAAACCCAGAATTGTAAGAAAATAAAAGTCTGAATTGAGATGAACCCAAAATTGAGGGGAAAAAAGTCTGAATTGTGACACATTACGATTCTTGACTTTTTTTTTTTCTCAGAATCTTGCAACTGCAAGTTTATAACTAACAACAAAATGTCAATGTGTATTTTTATTGTAAGTACATTTTAAGGATCTTTTAGAGTTGTATGTATCATTTCGACAATTTTTGTATTAATACAGAGTTCTGGCATGAAACTCTAGATGGCACAGTCCAATAGACCTAACTCAGTATGACATTATGACATCATCATCACATGGCACAGCTGATTGGTTATCTCCTTTGTTGGTAGCCAATGAGCTCGCTGCTCAACATTCAAATACTTAGCTAACATGTGTGGAAGCAGTTTGCAGCACACTCCAGAAACCCTCCACCTTCCCCAGCTCCACCTGTATAGATCTGTATTTCTTCCATGCTCACAGCAGCATGTTGTGGATGCATTGGCAATAGTAAGTCTCGGTACTTGCTCTGTCACAGCAGCGTAGCAGATCTATTCCACCAAGACCCAATACATTAAAATCGTCGTGTACATCACCATGCCAATCCCTCCGAGAGTTATGACAGAAATTGTTTTGTATGTTGAATGTGTATCTTCCATGTAAATTAATTAAAAAAAACCCTCAAATCTTAGCCTATTTAACTCTCTACAATATATATCTCTGAAGTCATATGCAATATCTGTCTGTGTTCGTGTAGGTTGTCCCAGTGTACGCAAGGCAGAATTTATCACCAGTTTAATACAAGCTTTCCAGCAGGAAGTTGAAAGTGGTGCTTCATATTCTCAGGACAGGTAAGAAACACACATCACTTACTATCACCAGATATTACAGTCATTAGACATCATGATATGTAGCCTTCAGAGGAAACGGTCACTCTGTGCATTGATCTGCTCCCAGGTGACATTTCAGCGTTTATTTGTGAGTGAATCAACAGCATGGATCAAGGTTGAATCACTTGAATTTCATTTTGACAATGCATTTTGAATCAACATTAATTCCATATTAGATTAAATTTCAGTTTTGGTTAGAATTATTTTGTTTACCTTTGCACAACAATTTGAAACTTTTTCAATAATATTTACAGCTTTCTCCAACATTGAAGGTCAGTTTCTGACTCAACAAATTAATCCAAATGTTATATGATATTTTACATGCAGTTTAGTTTGATTGCTGAAATGACACACTTCACATGTAAAACATTGTTATTGTTAACTAAAAATATTTAAAACAACTTTATTGAATTGAAATAAAGCTGTAATAAAATGGTAAATTATATAAATATATAGATATAGATATAACTTTAAAAATACATTTAAATTGGAGTAATAACATTAACATTACTCAAATTAAATCTGAAATAAAAATACAAATAAAGCTAACTATAAATAAAAATAATAATGCAAATATTTGATGAAAAACGTAAAAAAATTTAATTATAAAAGATGCCTTGACAGCTTGTTTAAACTGAAGTACTAAAATTACTGAAATTACAACTGAAAATAAATGTAAATGAAGCTTAATAGAAATGTAAAAATGAAATCACATAAAAATACAAAATAAATGCTGATTCAAAATGTTAATAAATAATATTAAAGTATACAAATAATACTAAAATATCAGTTTAAAATTACATGAAAAATCACAAAATATTGTTTCATTAATTTATGCATGCACTTTGTAATCTTTCTAATGATTTAAAATGCATTTCTATGTATGTAGATGTAGGACCTCTGTTATGACTTGTGTTTTGTGTAGTGTGTGTTATGCTGTTCTTGTCTCTCAGGACACCTGTGGTCCGTCCTCATGTCCTCAGCTCTCCGGCCTCTTTCTTATCTGTTCAAAGTGTCCGTCTGTACTTTACGCTGCTGGATGCAGATGCTGACGGGCTTCTGAGCGAGCGGGAAGCACGTCCCTTACGTCTCCTGCTCCGCAGAACTCTGCGTCCTCGCCGCTGTGCCAAAAAGTTCATGCAGTTCTGTGAGCGGAACGCAGACCGCCGCCTAAGTGCTCAAGAACTCACTTCCTGTCTTGGCATTTAAGGCCGGACGCCATAAATATGCACAAGATGAAGTATCTTTGGAAATGGTTTGAGACGTCAGTTTGACCTTCATCTCCTCACAGCTCTTTTGAGCAGTCGTTCATTCACTTCACTCTGGGTTTCTGAATCTGTTTCAGCTCTCGCCGCCGCTCTGACCTTTTCACTTATGCAAGTCCAAACACTGCGCCCTTCAAATAAAGCACTTCTGTAAAAATAACCACGGTTAAGCCTGTCTGGCCGCTGGAGCGGTCGAGTGTGTGTGACTGTGGATTTGAGCGGCTGAGACACGGCACAGTTCCATGGTAAATCTTAATCATGTTCATGACGGTAGGATCTGAAAGTCTGAGACCACACTGAGACATTAAATATATACTTTTTTATTTAAATTTGGAATCCTTTTTCAGCCAAAAAATATGCAATTCAAAATTCAGTCTGGGGTTATTTTTTGTTGTAAGAAATAAATACTGTTGTTCATCAATGCAAAAACATCACAGTAAAGACTCATGTTGCTACAAAGAAAATCTATTTTGAATAAGTGCCGTTCTTTAACTTTTTATTCACCAAAGAATCCTCAATAAGTATCACAGTTTCCAAAGAAAATATTAAGCAGCACAAATGTTTCTAACATTGATAATAAATCATCATCTTAGAATGACTTCTGAAGGATCATGTGACACTGAAGACTGGAGGAATGATGCTGAATTTTTTATTTTATTTTGTAAATAAAACAAATGTAGCCTTGGTGAGCAGAAGAGACTTGAAAAATCTTACTGATCTCAAACTTTCAAACAGCATATAGTACAGTATATGCCAGAGGACCTTGGTATAAGTGCCATTGGTTTTTATGAAAAAGCTAAATAAAGGTTATTTCTCTTGAGTTTTGTGTTTCTTTAAACCTGGATGTCAAACCAAAGTAAATCCTTGTTGAATATGAATGAAAGGATCATTATAATGTGGTTCAGACACACTTGACAGATGTAAAGGTTTTTAAGCCACATTTACACATTACACCTCCACATGTCTTCTAAGCATATTCTATGTATATGCATGTGTTTAAATGTTGGTGTGTGTTTGTTATGGCATATTCAGTTTTTTGTTTGGTATTGTACACTACTAACAGTTACCTGACTGAATGTGTTTCTTCTGATCTTAAAGTTGGATGGTGAAGTAAAAGCAGCAGCACCAAAGCACATCCCTAGGTGGCAGTGCAACTCTAGTCCAGATCTGGGTGTTTCTGCATAAAGAGACTGTTTTTGACTTTTGACTTTCAAATTTGCTGCATGCATGATACAATTTTGAAAGTGGCTTTGCTTGACGAGACATTTGGTAGCAAGTAAGCACGATATTGGTTTCTTTGTCATGCTTTGTCATAATCATAAAAACTGGGCTAAGGTTACAGACACTCCTTTTAAATGGGCTCACTTGATTTGCCATTTTTGGAAATAAGACAATTCACCCATTTCACCGATTACTACTAAAAACCACTGAACACAACGTATACTACACTTATATTTAGCGATGCATTATATTGGATTTCAACTAAATTTGGCCCATAGCCGTTTTGATATATTACTATTTTTTGTAAACAATAATAAAGTTATTTTATAATTACAAAATTGAAGATTTGAAAAAAGAAAAAAACTATATTAATCACTGCATTTTTTTATTTATTTATTTTTCTCAGAAAGATGCAGTGGTAACCTTAATATTTTATTTTATGATTTAACATTTGTAAATGGTCTAAAGCAACAGAGTTGTAAAAATTCTGTTTTTTTTAAGATTATAATTTGTTTTAAAAAAAAATAATTATACACTTTAATTAATAAATCAGTATGTATAAAAGTATTTAATTTAAGTGTCATGTTTGTGATTTTTAGCCACTAGGCTAGTGTTATATATTTTGTCCAGCTGATTCCTGACAATATCTCTAATGTTTTCAACTACTTGTAAATCATGAGAAAATTCCCATTTTAAACAGTGACACGGGGCAATGCAGTCGTCTGTCAATGACGTCAGTTACCCTTTGTGACCGCCTTTACTGACGTAGAAACCTCATGACAACAGTGTCACGGACAAATGCGGAAGTAGCTTCGCGACAAACTTCAACTAGAAAGAGATGCGGATATCTCTTGTGTTTTACTCAACAGGTGAGTTGCTTGATTCGTATCTTTACAGAAAAAGTATGCTACTGTAACGGAGGCCAGTGAGTAGTGCTGTGCAGGTAAACCTCACTCCCCGATCTCAAGAGACGCACTAGCGACAGACGCTAGTGGCTGTAGCCATTTAGCCTCCTTGTTAGTGCGTCCGCCTCCCATGCCGGAAGACCCGGGTTCGAGCCCCGCTCGGAGCGAGTGCGAGGAGCGTCAGAGAGGACCCGGGTGAGAGGGGTTACATTGGTGCCGTGACCCGGATGGGAGTGAGGTTTAGGGGGGTGAGTGTAACGGAGGCCAGCGAGTAGTGCTGTGTAAGTAAACCTCACTCCCCGATCTCAAGAGACGCACTAGCGACAGACGCTAGTGGCTGTAGCCATTTAGCCTCCTTGTTAGTGCGTCCGCCTCCCATGCCGGAAGACCCGGGTTCGAGCCCCGCTCGGAGCGAGTGCGAGGAGTGTCAGAGAGGACCCGGGTGAGAGGGGTTACATTGGTGCCGTGACCCGGATGGGAGTGAGGTTTAGGGGGGTGAGTGTAACGGAGGCCAGTGAGTAGTGCTGTGCAGGTAAACCTCACTCCCCGATCTCAAGAGACGCACTAGCGACAGACGCTAGTGGCTGTAGCCATTTAGCCTCCTTGTTAGTGCGTCCGCCTCCCATGCCGGAAGACCCGGGTTCGAGCCCCGCTCGGAGCGAGTGCGAGGAGCGTCAGAGAGGACCCGGGTGAGAGGGGTTACACTACTGTATATAACGATCAACAAGATTAGTATTATGGGGCATACACGCCATCGTCTGATCGCGTCTTTGCATTGACTTTGTATGTAATCTACTCGCGCAAATCGTTTAACTCACCTTAAATCCATGATTTATCTTTCCGTCTGATTGATGGGCATCAGCGGTTGGATAGAAGACAACAAATCCCATCATTCCATGCTTCTTCTTAGTGCCATCAAACCACACGATTGTTATTGTTTTAATAGTGCGCCCTCTAGTGGCAGGTCATACAATCTGTACCTTTAATAACAGTCTAAATATTATTCAGTGGCGGCTCCAGACAATTTTGATTGGGGGGGCAATGGGGGGGTCCTGGTCTTTTCAAGGGGGGTCTCATGAAAACCAACAAAAAATACAGTGGACATGGCTAATAACTGCATATTTCTGCTACTAAACAACAAAAACACCTTTGCAATGTAAACAAATGACAGGCTACATTTGTTATTCATATCCTTCACACTGCACTTTCATGTCAGGTATATTATGCATTTTTATTGACATTGATATTTTTACATTTATTTCCAGATAGATATTATTGAGTTTACAGGCTAAAGTGGTCTTGCTGTTGTAAACACTGTTGCTTTTGTAGAAAAAATATTTGCATCACATTTAAAATATAATTTTATTTTAATTCATTTCTGAATTGTTTTTATTTTTATAATGATAATTCAGAGAATGAGAAAATCTGAATAAGCCTTACCAGTGTTGTGATAATTATTTTTACGTGTTAAAAATAAATAAGTACTGTAATATAATAAAATTTTATTCAAATAACATAAAAAAGACCAGACCCCTCGATGCCTGTGAAACTTTTCTCCCTCAAACAGCACGCTAGTGTTACTTCTACACTACAGGCTACACACAGCAATATAAACAACGTATCTGCGTGTTCTCACATCACATCGTTCTTGTAAAATAATAATAAGTAAATAAACACCAAAATCACTTCGCTGAGAATGAAACACCACTTAACAGCTGCCACGATGTTGAAAATATCCTCTAGCAATTAAAAAATGCGCGTGCAGCATGAGGAATCTTCCCGGTTGGATGAGGTCGTAGTCAGGTGAACTGTCATCATGTTGGTCATTTTATTTACGGCTAAATTATTATTAATAAATTGTACTAATATTATGATTGGGCGTGGGCAGGCATTCACAAAAGTTTATGTTATTACAAAAAAAAATTGAGGAAATTTTGCTTTGACAAAAGGGCACTTAAGGGGCAAAGGAGCAGGTGCTCAAGTGAACCGGTTCTTTCGGACAATTCGATCAAATAAACCAGCTGAAAAAAAAAATGGTTCACCGGTTCTTTTGCGCTCGATGTAATGCCGTCATTGGCGATGATTGCCCTTCATTCAAGCCTTTGGTTTACCCGCGCTTATAACATTAGCACAGAATCAGTTCAGAATCAATCACCAAAAGAATCAGTTCGGTTCAGATGCGCTCTGTGTCAGTCTGCTTCGCGCTGAATCACGCATGCGCAGTTATCATCAGCTCATCGGTTCTCGAATCGGACGCGTCCGACAGAAACGGTTCTCGGTTCAGTGTATGAATAAATGTCGAAATAATTATTATTTATTATTGTTCTGCGTAGTTTGAAGAGAAACATTTTTGGATCTTTATCCCGAATATATATATTTTTTAATCAGGAAGAGGCTGGGGGGTCAAATGGGGGGTCAAGGCATTTTTTGGCAGGGTCTTGAGACCCCCCAAGACCCCCCCTGGCGCCGCCGGTGATATTATTTATGTTTACTATGTCATTCTGTACTTGCATTCTCTGTTTAAATGCAGCAATCCAAAACAGTGAATCCAATCACCTTCAGGACTTAGCTTTCAGAAATGAGCCACAATGCTGACCTGATCTAATTGCTATCGCACCCTGAACACATGCAAGTTAATTTATTCATCTTATTATCGGAAAGACATATCTGCCTAACTTTTCATATCGGGCTGATGCCGGTATTTACATTTAAAGCCATTATCGGCCAATTCCGATATTGGTGCATCCCATTCCCTACTTATATACCAAGTAGATAATATAAACAACAGTAAGATAAACAAAAGGTAATACATACAATCACCAACACACAGCCAAAAAAAAGGTTTTATTTCACTAAAAAGAAGAGCAAGCAAAGAACGTATACTGTATATTGTAGTAACCTGCATAATGTCTGTTACTATTAGCTGAAAAAGACTTTTAAAACATCCAAAGCAGCATATATTGAAACTATATCTCTGCCACCAGGATTATAAACAGATATAACAATCTCATTTATTGATTTCTTGTTGCATTTAAGCCAGTTTGGGATTCTCGAATCTTCTTCAGATTCCTCAACAGTCTGGGATGTGCACAGACCGTTCCTCTTCTGATATGTAATCTGAAAATCATTTAATACAGGAGCATTTTATCATATGATTCATATGTTATTTGTGTTCCTGTATGTTAAATACTTACATCAGTGCTTCAATGTGGCAGGCACCAAATCTGCGCTGTATCTCACATTTGGAAACTAATAGCAGTACGCGCCGTGGGATTTTCTCTTCAACAGACGTACAGCAACTGGGACGGGGATATCCTGGAACAAATGCAAGATTCACTATGTCTGTATTTGTGTTAATTAAATCCTTTTTGTAACAAAACTTGAGGTCATGTCACATTACATTTAGTAATTTGCAACAACACAAATTCATAAGAATAAATACAAAGAATAAAAATTAAAGCAGCACAATCTAATCATCGTTCTTTTATTCCTAGCCTTAAGAGCAGGTGTGGATTTAGTGAATTAGGAGCCCATACATATGCACACACTAGTTACTGCAAATATACTTATAAGTTTTCTTTAAGTGAACTTTACATCATACTTTAAGTATACTACTATGTCCCTATTTATGTTATAATTTGTACATATTTTGTTATATGAATATCTGAAAGTACAAAGAAAGAGGGTATCTGCTTGTAAACAAAAACATTTTATTTTAGCTTCATGCATTCTTTTTTTTTAACACTTTAATGTGGGTAAGTTTCATAAAAAAGAAAATAAAGAAATAACACTGAAAAAAGACTCAGAATCAGAATGATAATCAAAACATAGTTGGAGTCGATCAACACCTCAAAGCTTGACTGTAATTATTACCTCTTTTGATGTTGTTTTATGTCAGATGATCGTGTTATATGTTAGTATCTGTCGTTTCTTTTTCTTCTCCACTTGCGTTTGTTTTTTATATTCTGTACAGACGATGTGTACTAGCGCCCTCTACCGCTTAACAATGAAAACACGGATTCTAGGAGCACAAGTCAAGTTAAAATATAAATTTAGAGTTTTTGTAAGAATAAGACAAGTATACTTAAATGTAAATGTTATGTAATGAGAAGTACATAAAGCTCATTTCTGAGAAGTACATAAAAACTCAACTAAAAGCATATTTTCTTATGTTTTAGTTTACTAATAGCACACTTGAATAAACGTATTTTTTGTAAGGGCAAGCAGGATACAGGCATGTTCAACTCAGACACATCCGCACTTAATATGCATCTCATATATTAAAAATATTCTAAGGGGCCCAGACGGTTGCCTACCTTTGCGTGATGGGTAAAACTGCAGAGGAGCATCAGGACAGAATGTGTCCCGTTTAGGCTTTACAGGTCCCAGTCGAGGTTTCTGAGCTTCATTGCCAGTGAGGAGGAAGGCGATGCACATGAGCAGCAGTGAATATGTTGCTTTGAGCTCCATGGCTGAAACAGGAATGAGATGGAATACGTTTGCTGCGTTTCTGCCTGGCTTCCACTCTTCTCCAATGTGTTTTTCTATTTGACTCTGTTACGTAACAACCCTGGAACAAAACAACTCTCAAAAACGGAAATGGTTGTAAATGCTGCAGACCCCGTTTTAAACGCAAAACTCTGGTGTTGTGTAATATTTAGTTCTTGTGAAAAACTCCTCCAGTTCCCGTATTGAGGCTGTTGAGAGCATATAAAATGTGCTTGCTAACCTAAAAATTATTTGACAAGTAGCTCTTTGCCAGAATAAGTTACTTTAAAAAAAGAATATTTACAAATATTATTTGTATTATGTTATTAAATATTGTATATCAGTGCTGTAGGATTCTGTTCAATTTGATTGTAATATGTTCATATTAAAAGTAGTGAATAGAATTGAACAATCTATATTTGTAAAGTTCTAAAGAATCATCTATACTCTTTTTTTTTTTCATCTACATTATGTTGTCAAATCCGTCTATCCATCTTTCTATCACTCCTGCCATAATCAGATTTTGTCCTGTAGGTGTACAGCAGGGAGACATTGGACATTAATAAATCATAAATCTACTTCATTTCTGAAGCCAGATTCAGTCTTCAAGTGTGAGACGGAGTGATTTGCAGCACAGTTTCTGTTGGAAAGACCAGGTCATAGCTGCTTAAGGTGGTCAGGTTATAGTTTCTAGAATAACAACCAGTAACTTTTATGTTTCTGCTCTTATGTGCTCTGCTAAGAAACCAGCTTAACCGTGTCCCCGCTAGTCTGCCGTTTAGAGAAAGAACTCACTGCTCTGCTGAACCAAAACCAAATAGAAACCCACATTTATAATGGTTTCGAATGGGAAACGTGTGTGTTTTAGTTGAATCTGTAATGGTCCCTGTGGGTCTCTAATGGTAAATTGTTTGCCTGTATTGGTGGCATGTTAAAACTGTTAATTCCTGATATGCTCCAAAACACACCGCTGGCCACAGTCCGAGTTGCCAGTGTAACAAAACCAGCCTAAATACAAATCCAAAATATCCCAAAACAAGCCCAGTGAGCCTATCCAAATACCAAAAACTCAACATATGCCTGTCCCATGCTTAAAATATCTATTTTACTTTCTCTGTTATGATTTAGGCTATACACAGTTAGTAAGCTAATCATAAATATTCTGTTTTCATAAATACGCTCAAAGTGGAAACCATTCGAACTTCTGTTTCTACTGTTCTACTTTTTTCTTTTCTAGTTTTATGCTGCACATCTTCCAGTTTTACTAGCGGCTAATAATGATGGGAAGTCTCCCGCATTGAAATAAAACAGCACACTTCCGCGTTGGATAAAAGGTGGCTATACCTTTTTAAAAAATCCTCTCAAGCTTTAGTTCTGGCTTCTTTTGGACAGTTCAAAAGTGCTCCATAATGTAAACCCTTTTCACATGAAAGCAGTCTGAACAGCGTTTGACGTTCTTTAGTACAGGCCAGTCTTTTTTACCGTGTCCTCTGTTCAAACGAAGAAAATGAAGTGGACACACAAAGGCTAGTGATGGAGAATAGAAGGGATTAGACGAGTCGAAGCAGTAAGGGATGTGTTGACACCTGACGGAGCGCGTACTCAATTACGGCCTCTTTATGAGACCTCACGCCGTGTTGTGAGAGGATTTTAAAATCCAAAGTCATTCATGAACGAAAAGAATGAGGTACTATTGACGAGAGAGACATAAAATCGCGAGTAGCATTGTGAGATCTTACTCCATAAACCCGCTCCAATATAGAAACGCGGCCACACACACATCATGCCAATGGTGTGTATTGTCTGGCTAAATCTATCATCTTTTGTCGTGGTTCCTTCATGCGTGACGCTTTAGAGGAGCTGAAATTGGCTGTCAGTATTCCGGTCCTGGACTCGGAGCTCCTAATGGAATAAATTGGTTCCAAGATGTTCAATTTAACTGTGACCCAACACCTCGGAAAGATGATTCATCTGATATGCAAACCAGAGCGTGACCAACAGGCAAGAAACGGCAAATGAACTGCTCTCTCTCTCTCTCACACACACACACACACACACACAAAGACAAGAAAGTTAAGTGCATATACAAGGTCAGCTACATGATTTTACTAATTTGCTGATTGGTTTTGACTGTGAATGTCTTTAACGCATACAAAGAGTGACCTGCTGTAAACTTGTTCACTGGCCTAAACTGGGTTCAGTTTCATAAAACAAGCTTACAGAACAAGCCAGGCTTATTTAAGTTATTCTGACTTATCTTAAATCAAATCAACTGCAAAAGTCAGACTAACTGAAATAAACCTATCTTATTTGGAAAACTTGTTTTATGAAACAGTGCTGCGATGATCTCAGACCTGAGCTAATGTCATTCTGATGATCTCAGATAAAGCTATAGTCTCTTATAGTTTCCAACACTATACTTGTGCTGCTGTCTTGTTTCACCGAACCCTTCAGAGACTGAAAAAGTCAAGAAATGACCATCATGCTTTCTATCGTCTGTTCTCTCAGTCTTATTTCTCATCTAGTCACACCATCTGATCTGACCAGATGAGATATCGCCGGCTGGAGGAGAGAGGAATCAGGAGACATTACTGAAGTCCAGATCATCACCTCTGGATCAGACCGCAGGAGGAAACAAGACCCCTCTTTCTGTCGCCTGTCTATCCATCTGTCCTTCGCTGCTCAGTTTAATCGCTCCTCGTGAGCGTCCAGATGCTCCTGTAGTTCCAGTCAGGGTTTAAACTAGATTCCTCTGATTATTTGAATGTAGATTTGGCATTTTATTTCTCCATCTGCCTGCCGTGCATGGTCTCTCAGTTCATTAACTGTTCATTTACACACTCCTCTTTCATTCCGTCCACTTCTCCCGGGTCTGTGAACGATTGTTTATCATCTCTGATTCAGTTTTTAATTAAAATACTCTTCTGCTGAAGCTGTGGAGAGATAGTGGCCTGCAGAACCCTCAGGAAACATGTGCTGGGACTTGCTCTGCTTATCAGTCAGTCTGCATTATATTGCTTTTTATTAGTTGTTCATCAAAATAAAATGCGTATTTGTGTGGTTTATAATTGGGTTTGTGGGCAAGTCTCACATAGACAAACTAATGACAATAACCATAATAGTTCAGCTCATTTTGACTAAAAAAAGAAAAAAAAAATGACAAAAAAAAAATTGTCTTTCTATAGTGTGGATCTATTTTATATAGCAGGTTTTCCTATTTCCTTTAATAAATCATTTTAAAGCAAAACTCTGAAGGTCATATGACCATTGGCTGACCTCAGTGGTATGATCTAATTGTGTACTTAAACTAAATCACTCACCCTCGAGTCATCCTAGGTGTATGACTTTCTTCCTTCAGACGAATCCAGTCAGAGTTATATAAAAATGGTCTTTGATCTTTCAAGCTGTTAAATGGTACTCTGCGGGTGTCGCATGCATCAGTCCAAAAGAAGTGAAATAAAAAGCTTGAATCCATAATCCATCACACGGCTCCGGGGGGTAAACAAAGGCCTCCTGGAGTGATTCGATGCATTTTTCTAAGAAAAATATCCATATTCTAAATGTAATAATCACTTTAATGTAGCTTGCGCTCACTGTAAACTGAAGCAGTTCCGGGTGGATGACGTAGAGTTCAGCCTGCTACACTATTACTAATGTGAATTAATCAGTTTTCTGACCAATCATGCAGGAATCGCCGATCTCACCTAGAGATAAATGACTCCAATATATTCAATTAAAGCTGCAGTAGGTAACTTTTGTAAAAATATATTTTTTACATATTTGTTAAACCTGTCATTATGTCCTGACAGTAGAATATGAGACAGATAATCTGTGAAAAAATCAAGCTCCTCCCATTTGCAGAAATCTATCGCTCCCGTTAAGAAACAACCAATCAGAGCTGCGGTCTGTAACTTTGTTTGTGTTTAAAATGTAGAAAAATGTATATAATAAGCGAGTACACCATGAATCCATTTTCCAAACCGTGTTTTTAGCTTGTCCTGAATCACTAGGGTGCACCTATAATAAGTGTTTATATTCGGACTATTTTAGTTTGCTTCGGGGATACCGCGGCGGAGTAACCCAGTACCTTTGTGATTCTTCATAGACATAAACAGAGAGAAGTAGTTCCGGCTACGATGTTCTTCCGCAAGACGCAAGCAGTTTTGTTTATTAACCGCTAGAGCGTCAAAAGTTCCCTACCGCAGCTTTAAATCACTTTAATAGTCAAACAGACCAAATCTATGAAGTCTGTTTGTGCGAGAGCTGCGCAGATGCCAGTTCGGAGCCGGCGGTGTATAATAGTGTTCTCCAGGCCACGACGGCAGGATTAAATATCAAACGAGCATCTCAGAGGACCTCAGTCACTGCTAAAATAAAGCCTGAAAATGACTGGAGACTCGTTATCAGATGGAGTTCATGGAGCTGGAGGATTTACAGAGAGAGGATGAAAGAGAAATCTGAGGAGGTGAAGAGACGTCTACAGCATATGGTCTTTATGAGATGCACAGCTGCTTGATGGAGGGACACTAGAGGAAGTGCTCTGGCATCCTTCCTGTCTCTTCCTGGAGAGCACGGGTCCAGATGTGCCCACAGCTGCTGATGTCTCTGCACACCTGTCCTTCACCACCACGCTTCTTCACGTGTACGGAGAGATTATGAATGATAAACAGGTATTTTGCATCAATATGTTACATTCTTGTGCTTCAGTTCTGTCTTAATCTACTGCATCTGACACCAAGAATTAAATTGTATTTAGATCATTTGGCCTAATTGTGACGTTTCCTGGAGGCCTAACCGAATACTTTTATCTTTCCTGTGCATAAACTCCCTTCCACACATTTATCATGGTAAGCGTTTTGAAATACTACAAAGCAGATAGATAGATAGATAGATAGATAGATAGATAGATAGATAGATAGATAGATAGATAGATAGATAGATAGATAGATAGATGGATGGATGGATGGATGGATGGATGGATGGATGGATAGATTGATACAAACCCGATTCCAAAAAAGTTGGGACACTGTACAAATTTTGAATAAAAACAGAATGCAATGATGTGGAAGTTTCAAATTTCAATATTTTATTCAGAATACAACAAAGATGACATCAAATGTTTAAACTGAGAAAATGTATAATTTTAAAGGGAAAATAAGTTGATTTTAAATTTCATGGCATCAACACGTCTATAACAGTCTGCAAACATCTGGAGACTGAGGAGACAAGTTGCTCAAGTTTAGGAATAGGAATGTTGTCCCATTCTTGTCTAATAAAGGCTTCTAGTTGCTCAACGGTCTTAGTTCTTCTTTGTCGCATCTTCCTCTTTATGATGCTACAAATGTTTTCTACGAGTGAAAGATCTGGACTGCAGGCTAGTCATTTCAGTACCCGGATCCTTTTTCTACACAGCTATGATGTTGTAATTGATGCAGTATGTGTCTGGCATTGTCATGTTGGAAAATGCAAGGTCTTCCCTGAAAGAGATGACGTCTGGATGGGAGCATATGTTGTTCTAGAACTTCTAGATATACTTTCAGCATTGACTGTGCCTTTCCAGATGTGTAAGCTGCCCATGCCACACGCACTCATGAAACCCCAAACCATCAGAGATGCAGGCTTCTGAACTGAGCGCTGATATCAACTTGGGTTGTCCTTGTCCTCTTTAGTCCAGATCACATGGTTCGTCTGACCACAGAACAGTTTTCCACTTTGCTACAGTCCATTTTAAATGAGCCTTGGCCCAGAGAAAACGCCTGCGCTTCTGGATCATGTTTAGATATGGTGAATGGCACGGTGGATTGTGTTCACTGACAGTGTTTTCTGGAAGTATTCCTGAGCCCATGTTGTGATTTCCATTACAGTAGCATTCCTGTATGTGATGCAGTGCCGTCTAAGAGCCGAAGATCACGGGCATCCAGTATGGTTTTCCAGCCTTGACCCTTACACACAGAGATTGTTCCAGATTCTCTGAATCTTTGGATGATATTATGCACTGTAGATGATGATAACTTCAAACTCTTTGTAATTTTTCTCTGAGAAACTCCTTTCTGATATTGCTCCACTATTTTTCGCCGCAGCGTTGGGGGAATTGGTGATCCTCTGCCCATCTTGACTTCTGAGAGACGCTGTCACTCTGAGAGGCTCTTTTTATACCCAATCATGTTGCCAATTGACCTAATAACTTGCAAATTGGTCCTCCAGCTGTTCCTTATATGTACATTTAACTTTTCCGGCCTCTTATTGCTACCTGTCCCAAATTTTTTGGAACTTTTTTCCGAACACATTTTAGCAATTCCAAACCACACCAATCTTAATAACTATACTATTAACTTTGTATTTAACCATTTATTAAATACAAAGTTAATGATTTAACTCAGACTGAAAGAAAAAAAAAAGTAAATCCCATGAGAAGGATGCTTTACTAATGCAGTACTAGAATTTACAAAGTTAAAGCATGACCATCGGACAGCAAAATGCTTATTGGGTCAGCAGGGTCAGAAAAACAGGTGAAGAAGAAAAGACACATGGGAATTACAAATGAATTACAAAGGGAGTCTCCAGAAGTGCAGTGTGTCAGGTTCTCAGAGTCTATGCTTGGGTACAAAATCCAAAAAATTGACCCTCACTTAATAAGAATAACATTCTGAAGTGTTGTGAAGTACACCAAGAATGATTTTTTTTTTTTTTTAGGCTTTATAGACCCATATGTTGAGAGTGACTCTTGAAGGACAAGCATTACATCTTGTACCCCTCTTGCAGAATCAGCAGTAAGTTTTAGGAGCTGATTTTTAGTCAGTCCTGCAAGACAGACTTTTCAGAATCAGATATGGAATAAAAATTAACTCCCAAAACGTACTGCCAGATTCTGCACAATAAATCCTTACATTACATTTTTATTTTAGTATATTGAAGTTGAATGTTTTAATTGTGTTTTGGTGTCTTTTTTATTTATTTATTTTCCTGTGGCAAAAACAAACTTCCATGCTGCATTATACACATTTTCACATTATTAATTTTATTATAATTGTTTTTTTTTTTTACTTTTAATACTTAAGTGCATTCAAAATCAAGTACCTTTACTGGAGCGGTATTTGTATCTGTACTTTTACTCAAGTATACTTGATATTTATATTTTTCCATCACTGACAAAATGATTATTATTATTTTTTTTTACAAAAATTGCATTATTTTTCTTTTGACTTGAGTCTAAACTCATGAATCATGTACTATAAGATAAGTGAGGTATTAAGTATAATAGTACATTTTGATGTTATGTTGATGATATTCTCAGCACAGTCTGATTGTGTCTTGAGTCTGTCAGGTTTCAGAAGGAGCGTTTATGATTTTTTCCACAATTGATCTCAATCTCATACCTACTGTATGTGTATGTGTGTGTGTTACAGATATATGTTTGCTTATGCTTGATCTATTATTTGACTGACAGTTATTGTTTGGGTCAAATCTGAGCTTCATTTGACTCTTGTCCAGCTCTGTCCTCTCATATTCCCGATGTCTATACATGCATGTCATTATTCACAGATGTCACACTCTTTTCTCATTACTGCACGTGTCAGAGATGCTTAAACTCTAGATGAATGATTACTGCAGTCTACCAGTGGCTGTGTGCATCTGTAGCAATGCATGTGTACATGCTGACACACACATGCATTCATGCATTTGAACAAATAAATCCTGCTGTACATGCATCACAATTATGTTTCACTTTTGCGGTGAATGGTTTATGAATTAAAGCATTTATAACAGCAGCTGTATGAATGTATTATTGCTTGCAGACAGTTGACCATCACTCTCTCTTTTTAATGCACATGCACATTTATTCTTAATTAAATTGATCTGCTATAATTGACTGGTCTGTTTCTAAAGCTGCTCTTTTCTTTCTCCAAATAGAGTATTTACAGATTATCTTTATTCCTAACATCCTTATTAATGCAGTAATACTTTTTCTCTGTCTATTTCACTGATTTCTATCATTTAATCAAAGTGTGTGTTTTGTTGCATTGTTTTGTTGTATAGTAAAAATACATTTCCAGACTGCATAGACACATTTGTCAGACATTTGATATTATAAGATATTTTATTCAAACTTTAAAAATGCTAATTATTATTATAGGCAATGACTGAATTAGACATGCATGTCATGATATCATGTGACAGCAATGTATGAATGTTTGAAATATTTAAAGTGTGGTCAAGTTTACTATTTTTTCATCAGATTTTTGTGGACAAATTCAGTTCTGAGTTTTAATCTTACAATTCAGATTTTTTTTTACAATTCTGAGAAAAATTTGTGAATTGTGAGAGAAACAAACTTTATTCTACCCGATTTACAAAACTGACCTTTTTGTTTATGGATATTTGAAAACTTTTTATTAGAATAAAACAATTAAGAGTAAACTGTTAATGGCAAACTCTTTTAGGACACTCAATTGCATATTATTTACAATTAAATGAAAATGTATTACAGTTTAAATGTATATGTAATGCCAGTGCTTTTTTTTTACCTACTTAAGTTCATCTTAATTTGTAATTTCATAATTCTGTTGTCTTTGAAATATGGTTGATGTGTACTGCTGATTGCACTGAGCATTTATGGTAAACTGAAATGCACTTTAATGCTTAAAATACACCTTTATAATGAATTTGCCATTTAAAATATATTAACGTGCATCAGTATGTTAGTCAACACATTCAAACAGATGCCAAAGATTACATAAAATAGAAATTGTACTTTTACTTTGTAAACCATAGTCATGAGTGTGCAAGTAGTCTTTTATTGGAATATTTTATTTTAAGTAAAAAAAATTAGAATGTAATATTAATATTTACTTTTAAGTATTACTAAAAGTATTTAAACTATGTTAAAATGTATTTTAACCTTATAACTGTCACTCACGTTTTTGAAGATAGACATGAATGTGCATGATACAAACCAAAATTTTTATAATTCATGACAGAAAACATTTTGTAACATGATTTTGATGTGCCATTTACATGGTAATGTAATGTCTGATTTTAAAATGGGTTTAAATTTGATTGTAATATAGTATAGTCAACGTAGGCGTCCTGTATACGGGACGGGGTGACATTTAACAGGTTAAATATTTTAAGTACACTACAAGTGCACATGGTACACAATTAAGCACTGCTTACCTTAAAATACACATTTACATTTTTTTATTAATTTTTTTTTATGAGAGAATAAATAAATGTAAAAAAAAAAAAAACGTTTGTTACAGTAAGTGAAATTTGACATTGCTTTGTTGGAAATATTTGTTACTGTGTGCTCAGTATAATGTAATATAATTTAATATAACATAATATATGATGGTGTATTCTTATGTTTTAGCATTTTCTTGCCCATGTTTTTTTTCTTTTTTTTCTGACTGCTGAAAACTTTTAGCTTATTACAGAAGAGAACAGGAAAAAGACAATCAAAAGAGGGCAAAACCTTTAAAGGGAAGAAAAGCGTTCCTCTGTGACAGGAAGACCTTATTCTCCTGCAGATTGTGACTTCCTGTCAGAGCTGAGCAGGTCTGGGGTTCCATTCCCAGAATTCAGTTCACCTCCTCATTTAAAACATCCCAGAGAGAGAGAGAGAGAGAGAGTTAATGAGGGAAGGCTTGTAATATGATGGATGGACTAAAACATCTCTCAGTAATTGAGACCGAAAATGAATCTACTTCTTTCAGTTCTGAGAAATTCAACCTGATATTGAACAAGATACAAGATGGGGAATAGAAAATGAGACAAACATGGAGACCTGAGCTGAATGCCAATTCATATACTATATATCCAACACAAGATTAGGATTCATGCATCCCAAACTACTGAAAATCATAAATAAAAACATGTACACTATTTAGCTTGTGTAACACTATTTGTTTGTGTCTGTTTTTTATTTATTTATTTCTATTATGTATTTATTTATTTTTCATCTTGAAAAGTTATTGTTATATATATTTTATATATTTGTCATAAATACAGTACAATGTAAACTTTGTTATATTTCTGTAATATCATACTAATAACCTGTTAACTGTTTTAAATACACAGTAACACGCTTTATACATGTATTATCAATCTAATTTGTTTCAACCTCGTAAACTTTAATTATGACTTTTTCCACAGCTAGCCATTTTTTATCCATGTTCATGCTTTCACAATAGAGCAGATTTGAAGAAATGCATTTTGAAATAAAATCAAATAGATGCAAATAGTTAATACATAAAATACTATGATTTTTTTTATTACTGACAAATATGCACTACATTAAGTTTACTGATTTGTTTGTTAAAACCGTGTCATTCATATAAATATTTATTTTCTATGCATTTCAAATACATAAATCTTAAACGTAGACCTGAGTATTTTTATGCGTATTTGTGTAATGCATAGTAGCATGTGAATTTAAGAACGAAACACATTAGTGATAAAGTTTTCTGAGATCTAAATAAATAAAAGAGGCATTTTACAAATATAACCAAATCATAATCATCATTAATCAAGGATAATAAAACGTTTACAAGATCCAGAAGCAGAAGCATGTGTATCATGTCAGAGCGAGAGAGAGAGAGAGAGAGTAAATGACTCTTTGACCTGCTGGTCATGCTCTAGTTTGCATATCAAATGAATTCTCCTCCGTGTGTGTCGGGTCAGAACTGACTTGTCCTGGATTTTCTCAAAACATATTTATTTCATTAGGAGACTCTAATAAATGTCTCTGGAGTGATGCCTATGAGCTGATGTGGCTCTTAGCAAAGCATTTGTGTAAAACCAGCATCTCCAGAGGCTTCTGTTGTTCCAGCTAATTGCACAAACTTTTCTTTTTAACAGTACAACAAAGCCTAATATCTAACCTCACATACAATCACACAGCATTTCACTGAACACGAACACATTCAAATCCCAACAGCAGTGAGAAATACAAGCGCAGAGGGAACACACACACACACACACACACACACACTTTATTAAAGATCATGTTTATTAATACTTTAACTCTGAACTCTTCTGCTGTATACTGGGTAAATACAGGGGTATTTACAGGTCATTATCATACATGCTCTAATATATATTTATATCACTGACAGTCGATAAATAAAATAACAAATGTTGTGGGTTGATGGCACTGTAGTGTTGACAAATGACAAACATTAGAAAACACAACATTTGAAGGGGTTCCTCAGGGATTGAAAAGCGCATCACTGGACCTTCCGCAAATTGAGGCTTTAAATCAATGCAGAAAGACTTGATATTGTATTATATGTTATTAAAAATATTTTTGTAATGCAAATATCTAAACATCTTTAAATCAAGATGCATTCACTTGAGAAGCAAACTGAACTTATGAAGTCCTGTTCGCTGAGAAACTGGACAAAATTAATTGAGTTAAAGATGAGAACAATCTGCAATGGGAAACAAACCTTGATTTTCCTTTAAATGAAGTTGATTTTTTTTTTCACATTTGTTCTTCTGAAATACATGCATCTTGATTTAAGTATCTTCAGACATTTGCACTGAAAAACAAGCACTTTTTGCAATGTGAGGGTACAGTACATGTTATTTCCATATTTATATGCTTTTTTTGTGAAATGAATAAAATAATTTTATTTTCACATTTTAAAGTGTTTTAAAGACACCATATTAACATATTTCTTACATTTTCTTTACTTGGTCTTACATTTACTTTCAGAAAACCTCCGGAAACCCTGTTTTAGAAACATCTGCAACTGCATGTACCAAAAATATTCAAATTCATTAATATTTTTAAGACCTGCATACATAATTCATGAATTCAGAGGGGGAAAAAAACATGGAACATATTGAGTTTCACTCTGCTCAGTGGGAAAAAAAAGTCTAATGTTTTTTAATTGGTTGGTTTCGCTCATTCAGCCCATTTCTGTTAGTAAGTACAAATATTAATTAAAAGCAAAGCAGGTCAGTAAAATTATCATAAAATGAAAATTGGATGGTTCGATACAGCATTGGCCCTTTGTGGTTTTGATGCTGCAGGAACCTGAAGTTCTCGTGAAGTTCTGCAGATGGATTTCTCACTGCTTTCTCTTAAAACGTTTTCTGCTCTGCAGAGTGTTCGATAAGTCTTGTTACCATGGAAACTGAGACACGGCGCCAGGGTCGCCTCTCCGGCGCTGACACAGATAAACAGAGACGACAGGAGATGTGAATGAGATGAGATCAGAAAGACTTGAAAGAGCCAGGATGAGGTTGTATGGAGAGGTGCTCCTCAGAGAGCCTCTGGAGATCTTCTTCAGGACCTGAAACACGCCGAGCAGGTTCCTCCGCGGCTGGACTCCTGCTGCGGCGAGATGGTGTCTGCATCCTCGGACTGCAGCGGATCATTCTCATTAGCTATAATGTGCTTCACCAGACAGTGTGCGGCCTCATCTATATTAATATTCTCCTGGAGAGAGAGAGAGAGAGAGAGAGAGAGAGTAACCTTTCCTGTCAGTGTTCACACACCTCGTCTCTGGCTGTGACTGCATTAATTAGCTTGTGAATATTCATGATGTACTTCAGCCGAAGGACTGCGAGTCAGCAAAAAGTGTGTGAGCAGTTTTGTCAGCTCTAATGATCTTCACACACAAACACACCTGATTCACTAATGAGTCACACAGCTCTGAATTCTGTTATACGTTCTTCCTATGAACATAAAGGAGGGAGAAGTCTAACAGCTAATTCACTTTGCATGCACTGCTCTTCAAAAGATCACGGATCAGTGAGAGTTTATGCCTAACCTGATTTTACCAAGTGAGACATGTTCCTGGGACAACATCGTTGTTGACCCTGGAACAACATTGTGATTAACCAATCAGATTTGAAGAACCAGTTTATAGATTTTGTGAAGTTTATGCTTAAAATCAGTGTTTGGTGCTTGTACATCAGTGTCATTCATCTATCATTTCCTCTGATTTTAGGGATTACTCATGGTTAAGGTTAGGTTTAGGTGTAGGGATATGGTTAAGAATATATTTTTGGAGTAAAATGTTGTTCCAGGGTCAACAAAATATGTTGACCTAGGAACACATAGGACTTGGCAAAATCAGGACGTGCAGAGTTTATTCAGCAAAGATGCGTTAAATTGATCAAAAGTGACAGTAAAGACATTTAGAAAGATTTCTGTTTCAAATGAATGTTGTTGTTTTGAACTGACTATTTCTCAGAAATGCTGAAAAATTAAATGTATGATAGTTTGCACCAAAAAAACGAAGCAGCACAACTGTTTTTAACATTGATTATAATCAGATTTTTTTCTATAATAGAATCTAGAATATTAGAATGATTTCTGAAGATCATGTGACACTGATGCTGAAAATTCAGCTGCGCATTACAGAAATAAATTACAGTTTAATAAATGCAGTGTTGGCGAGCAGAATCTGAACCGACACAAAACTAATTTCTGCCATGGACTAATATAATTAAAAATGTAATTGCAACTTTTATCTTACAATTCTGACTTTTTCTGCATAATTGCAAAAAATAATAACAATAATAACAATTCTCAGTATTGTGAGATAAAAAAAAAACTCTCAAAAAAACTCAGAATTGAGAGTTAACATTTTGTTAACAGCTTGAGTTATAATCGCTCAATTCTGAGTTTACCTTGCAATTCTGCCTTTTAATCTAAAAATTTTAAAGTTTATACCTCACAATTTTTTTTTTCTGTAGTGGAATATGATTGTGTGTCAAGTTTAAATGATTCTTTCAACCAATCATACCGCAAACCAACAGAATGGAAGCTAGATCAGATACCATGATACCTGACCTTCACATCACACTGAATATCTGAAGACTCTGCTGCTGATATGAAAACTGTTTTTAAATGATGATTCATGACGTACCTTGGCTGAAGTTTCAAACCATCCCACAAATCCGTTCTCCTGGCAGAACTGCTCCATTTTGATGCCATTGTTAGTGAGAACATCTCTGCCCTGATCACACTTGTTGGCGAGCAGCACAGCTGCCACGTGTTTGCCGTTGGATAAACTCAACTTGGCGTCAAGATCCTCCTTCCACTTGGTCACTGCTTCAAACGTCGATGGCCGGGTGACGTCAAAAACAATGAAGGCTCCCATGGCCTCTCGATAATACACCCGCGTCATGTTCCCGAAACGCTCCTGGCCTGCAGAAGAAATCGTATCAGAGAAAACCGCACAAGAGTCTTCTGTAAACAGCAGCTATTATATATTGTAGGTCATGAACATACATACATTTCACAGTGACTTCATGGTGATCATAGTAGAACACAAAGACAACAATGAGAGGTTTATTTTCAGCTGAAGCCTTGGGTGACTGCGAGAGAATTTCAGTCTTCCTGCCTTTTCCTTTTTTTTCTGACACGTGATAGTACTTTGAGATTCTTGTACACATTTCCAGGGGTCCGAACTAAAGCCTGGATATCCTTAATGAGGAAAAGCACATTCCAACGGCTCCTATTGATCAACTCCACTGAGCTCCAGGGAAAACGTCAAGCTCAGTGCTCAGGATTAGTGTCAGGAGTTACTGGAGCAATGGAAACCACCCAGCTAACAGAGAATGTTCTCAGAACTTTCTAGCAATGTTCTCTAATTAACATGTTTTCAAGAAATTTTGAGGACTTTAGTAGCCTTCTAAAAGCACACAACCATTATTTGCACATTGTTCATGGAATGTTTTTCTCTCTCTCTCTCTCTCTCTCTGAAATATTGTATTTGTACATATTTGAAATGTTGCTACATGTTTCGGAATGTTCATCAAATATTGAAAAGTAACATTCCATAATGTTTGAAAAATTCTAAAATGGAATGCTTTCTTAATGTTAGCATAAACAAGAAAAAAAAATACATTTTAAAAAGTGGACCTTTTGAACTTTTAGAGAACATCCAGAAATAATTTACTCATAATTTAATGGGAACGTTAGCAAAATGTTCACAGAACAGATTTTTTAGTCAACATGAGACCTCCTTTATAATAAAAGAGTCCAACAGCTGAGAAATAAATAGTTACAACAAACTTCTTTATAATAAAATACTTTAAGACATGCAGTCATGTAAACGTTGAAGAGTTTAAATAGCCTAGCTCTGTAATTTAGTTGTTTGTTTATTAATTTTTTAGGGGGAATGTCAAATCACGCTCCTCTCTGATGTCCCTGCTCATTTAATCTATTTACAACAACGTTCCTGTTTTCCTTCACTGTTTTTTTTTTTTTTTAGTTGGAAATCTCCCTCACATGAGCGAGGAACACATGACCGCGCAGAGCGGGCGCGCGTGAGGAACGTTATTCAAGAGAAGACTTGAGAATGCAGCTTTGTTATTTGATTATATTTTTGATCAAGTTTGGTTCACATAACATTATATAGTTATATAAAGACTTTATATAAATTATATATAGAATGTTATAGATATATAAAAATTGCAAAAATCTAGCCGTCTCTAGCAGTCAGTTTTTAGTATAAAAAAGATGAACAAAAAGCAATAGCTTCGTGACGAGTAAAGAAAAATAACGTATGCAGTGTCTAAGACTGAAGGCTACATATAACTATACAAATTAATGCATTTATAAACTGTGTAATTTTTTTTTTCATATTTATTTAGTACCCTTAAAATCTTAGGCCCAGAAAAAATTGTATATACACATAAATATATTTAAAAAAAATAATAATTACCAGCGATGTCCCAGAGTTGTAGTCTAACGGTCTCCTGGTCGAGGCTGAGAACTTTGAGCGCGAAATCCACGCCGATCGTCGCGCGGTAGTTTGGTGAAAAGTTCTGGTGCACGTATCGCTTGATAATACTGGTTTTCCCCACACCAAGATCCCCGATCACCAGGATTTTATACAAGTGTTCCTTCAGGTGATGGTTCTCCATGTCTGTGTGAGATGGAGCCGATCATGGACGCGTGTGATCCGCGGTCAGACTCTGAGGGGAGAAACAGAAACGCCCCGCGGGGCAAAAGGAGCAACTTGTGACTCGTCAGTCGAGCATGAGACCAAAGACGGAGGGGCCTGTTGAAACTTCATCATCATGGTAAGTAGTTGTCGTAAAAGATCAGAATTAAAACTACAGTTCGATTAAACACTTAAAAAAAAAAAAAAATACCGCTGCTCTGAAGTAGAAGTTGTGAGGATCATGCCCTCAACAACTGACAAGGTTTCTTCACCAATTACTTAAATGCAGGTCGTATAATAGGTTTATACTGACTATCCTATGTACCATGGCACCCATACTTTCTGCCTGTTAAAGCGGTCATCAGTAAAACAAAAACATTCTAAATGGGGACATTAAATAGTTGGCTTTTTTTCTTAGTTTCTGCATTGTTTAATTCTTTTTTTTTTCTACCATTCTGATCTGGAAACATCCAAAGTAATGTAAATCAATTAGTTTACTTCTGTGTACAAATTTTTCCCCAAAATATGGTTAAGCAGGTACACAGAGTTTTTGACATGTATCAAGGAAACATGATATACCACGGTTTCCTAAAGTAATTTTCCATACCATGTTTAGACCACGGCATATAGTTAACATCCCAAATAACCAAAGCCCACTTGAATTCTAAACTGACAGAACTACTATGAAATCAAAATCAAATGGACTCATTTATGGGATAAATTCAAATTTGACTTCGTGCATTTCTTTGCCTTTAAGCAATAGAAAAAAGTACACTGGAGGCCAAAAGTACCTTAAAAGCAACTTTATTAAAAATCATGACATGTATACAGGAGCACAAAAAAAAAAAAAGTAAAAATCTAAGATTGTGATAAAATCATTGGATTCAAATAGTACTGAGCAGCTTAACTGTTGGAAAATGACTAAAGTGATTGTTCATTAAACCACAAGTACTGATTTTCCTGAGAGCAATTGTCAACTTGATATTCTCCAAATACAAATTGACCGTGTCCAATTAAAAGAGTGGTGTAAAAATTGACAAGGCAGAGTGCAAATGTGACATTCAGAGCTCACATGGATCAATGAAAATCTAAAATCCCTTTTCTTAAACCCAAATTAGAAGCAGTTGAGGAACATTGCTGCACCTGAAGGCACCCAACTTTCATTAGCACAGATTCAACAAGAAAGGGGGGGGGAATAAATGAAATTCTGTTTCATACACACAGTCCTTGTGGAAATCCATATAAATTGAGCAAAAAAAAACAAAAGACAGACCAACTTTGTTTGTGTGTTAAAGTAGAAGATTATGAACAGATGTAGGCAGAAGGTCAGTTGCAAAATAAAAAAAAAACACTAGGGACAAGGCCAACAAAAATTAAGATTTTTATATCAATTTAAAACCATATCCACACTATACAGGGTTGGTTTTGGGTGATCAAGCTTCATGATCTATGAAGAACTGGGAAATGAGAGGGAGAAATTAAATCTAAAGAGTAATTATAAAACTTCTAATTGTAATTTCCCTTTCAAATGGTCTGCTACTAAAAAGGGACCTGAAAAGGCCATTTCACCAAACAAATTAGATGACAAAGTAAAAAAAAAGAAAAAAACAGCACTGTTTTCCCTTTTTCAGAATTTACATTATCAAAATACTTCTCCAGGCCGTGCTCATTTCAACTGCCCAATTCATCTATGCTCTCTAAAGTTTGGCGATTGGTGTAGCGGCTACAGCAATGCTCTCAATGGCGCATTCATCTGTTCCTCTACGGATCCTGAAAAACCCATTCTCGCCCCACCCGGCTCCCCAGCTGTTCTTCACGATCCAGTATTTCTCTCCGGTCTTCTGGCACTTCCCATACCCCACCAACAACACAGCGTGATTGGTCAGCTCAAAGGGATTGACGGAGTCACGGAGGCCGGTGTGATGGTAGATGCCCTCCTTGTAGTTCATGAAATCTGGGTAGACCTCCAGGGCCACGCCCATAGGGCCGTCCCTGACCAGCTCCAGCATCATGGCCTCCTCGCTGCACCCGCCGTAAAACCCACCTACGTAGTGATAATCAGAGGCGTAGTACCTCGTGCATTTCTCAGGTACTTTGCAGGGAGAATCATCCCCGGTGTACGGGAAACAATTCTCCTCCACAATCCCAAAGTCCTGGATGTATTTACCAATCAGGTATGGAAAACCTCCATCACAACCTGTACAAAAAGACCAAACAAAAATAAAAAGTTATAATTGAAATACAGACTTAATTCCAAAATGTTAACTTCAGAATATTCAATTAATTAAAACATGTATGGTGTGGAAAAGAGGAGAAGAACCAGGGTTATTAAAAGTACCAAAAAATAAAAATGTTAACTAAAATAAGATTATTATAATAAAACTAGTTAGTTCCTAAGGCAACACTTCTTATTTAAAAAAAATAACCAAAAGTATTAAAATTAGGGCCGGGACTTTTAATTTAATTAATTGAGATTAATTACACAAAAATAACGCGTTAATTAAGATTAATTAGTTACAGAAAAAAGTTTGCCGCATTTTTAATAACTTATCTTTGCACCGCGGAACGTTTCTCACTGGATGAGTTTCGGCGGACCGATTATACTGAAGCACCAACTAGCCTTCGCACATCGAGCCTCCAGTATCACCTCAACGCAAAACATATAGCAGCTAGCGTGGACTTTACACTTTACACAAAGTGACTTTACACAAGCAACAGAGAGGTGTTTTCGAATAGTCAGGGTTTCCAATATTCTGAATGTAATTGACAGTATTGTGCATTACTTAAAAAAAAAAAAACACTTTACAGAAGGTTCCAGCACCTATAAGCTACCTGAATTTCTGAAATGTAATATTTCTAAATTGTTTCTAAATATGCTATTGCTACACTTCATGGCAAAAATTGCACTGGTCTGCTAGACTTGAACAAAAATAAACAATATTTTGTTGCTTAAGCTTATGTATTCAGTCATTATTCAATGGTATACTATAAATCCATGTGAAAAAAAAAAAATTACTTCGCACTGTTCTCAGATCAAATATTTATATGCGATTAAAATGAGATTAATTTCGATTAATTAATTACAAAGCCTCTAATTAATTAGATTAATTTGTTTAATCGAGTCCCGGCCCTAATTAAAATAACTAAAACTGAAATAAACAACTACATAGACATTTATAAAAAATAATAATAATAATAATAATAATAAAAAAAACGGGGTAGGGGGGACTAAATAAAATTAAAACTTTGTTTCGACAAAAATAACACTGGGAATGGCAATTGTTTATAATCATAATCTACATAATTTGTAATTATTTTGATATAATTTTATATAAAACAAAAGTATTATAAATGTATAATATTAAACCAATTAGAATAACTTGCAACTTGGATCAGAACAATTATAATTCATTTTTTAGCAGTTTTAGAACAACTATAATAAAACACACATATATATATATATATATATATATATATATATATATATATATATATATATATATATATATATATATATATATATATATATATATATAATACATGGTTCATTCACGGTTTTAGAACGGTTAATACGCAGACAGGTCCTGTGAAGTTCAGCACAGATACTGGGCACATTAAACATTGCCTCAGTAGAGCAACACATGCTTTTACCTTGAGAATACTGGGAGCAGGACACCACTTGCTGTGGACTGAACACCGGCTGCTGCGTGTTGTTTGTCTGGATTCGGACTCGAGCTTCAAGCATTCCCATAGTGGCAAAAGAGTAACAGCTGCCACATTGAGCTTGAGGAGAAAGAGGAAATCATTTAAAGATGAAGTTTCAATTTACAACCTAATTACATTCACTGTAAAAAAAAAATAAACGGTTGCTAATACTTTGAGAACACTTTATTCATGTTGCAATGCATGCTGGGAACTCACAAAGCCTTAACATTTCAACAATATGAAATTCTTTGTTCAGACAACCGAGTTTGACTAGTTGGGGCAACATTTGGGGTCATGTGTGTTGGTTTGACAAAGATTTTTACGTAGTTTCAAGAAAACAGCATTTTTTTGTGTTTGATACTCAGAAGGTTTCGTAAACTGGAAAATGAGCGGTTGCATTTTTTACGGTGTTGAATTGTAAATATTAAAAGTTTCAATATTTAATATCTATACACTCCTCTCCAGAAGCCTTTTCACAATTATCATCACACACTTATACAAATAAAGTACTGTATTAGGTTTGTTGGGGAAATTTGTGTAAAAATAAACAATAGCCAAACACAGACTAATTAAAAAGCCTGTAATTTCCTGACAGTGTTTCCAGCAACATTTATCAGGCTCTGTTCTATAACAAGAACAGTTACATCATTCACTAACATACACTTCCCGGATCAAAGTGAAAAATAATCAATCAATAGCAGCATATTAAAGCTATTCCCAGGACTCAACTGCAGATGGTAAAGAACACCAAGAGGTTTCTGATTTACATAATTTGTTCAACTCTGAGCAATACTGGACAGACTGAAGCAACCATTTGATTGCAGCATTTCCTCTTAGGCTCTCTCGCTTAATATACACACACACACACAAACACACACACCCACCTTGGTTGCGGACAGGGCTAACATAACTGAGTCCATTCACGTCTCTCCAGTCCCAGTGTTCTGGAAGACCAGCTGCCATCTTACTGTCTGCAGAAACCATCACAGGCCTGACACGTCTGTGTGAGAGAGAGAGAGAGAGAGAGAGAGAGAGAGAGAGAGAGAGAGAGAGAGAGAGAGAGAGAGAGAGAGAGAGAGAGAGAGAGAGAGAGACAAACATAAAATTGCAGATGACCATAAATCCTCCAAATGAAATGTTGCTTCTCTTAATATTCAGTACACAATATTCTGCAGAAGACTCGCCACCTATGCAGTTCACTACTTTTACCGTTAAATGCTTCCAACTAGATCACACCAGACATTTATGAACTCCATTTTAAAGGCATCAGTTGTTTATTTTTCACAAAAACCCTAGCTGCATGAGTTAAAATGAGCATACCGTGGTATACGAGAGGCATGTCCTCCTGATCTTCTCAGCATATCCTGTATGGTGAGGGTCTCATGGAGACTGTATGTTGTTGCTTTCCAAGACTTCTGAACAGAGTTTATTTGCTCCACTAACCCCATGTTGTTTGTGTATGGCAGCTTCATGAGCCTAGAGATAAATGTTTGCCATCATGAAACCCAGTAAATTCATAAATCACTCAAGGTTGATGAAATCACATGAGATCTTATCAAGATAAAGAGCAATTAAGTCACAAGTGAGAAACAAAAACCGCTGACACACTTACAGTTGGTGTCGGAATTCAAGCATGATACTGTGGTCGATCCGGGGTGGGATGGGCTGCACTTTCTTCCCAGTGAAACAGCCCCAGTTGTTCCCCAAAACATCATGAACCCAACCGGGCAGCGTCTGATCGCAATAGCTGGTGACCTCTGAACCCTGCTGAGAATACTAGACACGCACACAGACAAAAAAAAAAATAAGAATACTCAATGCAATAATGTTTCGTTAAAGCACAATATTTACTGTTAAAATACATTATGAATAGATTTAAGCATTTTATGTAATTCCCAAACAACATTATGTGATCTTTTTAATAATAGGGATATGCAAAATTACACAAAAAGTCTAATACTAAAATCATTCATAAATATGTATAAGAAAGACAAAGTCTTTATATTTTGTTGATTTATCGTTTGAACGCAGTGTTGCCATGGTTAACTAAAATAATTATTTTTTGTTTTTGGTAGATTAAAACACTTGTTTAAAAAGTTGCCTTGGAAACTACTGTAATAAGTTTAAGTACTAAAATGACATAAAAAGCCAAAAAAAAAAAAAAATGGATCTCAAACACTAGTCACTTAAAAAAATAAAATGGATTGCATGTGTAAAATTATCCCACATTTATTGAGCTAGACACCAGTACAATAAAGAACAGTGGAACACAAAAGAGCTGATGTCAGAATTTCCCTTCTGTTGTGAAACCACAGTCATCTGATCAGTCATGTGCTGTTACCGACACTAAAAGTGTCTCGTCATGCTTACCTTGAAAAACCCAAACCATTTGTAGTCATTGATCACCACTTCAAATCCCTGGTTATAGATGAGAGTGAAGAAGCCAGTGTGACCGAGATCATCCACAGCTACAGACAACTTCTGCAGGTCCACGGTCACCGTGTTCACTGGCTTTCCTGTTTAAAAGTCAACAGTTTAATTTAGAAACTTAAGGAAGTAACTTTGGTGATACGCAAACACAGTGGCTGTAATTCAATACCGGTCTATATTTAGCATTAGGTACATAATATGTGCTTTTGAAATGTTCAGATGCACCTGATGCCCACAAATGCTGCCTAGGTTAAAGCCAACATTTAGGACATAAAATTAGAGCCAAACGTGTCATATTAATCGGATAACTTCGTCCACTGAGGGAAACTTAATCGCCAAGACCAGTCTCTAACAAAGCTGCTTCTCATGAGCTTTTGAAATGTTCAGATGCACCTTTGATGCCTTCATAGACAACATTTCTGGGCAGTTTACGAAGTTTTAAAACACACCCAACATATTCAATGGGGAAAGGAAACAGTATATGCAGTATTTATCAAAAATAACAATCAAGTTTACTGTTGTACTCTTAGAGAGCATTGGTGATATAAAGGTTAATTAGGAAAAAATATGCTCTAATGGACTGACACCAACAAAATACTACTTTGACTAGTGTTTTTTGACTTGAAGTACCTTGGAAATACTATACGAACATGTATAATAGCAATGCTAATCATTGTACCCTCATGATACTACCACTGTATAAGAGTATCCAAAAAGCAAAAAAGTACATATTTGTGCCATCCTTAACGCATCACTTTAGTATAACACCTAGAATTAGGTCTATTATATTTTAAAAGAAGCACTGACGTTCAGCTGAAGACCTCAGCATAAAACGAAAGTAAAATTGAACTTCCGTGGGGAAGGCAAAAGTGCACGGATTCAGATAGTCGTGATGGTCTGATCTGGTCTGACCTGTGCTGGAGCAGTCGATGGTTCGGTCTTGACCCACATTATATACGCTGAAGATCCAGGTGCCCAGCAGGTCCTCGTAGGTGCAGTTGGCCGGAGTGTCGGCCGCAGACCCGCCGACGAACGCCAACAAAGCAATAACGGCGAGCGCGCGCATCCTTACGACGGCTAGCCAGCGGACAGACAGTGATATATAACGGGAGTGATCGCTGACCTGACGCAAGGATACAAACGCGTGTCCCTCTCGTCCTTCCGTCCACCTGCGGCACTGAAACTGTTGACCTGCTGCGTGCAACTGAACTTATACAGCGATGATCATATGACACGAGTCACATGACATGCCAGTGAGCGCGCAGAAGTAATAAAATCACACCAAGAAAAACACACTTGATTCTATCACACACAATCATTATGCTGAACTCTTATGACAAACATGCATTAACTCAATCACATAAGTACAGTACATGCATTGATCACAAACCCATTCATCACACGAACAGACAAGCATTAGGCTATTTGGTCATGCACACATTAGCCTACTTTGAGACAGTTACTCAGCTAGGACAATGTAGCCTACATATGCTACAAAATCAACAATCATGTTTAAATAAACATTAATACATTAGAATGCATTGCAAATGCTGTGTTATGTTGAATTTGACATTTAAAGGATGTTTTCAACAAATGTGTCTCCACAGTATAGGCTCATCACTGCATTATAACATGCGATCCCTTGGAGACCGATCTTTAGTGAAGTGAAAATTAAGAGTCATGAGTTACACTCTTCTGTGGGGAGTTTATAACCGCTTTATCAGCATAACAACAGAAATACGTGCTAGTGAGGATTTACTCCTTTCACTTCTGACTTATTTAACATGTGAGATTAACTGTTTTGAGCACTGTAAATGAAAGATTCAGCACTTTGCTTAAACATTTTGCTCTTTTATAGTAGGATACAGTTACCATTTTATACATTGGTTACACAATTATTTGTGTTAACATAGTTTCACATTACACTTTAAGGAACAGTTCACCCAAAAAATGAAAAATTTAAAATGCATTTACCCTTAGACCATCCAAGATGTGGATGAGTTTGTTTCTTTATCAGAGCAGATTAGTAGAAATGTAATATTATGTCACTTGCTCAGCAATGGATCCTCTGCAGTGAATGGATGCTGTCAGAATGAGAGTCCAAACAGCTGATGGTTAAAAAAACTGTTTGGAAAAACCCAACAGATTTTCAGTACAATAAAAAAGAATACATAATTGGCAGGCTGCAGAATGTAGCTTTTGCAAACACACACACACACTAAATCATTAAGACTTTAAGCAGCGTAACACACATTTTGACCCTTGGGAACAGTAATGTGCCCCATTGCTGTACTGTACAAATGAAAACTTCCTCGCTCCATTAGTGGTTTAAATACCTAATGATGCAGTGAGCAACTAAATATATGGAGCCAACAAACATTGCCGTTATTTTTTCCTAAATGCTAATGGCTGATTAAATTTAGAGCTATTTAAGACAGAAAATGCCATCTGACGTCCCCCTCTGAGCTCAGCTGTCTCTTCTACTGAACGAACAAGTTGGTGCATTTAAGGAGCCTCATTAACCAATCAGAATGGAGCGGGGTGGGGGAAGACAAAGAGGAGCAATTACCACAACGACTATGATTCACACACTCCATCCTAACAGCCCAGAATAGACAGCGCAGAACACTGAAATGCTTTTCAGATGTACAGCACTGCCATTGTTTGTGAGTGTGTGTGTGTGTGTGTGTGTGTTAGGAAGACAGTGAGAAACAGAAGGAAGTGAGAGTTTGAGTGCATCCACTTTAAAACAGCTGTTTTATTTGGATACCTGGTGCAGCACCAGGGTTTCATCTTCCAGAATTGTTTCAGTCATTGTATCGCTGACACTAATGAGAAGATGATTTCAGGGCAGTTTCCTGTCAATGAGATTGTAGAGAACTAGCATAGTGCACTGAAATAAAGTTTCCAAAAGGGAGTTTTCACAGTGATGCCATAAAAGAACCATTTTTGTTTCCCCAGAGAACCTTTCATTAAACAGTTCTTCAGAGAACCATTTTCTTAATCTAAATAACTTTTTTTTTCTGCTATAGAAAAGTTTATAGAAAGTTTCATGGATGTTGAAGGTTCTTCACCATCAATACCAATAAAGAACATTGTCATATGATATTATCTTGCTCGTTTAGATTATTTAGCATTTTCAAACATCTTAACCTTTGGCAGTTTGGCAACCAAAAATTAAGATGAAATAGATGTCATCTCTGTGTCATTCACTGAAATAGGAGTTTAAGCTACAGAATATACATTGCATTGTGGGATTCCCAATGCAGTGTGCTCCATTCTATACTGCACATTTTTGTAAATGTAATACCTTTACATTACAATTTACATATTATCTATTTTCATAAATAACTGTAACCAAAGTTAAAATGTGTTAGATTCTCATGTTATGTTTTTTAATGCATTATGTTGTCAATGCTGTAATGGTGCATTAGCTAGAATTATAAATTAGATCATTCAATGCATGATAATGTGCATAACAATACATAATTAATGCATTAAAAATAGTTTTATAATGCATTTTATATAAAGCCTTCAAGTAAAGAGTTACCAAAGATTCATAGTAGTACAGTAAGGGAACATATTACAAGTTTAAGGTATACTAATAATTTGCACATTTTAGAGTAGATAAAAAGTTGTCAAATTTAAAAATTACATTTATTTTCAGTCAGTGTATGTGCACTGCAGAAATAGTAGTGTGGTAGCAAAGCCATTATTATCAGTCAATAACGTTCTGCTAACATTACAGATGAGCACATAGTACAAGTTAAATCACACAGACGAGACAGGAAGTAGTCTGTAAGACAAATGCAAAAGCATTACATGATATGCTCAAGTGGAGGAGCTTTGAGTGAGAGGGCACTTCAGATAGACAACTGTGTGTGTGTGTGTGTGTGTGCGCTTCTAGAGTGGTTTCATATGTTATTAGTATAATCACCACACATTTTCATTCTGTGTGTGTGTTTGAATGATGTGATCTGGGGGTCTTGAATTCAAACACATTGCTGTTGGTTGCTCTCGCCCACACGCAATTACATAAGCTCGCCATCTGCTGTCACTCAGTACAGTTTTAAAATACACATGCATCTTACCCCAACTCGTAAGATAGCATGCAGTACAGTATGCATTAGTATATTATTTTGTTTGTATGCAAGTATTCTGTATGCATCTGTCAATATGTGCACTGAACAACCCTAGACAGAGACTTGTGGAAGCTTGTTCTCATCACGAAATAAAACGTTCATTTCGTTAATTGTCTTTTTTTTCAAACCAAACTTTGTTTGTTTCTTACAATTCTGACTTAAAATTGAATTCTGACTATTCTGACTTCAGATCTAAGACTTGTAAACTTGCAATTCTGAAGAAAAAAGAGAGATATCAATTGCAAAAAAAATAGCAATTGCAAAATAATTGTGGGAAAAAGTCACATTTACCTTTTTTTTATTCTATGGCAAAAACAAAACTGTGAGAAAAAGTCATAACTGTGATATATAACTCAAGAATAAGAATCTAAATTGTGAGATAAAAGGTCAAAATTACCCTTTTGCATTTTCTTTTCTAATTTAATGCTGGAAACAGACTTCCATAGAGACTTGATCTACTGCACAGGACAAAAATGGTGTAGAAACAATTTTCACACAGAAATTGCTAGTAAATTTTACAGACAGTTACAAAGAAACAGTAACATGTTGAATTACAGTAAATGTGAAATTTATAAGTAGATATTCAAAATGTTCTCAAAATATACATTTTTTTTGTTGCAATGTATTTCTAGTGAAATTTCTAGCATAAACCAGAAAGCGATATTAACAATGGTTTTTGACATCTGTCTAGACTATTTTGTTTTTCTGAAAGCTAATAGATTTTGTAATAAAAAAAAATGCAAAGAATGTAACTTGCTTAGTTAATGTAATGAGGTCATAATACAGTATACACTGTGCAATACTATATTTTGAACATACTGTTACCTCTCTTGCTTTGTATGTTCAGTCACATGCTCACTCACATGAACCTGCCGCGTGTGTGTAGTGCTGATAAATGAGCTTGAAAGTGAAACACACAGCTGAAATGATGGAGCACAGTGCTGGTCTGCTGGTGTAATAAAGGTCTCATGGGCTGAGACTGTGAACTAGAGTTGCTGAGATACAATCTCCATCCTGTCCGAGAGTGAGAAACAAAAGCTCTGGGGGAAAGTGTTCATGCAGCAGGTTTGCAGCACAGCGCTTTTGAGGAAAAGACCTTTGCTACATGACAATTCTTCAAAATAGCAAATATATTAGTTGCTAAAAATGTCTCTTGTGCATCACCTGAGTGAAACGGATGGAGTAGAAAATTGCAATTCCATTCAGCAATGTTAGTGGAACAGAAAATTAACTCTTCAGCTCTTAAAGTTAACTCTTCAAATTAATCTTTTTTCTTACAGTAGCTATATTTCCATCCACCTATTTTAATGCACATTTTGGGATAACTCATAAAAAAGCACTAAATGGAATTTCGAAGATGCGCAAAAATTCTAAACATGTGCATTAAAAATGTGCTATTTTTTTTATCCAATTTTTATAGAATAAGAAAAAATGCACATAAACTACGATGGAAACACATTTACCGAATAAATTCTGTGATGCACATCAAAAAAAGTTTTGTGACTTTGCGCGATGGGACATTAGAATTTCGGACACCTGTAGCACACGATGCTGTATGTCCCATGAGACTATCAGCGGCGAAGCGAATGACCTTTTTCTTAAAGATATTTGCTGCTAGTGTATCAGGTTTATGTTGCAGTTTAACGGTGCTTTATTTGCATATGTTTCATGCCTGAAGTAAAATTCACAACTTTTGATGGAAACGTAGCTATTGTAGCTTGTTTTCCATGTGTATTTTTTTAACATTCCGCCCAAAGCCAGATGAGTGTCCCATCTAAAGGTCTGGGCGGTAACATATGTGAATAATATCTGTTTTTATAAAGCTTAAATCCATTGATAGTGTTGAAACTTTTCGAATGGCTGCAGGCGACGGCCTTCACATCAACACATTATCAATCCTTCTCCACAGAGAGAGATTTTTCAAACAATGTCCTCCACTTTCTCTCTGCATTTTGTTTTATTTATGGTTCTCATGAATGCTTTAGATTTGTCAAGTCTGAGTGGGAAAACAAATCTAAATTGAGGTACACTAGCAGGGGTTTTTAAGATGCCAAGCTTGTTCGAAGAGTCTTTAATAGAGAATGAAAACTGCATAATGGAAACTGCCGCCCACTTCTACAGTACACAAGCTATGAGAGCAAGACATTTGAGTGATGGAAAATAATACTGACGCACTTTCATTCATATGTTCATCAGTCTGTCGAACTGAAACTATTCTTACGCAAATTGTCGAATGCAATTCAATGCAACAATTTACGTAAAAATGGTTGCATGAACAATTCACACACAAATTCATTCTGCTTGTGTGTGATGAATGAGGCTTATTGTGGAGGCTGGTGGCTTTGAGCTCTGATACGGCGAAGTACAATAACAGGCATTATTCAGCAGTGTCTTAATAAACCTGTCAGTCAATAATAACAGATTAAAACTGCAGCAGATTTGCATTTGGTAACTTATTCTGACCCATACAAAGTGAAATATCTCTGATTTTGGTCCATAAGAGGGAAGGTGACATGTAAATTAACAAAACTGCAATCCACATTTCCTGTACAGAAGATGATTTAAAGCTATACACATTGTTTGATTATCAAATAATACAGTAACTTTGACTTATTGATGTTAATTTGCTCAAACGTGACCATTAACCAGTGTTACAGTATCTCAGACTGTAGAGTTAGGGTCATTGGCTCAATATGGAATGGATGGTAATATAGATGTCTTGAATACACAGTAAGTTGCTTTGGATAAAAGCATTTGCCAAATGTATAAATGTATTTACCTCCAATCCGTTATTAACTAAACCTAAAAAATAAAAAATAAAAATTGTTTGAAATAAACCTTAACCAAAATTAATTGTAAACTTATTTTATGAATTAAAATACATTTTAACAGAAGTATACAATAAATGTTTTTTTTTTACATTTTAGTCTAAATACATTTTAAAATGTACACTATATATTGATTAACTTACTTTATATTTATTAACTTAAGCATAAAATTGTAAAAAAAAATGGTTTAACTCATATCATTAATTGAAATAAACATTAACTGCAAATACAATGTACACTTATTTAATAAACATAAAAATACAAAATAAAAAACAACATGCCAAGGTAGCATTTTTGGCATTTTGTCAAGTCTTTTTTAACTTGAACTACTAAAATAACTAAAACTGAAATTAAAAATTAATTTAAATAAATGCTGACCCTTTACAATAAGGTCATTTGTTAATGCATTAACTAACATTAACTAATAATGAGCAATTTATTTTTCTGAACCTTTGTTACACATGGAACCCAATTATATAGCATTAAATAAAATAATGAAAATTAAATAAAAATAAATAAAATGCAAAAACGCACAACAACATTATTAAAACTTTAACAAAAATTTAAATATATTTTTATTGTGTGTGTGTATATGTATATAAATATATATATATATATATATATATATATATATATATATATATATATATATATATATATATATATATATATATATATATATAAATAACTGTAATAGCTATTAGTGATACTAAAATATCACTTTCACCAATCAGATTTCAGCACAAATTTCAGAAAAAGTTGTCTCAACAAAGTAATTAATTCTCAGAGACTGGTAGATTAATTCCATGTTTTTAATAAAGATTGGAAAGGTCTCATACTACACCACAACATTTTCCATGTCAAGAAAAAGGGAATTGTTTTTACACAGCTGTAAGCATTTTCTCACAATTTTATTTTCCCCACAAAACTGCAAGAAACTGGAATATCAACAAATGTCAACAAAAGTCATCTGCAGTAACAAGTCGATGGTGATCAACATCCTACAGAATCTCTACACCAGAGAACCAGCAAACACAAGTCCCAATATATAGTTATAGATATGACAAAAATATACCGATCACTTGAGAGCAGAGAATCACAAAAACAAAACACAAAATGATGTTAGCACTTGAGATGGAGTCACAGAGTCATTTGTATCCTTCGGTTATGAACCTGCGTGACACATTCCAAGTGACCACGTTCTGTAGCCCGAACGCTAAATGATCGCATTTCACCACCAGCAAGCATGATAATGAAGCAAAATGTAAACATCAGTGTGAGTCTACTATAGGCACCAACATTGACATTCAACCCAGAGCTCCTACAAATGCACCAAATGTATCTGTCATGTTCATAAACTCATTAAATGAAGAGAAACTTGCAAACAGAAATGAAGGAAAAGGAGAGATCGCCTTCTGGGGCAGACTTATTAATATTTCACCGGGTCTTTCAAGCATCATGTTTTTGATCTCGCCGAATGAAATTTAAGCCTTTCCTGACATACTACAGCTGCTTTCTAATGTACCGCAATAAATCTGAATAATCTCTCCGGCTGTTCCTGTGTACCTGCAGCAAAAACACTAAAGCCTATTACCAAATGACACACATGTAATAGATCATTTGGCATATTACACAGATTTAGGATTCAGTATATGACCCTGATATATGTTAGAAAAGTAAACAAAGAGAAAGGATGAAATATGCTTATTTTCTCTGAGGAAATAGTTATTTACTAAGATGGCGGTGTGATGAAATTTTAAAACTGCATTCTTCTAAACTTTATGATACGATAAATAGAACGATAAATAGAAAACACAGTTGCACTTTCTCTGTTAGATTACATCAGCGGTCCGTTCTGCTAACACTGTCGTAACCAGGCACAAAGTGACAAGTTTCCAACGACAAACAATTTTTCTTCTGCATAATCATAAAAGGTTACTTTTACTATGCATCATAGAATTTTTGGAGATGTCATAACACAGCAGAAATAGAAAGTTCAGACTTACCTGAAGAGATAATTTTATTACTTTTTCCGCCCCTAAATAAAAATGAAAAATATATTGTGATTTTCTGTCTAAAAAAGTATAACTGTAAATTTACATCTCACAATTCAGATTTTTTTTTTTTCTTCTTTGGAATTAATAAATCTTGCAATTCTGACATTTTTTCTCTGAATTTCGAGTTACATCTCAGAATTCTGACTGTTTTTGTCAGAGTTTCAAGTCTACATCTTGGAATTCCGAGTTACATCTCACAATTCTGACTTTTTTTGGTCCAAGTGACATCTCACAATTCGGACTATTTTTGATGGAGTTCCAAGTCTACATCTTGCAATTCAAAATTGTTCCTCTGAATTCTGAGTTTACATATCACAATTTACATATTTGTTGGAATTCCAAATTAGATCTCGCAATTCTGACTTTTTTTTGTCTGCGTTCCAAGTCTACATCTCGCAATTCAAATTTTTTCCTCAGAATTCTGAGTTTAGGTCTCACAATTTACATATTTGTTGGAATTCTGAATTTACATTTCACAATTATAACGTTTTTTCTTGTAATTCCAAATTAGATTTTGCAATTCTGACTTTTTTTGTCTGAGTTCCAAGTCTACATCTCACAATTAAAAATTTTCCCTCAGAATTCTGAGTTTACATCTCGCAATTTACATTTTTGTTGGAATACTGAGTTTACATTTCACAATTCTGACTTTTTTCTTGGAATTCCAAGTCACATATCACAATTCTGACTTTTTTTGTCTGCGTTCCCAGTCTACATCTCGCAATTCTATTTTTTTCCTCAGAATTCTTAGTTTACATCTCGCAATTTACATTTTTATTGGAATACTGAGTTTACATTTCACAATTCTGACTTTTTTTGTTGGAGTTCCAAGACTACATCTCGCAATTCAAATTTTTTTCCTCACAATTATGACTTTTTTGTCTGCGTTCCGAGTCTACATCTCGCAATTCGTTTTTTCGTAGAAGTCTAATTTTACATTTCTCAATTCAATTTTTTTCCTCAGAATTCTCAGTTAACATCTCGCAATTTACTTTTTTGTTGGAATGCTGAATTTACATTTCACAATTATGACTTTTTTCTAGGAATTCTGAGTTACATTTCACAATTCTGACTTTTTTTGTTCGAGTTCCAAGTCTACATCTCGCAATTCAGTCTTAATTGGTGGAGTTCTGAGTGTCCATCACAGAGAATCCTGTCTTTTTATTTTATTTGAATTGTGTTTGTCTTTATCTCACTATTCTGAAATTATATCACGCAGTTATAATTTTTTTCACAGAATGCAAAAAAAAATAAAAATCAGAAATTTGCGATATAAACTCATAATTGTGAGAAAAACCTAAATTGTGTGATAAATAAAAAAAAAATCACAGTTCCATTTTATTTATTAATTTATTTATTTTTCTTGTGGCGAACATAAGCTTTCATGCTTTATTTGTGCCTGGTTAGGAGCCTGTCTACAAGTGACCATCATGATTTACCGTCATATACTTATGTTAAATACTGGTGTAAACGCAAATACTGTCTAAAGCCGATGTGCTTTGTATATGCGTATGGTTGTATTGCTTTGAGTCCCAAAGTCTGGTACATTTGTATTAACTCTCACCATAAAAACGATTCATATCATTATGTTGGGAAAAACACACATTTCAGCCCATCCCCTCACCTCCCCTCCCCCCTTTGGCGCTAAAAGCTCTATTAAGATAAATATTACTTGTAAATTTCACTTTTTTGTTCAGCATATAATTTCTAGACACTTGAGTAGCCTCACATTCATCTAAGCACATTCTGTACACAAGGGAATGGTAAGAAAAGACATCTTTAGACTCTAAATCTTCTGTTATTCTGTCCTCATGTAATCTGTGTAAAATTACTGCTTTTGTTCAGGTTCAACAATAAGTCACTGTTAAAACTTTACTAAACTTGTTGCTTGTCAATGCCCTTGATATTTACACAATCGATAGGAATGATCAATCAAAATGGTTAGAATGGCTCATAACTCATTCTTTATGATTCAAAACTTAAAAGATAGAATGATTTAGATAGAACTATATATAGAACTATAGATAGATATATCTTTAAAATTACATAAAAAGCCATTCTGCTGGACGAAAGTATAATTTAAAGTTAACATGAAACATCATTTGCAGCCCAATTTACTTCTTTAATGTGATCATCTGTACATAATTTCAGAGGTGGACCAAGTTATTTTACATTTGAATAATGTGCACAGATTAAGGGTTTAAAATAACACCAGAAATCTGTATTAAGAAAGTAAATAGGGTGCATTTTTGTTCCATGTTGACTTTAGGACCGAACCAAAATGTTGTTCACTGAGTGCTGTGATTTGATTCAGCTCACTGATAAACCACTGTGAACTAGTTTATTAGGGGTGATATGTGTAAGTACTATGGTATTCTTAAAAGTATCTTGGAATGATATTGATATCTGATATTACCACTGTATCATGGTACCACAATGAGTTGGCAATTAATGTGGTCTACCTAAATAAATAAATAATAAAATAATAAAAAAACATACCGATGAATCTCATGAAGTTGTGCACCCCCCCCCAAAAAAATAAATAAAATAAAAATAAAAAAATTAATAATAATAAATAGATATGACTGAGTGAGTGAATGAATGTGTGCATTTTTATAAATAAATTGAAAAGAAAAAATAATAAAAAATCTGTTTTCTTTTTTTTTTTTTATCTGTTATTTTTTAAATGTAATAAATCTAATATGTGTTCTGTAATAAATAAATAAATAAACCAATTTAAAATAAATAAATAAATATTTTACCTACAGGATGTTAAGCATATTTTAAGACCACTGCAGTTTTTTCCATTTATTTTTAAATAATGTCCGAATATTAAAATAATTATGTGAATTAAAGTGAATTAAAACATAAATTTAGTTTTCTATATGCAACTTATTTATTATAGAATGAATGAATGAACTACTTGAAATATAATCTTAACAGGTTTCATGAGATTCACCCATATATTCTTTTTCTGAAAAAGGCAGAATACTGGAAGAATAAGGATAGAAGAGAGAGAAAAAGGAGAAGAGAAAATTATGGACGTTTTGTTTGTTCTCTCACGCTGTCCTGTGGTACATCAAACAAAGCACTTTGTTCAAAGATTGCGTTTGAATTTCAGAAAGCATCGGGGACATCACCTCATACTCTTCAATTATTACAGCACACCAGCAATCGAGTACGAGTGTGCGAGCTAAAGATTATGCAATATGTAATTATACAGGCTTTTCCTGTTGCTGCCTTGCCTTTTTCCAGCCCTTAATAATCTCATTGTTTGACGATGAACATAGCAAAAGGTTCGTAATGTCCGTGTGCGGGAACGTCCCAGGTTGAGTGTTCGTTCACCCCTGTCCTGCTGGGGGCACAACATATTTTAGTGCTCATAGAAACAGCACTAATTAGATGAAAGCCATGTTTGTTTAAGGCCACTACCAAAATAGACCAAGGGAATGCTAACTAGACGAACGATTAGACACTATTGTGATTCTACTGCAGGTCTGATGTTGGAGATATTCCTTTGCAGGGAGGAAAATCTTGTTTTGCATTGGTCCAAAGGTGAGAACATGTAAACACACACACCCAAGCAGTGTCCGTCTCCGACCTACGTGAATTACGCCATTCGGTGCTCCATTCTTCCATTTGTTGTCCTCATAACGAAGACGAACTCTGGCTGTAGTGTCGGAGCACCAGGCACTCGTATTTTGTGATTGGCGGAAGAGCGGATGTTTCAGTATCCGAAGCAGGAGAACTGGGCGATCCGCTACCTGACCCGACAGAGTCCCTGAAAGGGGAGGGCGGAGTCAGCGCTAGCAGCTCCTCAAACTCCTGCTGATTGGGCGGTGACTCCAGAGCTGAGGACACACCCACCTTTAGCTCCTTCCCACCGGTCGTGGGCGAAGTTTTGAGTCGTGACGAACTGGAAAGGGGGCAGGGAGGAGCGGAGCAACACACATTGGACTCCACCGGTGGGAGGGGCTGGATTTCGGCATAAGTGGTCATGGTAGTCGGCATGGAAATTTCTCGGGATAGGCGGTAGGCCGGAGGACAGCAGGGCTCGACAGATTGAGCGTGTGCAGATGCACTGGTGGACAAACCCACAGCGCCTCCTGGAGGAGAACTGGTGAGCATCATGCTGTTGAGCTCGCTGATGTTAGCTGTGAAGCGGTTAACCACGCAGCTAATCTGCTCCATCAGAGAGCCCTGCGATGCAGTTCCACCACCGTTACTGCGATGCGGAGCCGGACACATGTATGTAGAGACACTCATGACCTGGGAGTCAGCGGCGTCAGCGCTCTGTGATAATGCAATGCTCGCTCTCTGGGTCACGGTGCTGATCGGTGATGGTGTTTGGGGCCGGTAGGTGATGGGGTAGCGCTCCTCCGCTTCGGTGACCTCATAGAGCATCTTGTTGTTGCTGTTGTCCGTGTTGATGTCACTGCCTCCGCAATAGTGTCCCTCAGACGTTTTGGAGAAAGGTTTGATAACGGCCATCTGGTTACTTTCGCGCTTTTTAATGTGGAAGGAGAGACGCTGCCACAGGTGGCCACCTTTGGAACTGCACTCATTCTGGGCCCACGTCACTGACTTCCCATTAGAGCTGCAACAGCATTAAACAATATTTACAGTAACAATGGTTGCAAAATAACTCCAGTGCAAACGACATCACTATATGCATCTATAAATTTGTTCTCAAAAACACACCGGGGTTTAAAATGTTTAAAGGGGGGGTGAAATGCTCGTTTTCACTCAATATCCTGTTAATCTTGAGTACATATAGAGTAGTACTGCATCCTTCATAACTCCAAAAATTCTTTAGTTTTATTATATTCATAAGGGAAAGATAGTCTGTACCGATTTTTTCCGGAAAAACACGAGCGTCTGTAGGCGTGACGTGTGGGAGGGGCTAAAGAATCACGAGAGCCAGTAGGCTTTTGCGCTGATAGCGTTTGGAAGCTTGAGGACAAAACCAACCAAAAACAAACCATGGCTAACAGTCAGATTCAGCGTATATTTATGATCCAGAGGCTGAAATTTAACAAGAGCAGCAGCATCAACAGCGGCTCTATGTGGTATGTACTGAAACTGTATATATTTGCTTAGCGGTTTTGGAAAATGATTAAGTTCCACTTTGTCGGTTTTTTTTTAAGCTGTACATGTGGAAAGTGCAGTTTGATGACAACATTGCATGTTGTTTACTTGATGTGCTTACGCGCCGATAGCGAAGTTAACAACACAGAGATATTTGAAGCAGTTTTACTCACCGCCTGCGGTTCCAACACACGATTGTGACCCTTTTTCGTTGGGACTGCATTATCCTTAAGAAATAAACGATGTGCAAATCCGTCGTCAAACTGGGCCTTGTTTGTTTTGCATTTTCGAAATGCAGGGGAACAAATACAAACACTTGCACAACTCCGTTGATGCTCTGTAAAAATAAACTCCATCCACTGGTCCCTAAATGCTGTTTCTCTTTAGGTAATCTGTGCAGGGTTGTCTTGCCCTGGCAACCAAAAACACACTCCTTTTGTGACATTTCGCGTCGCTCTCGCTCTGATCAGTGAAGTCTGTTGTGCTCTCAGTGCTCTGCTATACGGGAGCGCGCGCTCTTCCAGCAGAAGTGCCTCAGGACCCATATAAGGAAATTCCGCTCCATCTAACGTCACACAGAGCCATACTCGAAAAAAACTTTCCGAAACTTGTGACAAACCGGAAGTAGTATTTTTGGAACAGAAATACTCCTTCAATCATACAACTTAATTTTTGAAACTTTGTCCATGTTTAGCATGGGAATCCAACTCTTTAACAGTGTAAAAAACTCAGTATGCATGAAATAGCATTTCACCCCCCCTTTAAAATGTTGTGGAGTTGCATAGTTTGGCAAAAATATAAAAACAATATTAACGATAATAGCGTAACGTATATAAGTAATATTAATATGTTTGGTTCTGTGTCTCTACGAATCTGTCTGTCTGTCTATGAGTTATTTAGTATGTGAACAGAGATTATTTGGTAAACAGGCAGTGTGCGCAGACACACTAAGTACATTCATTCCTATAATCACAGGTCGTCTAAGGTAAACACTCTTTTTATGGATGTCAATAACTTAACAGCCCCATCATTACCACACAAACAAGACGTGCTCTCCATGTCATGACAACAGCAGAGCCGAGGCATAAATCCTGAACTTGCCAAAATGTTAACACTATTCTTTGCCTACTATGAATGCATCCGTTTTCATTAGGAAATGCAAATCTAGACTCTCAGAAAAAGGGTACAAAAGCTGAAACTGCGGTAGTATCCTTTGGAAAGATGCCTTTGTACCTTATTTACACCTAAAATATGCATTTTAGTATCTTAAAGGGATAGATTGAAATACTGTCATTAATTACTCACTCTCATGTCGTTTCAAACCTGTAAGACCTTTCCTTCATCTTCACAAAACAGATTAAGAATTTTTTATAAAATCTGAGAGCTTTCTGACCTACATAGACAGCAAAGTAACTGACATGTTCTAAGCTCAGACATCATTAATATATCAAAAAATATAATATATATATTAAAAAAAACTGTGCATTCACAAGAGTACCACAACCCATGTGTGTGCACTGCTATGCTCGTAAACAAACCGCAAATTTCACATTTCTTGTCACCATTCACTGTTTAATAAAAAAACAAATAATAGCCTAAATTAATAAAAAAAGAAAAGAAACTCAAGCTCCCTGAAGACAAGTAAAGTCGGCGATTAAAAAAAGAATAAGAAACTAATTACAAGTTATAGGACAAAAAACTACAGTAGAACAAATAAATAAGAAACGCTACATACATTGAATAATCAAATATATAAAAAACACTACATTCACTGTGTTAATTAAGTATATATTTCTTCTTAATAAAGTTACAAAAGTGATTTAGTCAAGAGTAGATTGTCTGTCTTTTGTTGTTTGATTCAACCGAATGACAGAAAACAGGAATATTAGACTGCTGTCACTTTAAGAGCTGCCTGGATCTACTGTTACACAAGTGTTTCTTTCACAGCCTTTTGCTTTCGCTTAAGACATAAATTACTGTGTTTACGAGGATAAAGATATATCTTAACAGGTGTATCAAAGATGATCTTTGGGATAACATGAGGGTGAGCAATTAAAGACAGATTGAACTATGCCTTTTAAGGTACAAATTGGTACCTAAATGGTACAATTTGAAAGTTATCACTGCTTAACTCAGCACACACCTGAGCGTCTCTCCTGACGATCCTCGTCTCTTCCACAGATTGACCAGGCTGCTCGACCGGCTGGCCGCCGATGATGATTTTCCGTCTCCCACATGCATGCGCACCACTGTCGATGTAGTGAACGCGCTGCGGACGTTCCTCTCCGGTTTGGCCAGGATAATGTAAACCTTTGGCACGAACATGCAGCCCAGAGCCACAGTGGCGCTCAGGCTGACGGAGAAGCACATGGTGATGGTCTTATAGTTGGAGCCAAAGTAAATGGGCACGAAGGCCAGCCAGATGATGCAGGTGGTGTACATGGTAAATGCGATGTACTTCGCTTCGTTAAAATTGGCGGGAACGTTGCGCGTCTTGAAGGCGTAGAAGGTGCAGCTCATGATAAGGAGGCCATTGTAGCCCAGCGGCGCCACCACGCCTAAGTTGGTGGTGTTGCAGATGAGGTTGACTTCACGAATGGAGGGATAGTCGTGGATGACGTCAGGAGGCTCCATCACAAAGAGCGCCACGATGATGCCCAGCTGCAGGAGGATCAGTAGGAAAGCGATCACCAGCTGGGCGCAGGCGCTCATGAAACGAGGCTTCTTGGTGCAGATTTTCTTTTTGCTGCCGGCCAGGATCCGAGCGATGCGATTGGTCTTGGTGACGAGGGCCGAGTAGCTCATAGCGGGCGATAATCCAATGCCAAGCCGCTGCAGATAGCAGTAGATGACGTGAGGTTTGGCGATAAGACAGAAGGTACACAGGTAGCCCAGACAGATGCCCGCCAGAATGATGTAGCACAGCTCACGACTGGACGACTTCACCACCGGAGTGTCGCGGTAGATGATGAAGATGGAGGTGACGAAGAATGTGGCCATCAGGCCCAAGCAGGCGAAGACCACAGCCGCGATGGGCTCGGGGTCACCCCACATCAAATACTTCACTGGGATGGGGTCGCATCCTGAAACAAATGAAGAAAATGAGAATTAGTGGTGCTTCTTTAAGGACTTTTAGAAGAAATGTTCACAAAAAGAGCAAGGAATTTACAAAACGTTTCCGTGTGTGTGTGTTTGTTCACTACTCACTGCTGTGTGTATGCACTTGCATGGTTGAAATGCAGAGCACAAATTCCAAGTATGGGACACCGTACCTGGCCAAACGTCACTCACTCACTCCTTTTCTAGTTAAGTATTTTAGAAGAAAAATATTTAACTATTTTTTTTTATAAACATACTTTCAAATTTACAAATATATTATTTACAATATAAATATTTAATTTAAAATAATAAAAACATTTAAAATGTCTTCAGTTTAAATAATATGACAATATAATTTATAATATAATACTTGATTATTGGATAAGGATATTTATTTATGGAAATAGCACTTAAAAGCAAATGGTTTAACTATATTTATAGTAAATAAACACTATAAAATGAAACAATATTTATATTTACTCTATACATATTACCTTTACTATACATAATTTTTTTTAAATATCACACCATTTATATAATACAACATAATATAATTTATATTTATTATATGGATAAGGATTTGAAATAATTTCTAAATATTTTGGAAAACAAAATTTTTATTTATTTACTATATATAGTAAATTTACTAAAAAAAAAGTATGTTAAAAGATCTCATTTGATACAATATAGTATAATATAGAGACTGAACTTGAAAGAAAAACAAAGAAAAAATAAAGGAAACTTAATATTAACCTATTTTTATAGTAAGTAAATATGCCATAAAAGGATTTTAAATTTTACTATAAAATGTTAAAAAAAATATTTTCAAAAATATCTCATGAATTAATTTATTTGATACAATAAAATATAATTTATAATACTATACCTGATTTTAAAAAATAATTTAATAGAGAATGCACTTAAAAGAAGCATTTTCTAGTGAATTAAATTAAATATGATATAAAACAAATATATTTTATGTTTTATAGTTAATAAACACATACTATATAAGTAAACAGAATATTTATATTTACTATATAAATATATATTTACTATATAAATAAATAAATAAATATATATATATATATATATATATATATATATATATATATATATATATATATATATATATATATATATATATATATATATATATATAAAATCAATAAAATCACATAATGCTATTACATTGCATTATGTTACATTGTACATCTAAGCAACCATATACCAATGCAACCATCCACAAAGCCCTAATATCATGGAGGCGGGTATTGCACTGGCAAACACAAATTCATTAAAAAAGTGTAATAATGTACAGTACTTGGTAATATTGGCTGTATGATTCTTTCTTTCTCTCTGATGTTATAAATAGGTGGTAATAAAATATGGGGGCCGATCACAGGGAGAAAGATTTGATAAGTTCAGCTCAGACGGTTTTGATGTTGTTAACCTTTTAGCTCAATGAGTGTGTGTATTCGCATTTCCCTGAAATGATTTGTTGAAATGCATTTGTTTTCTACGACACAAATATCTCTCTTTCTTTCTCTTTCTATTATTGGCCATGTAAGAGAGATGCAATCATGCACTTTGCAAATAAGTCGTTTTGGTCATGGTTTGGGATCTCAAACCACGCTCTATGAAATGTTAGATTTGTTTTTGAGTATGGCGTGTGGCTCCAGCACTTGTACAGAATGAGACTTCCTAAACTGGATGTGATCAGGGTCATCAGTCTGATCTTTACGCTGAGCTGATGTGTTTGTGGACTCACCGGTGAGGTCATTGGTGGGCCACGATCCCAGATCACAGGCACGACACGTGTACTCGTCAAAAACAAACTCGTTCTCCTTACAGGGAGTGCATGTCCAACAGCAGCTGACCTCTCCTTTACGGATCACCTGCAGGCAAGAGAGGATAGTGCGTGTTACATGCCATCATAATCACAACAGGACGGAAAACAGCGCTTCTTAACCGCAGGGTCGTGATACAGTCAGGAAATGTAGATAGTAAATTTAGGATAGCCATTTTATGATTCAGTAGATGATAGTAAGTCAATTTATACTTTAGAGTTGTGAAATTTTAGGTCATGGAAAACTAGATCAATTGTGTATAAAATGCTAAACTGTAAAAAAAAAAAGAAAAGAAATAGTTTAAAAAATATATATTTAATATATAATTTTTAATATTCTAAATAGAATATTTCAGATAATCTAAACGTTTATGTTTATTTACTAAAAAGTATATTTTCCAAAATATATAAATTATATTGCATAATATTATTTAATAAATAAACATTTATATAGCAAATATTAACATTAGATTTACTTTAATAGCATGTTTTGCCTATGATTCACCAGATGATAGAAGGTCAACAAAAAAAGTGGATAAATTGTGCGTAAATTATTAACTTAAAAAAAAAGAAAATAATTCCTTATAATATTTTTATATATTATTTATAATATAATACTTATAATATTCTATTTTTATAGTAAATATAAATTTATATAAAAAAACAAATTTAAATATAAATATTATAATTACATTTAGAATGTTTATTTACTTTTAAAAAATTACATTTTTATAGTAAACATATATATATGTGTGTATATATATATATATATATATATATATGTGTGTGTGTGTGTGTGTGTGTGTGTGTGTGATTTTAGAATGTTTATTCACTTTTTAAAAAAAATAGCTTATATTTATAGTTAATTATATTGTTAATATTATAATTATTTGAGTAAATAAATAATATTAATTAAAAATAATATTTTTTAAATCTATACATTTTGTGCCACGAATTACTGGATAACAAGAGCATGAAACTAATAATTTTACAAATACTAATTATCATTTTATAAAACGTATAAAACATTTACATATTGTTTGGCCTGCGCAATCACCACTTGATTTTCAGTGTAAAATATGTGTCCCGAAGCAAAACCAGTTGAATCCAGTTGGATTTTACTTGTTACTTCAATACACGTACCAACAAAAACACACAATTATTAGGCATTATTAAACATTACACAGCACTATGAGGTTTAATAAGCAGCTCACGGTCTTCTGACCTTGATTTGACCTTTATCACAGGGTTCGCTGCACACAGATTTAATAATCTCATCTTTGGTAGGCCAGATCTCGTCGTCATCGATCTGCAGTCCGCTGTTGTCCCAGCTGCCCACGTTCGTGTAGTCGAAATAATCTTTGCCCATTTTCTTAAAGTTCATGATCATGTAACTGCGAACACAGTTAGGAATATTGATTTAGTCTCTGAAATGAAGATGAATGGATATGAAGGGTGGGTTATTGGATTGGATTGGATTGGTCTGGTACCTCCCAGGCGAATCTCCGTTTTCGTCAAAATAAATGTTTTCCCCAGACACTCCAGTGAAGTTGGTCTTCATGAGGAACTCAAGAAGCTTTGAGCCATCGATGGGCCGCATGGCATCACACAGTCCCACCATACCGGGACACAGCACTTTCTGCATGTTGTGGAGGCCGTAAGCCATGCTGTAAATGGCATTGATCACGAAGCCCATCTTGGTGTCCTGTGCATACTGCTGGCGCAGAGAATCTCGCTCTGAGAGAGAAGGAGAAGGAGGAGATCGGGGTTAATGACCGATAACTCGTCTGTCTGTTCCTGCTCGTATCCTGTAGACAGGTCAATGATGAACTGTGCTAATTTGCTTGTGCTCTGTGAAACTGATTTAGTGCGGCGGAGAGACACATAGTTCCATCTCTCCCGAGCGAAAGGCTCTTAATTGGTGATCTTACACTGCTTAAACGTACATTTGATGAGTTTTGATGTGTTGCATGCTATCTGGGTTTATGAACACAAAAAACACGTCTGACATTTGACTAAAGCACTAAAATTCAAAGTTATTATTGTATTACTGTTTACTAAAACCATTGAAAACTATTTTATTACTTTATCCGAATGAGCTTTTTTATTGTTATTTATATATAGCACCGTACAAAACTAACTTACAAAGTGCTTTACAATAAAAGCATATAACAGTACAGCAGTAAAATGCAAAAATACCATCAAGATTAAGAAAAAGCCATATGATAAAAGTGAGTCTTAATAAGAGTTTTAAAAGAGGCTAGAATCAAGTTTAGTAACAAGTCGAGATTTAAGAGCCATTGATAGAGCCCTAACAAAGGATTGCAAGCAGCGTTCACTCTCATAAGGAATAATAAATCATAAATATAGACAGGAGCCTGACCCTTCAATGCTTTAAAAACAAGCAGCAAAATCATCAAATCAATTCTATAGCTCACAGGCAACCAGTGAAGAGCGGCAAGAATTGGTGTAATGCGGTCACTTTTCTTAATACGTGTTAAAAGCCTAGCAGCAGCATTTTGAATCAGCTGCTATCTTTGGAGATTTTGCCTGCTCATACCAGAATAAAGTGCATTACAATAATCAAGTCTGGAGGAGAAGTAAAGCAAGAATGACTTTTTCTAAATCTGCGGAAGAAATAAATGACTTTATCTTTGTTAGTTGCATCAGTTGTGCAAAAAAAGACTGCACCAGCAGCAAATGACAGTCCTGAATCAAAATTACACCTATGTTGTGGGCCTCTTTTTGAACATTATTAGGCACCCAGGTTAGAGGAGAGATTATTAATGATAATACTACTGGGGCCACACAGGGTAATTATAAGGACCTCTGACTTGGAGTCATACAACTGCAGAAATTATTTCAATATCCAATTTTTGATCTCTTTGAAGCATAATATGGGATATATCAATAATACCTGGCTTTATTGAGACATTCATCCGCATAGCAGTGGAACTCAATGTCATAACTACGCATAATTTGACCCAGGGGTAGCCTGTTGATCGTAAACAAAAGGGGACCTAGAATAGAACCCTGAGGGACCCCACTAAAAAAACGAGCATGAGAAAAGGAGGAATCTCCGAGCACTACAGAAAAGGACCTGTTTGACAAATGTGAAATAAACCAATCCAGAGCCACATAACTGGTAGTAACATAAGTCTTTAGATGGTTGATCGAGGAATTGTGATCCACTGTATCAAAGGCTGAACTGAGATCAAGAAGAATTAAAATTTAATACAAGCCAGCATCAGCTGCAAGCAATAGGTCATTAGTGAGCTTAACCAGAGCAGTTTCAGACTGAATTAAAAAAAAAAAGATTTAATTATTATTCATAAAAGAATTCAGTTGCATGGACACAACATTTTTCTAAAGTGATTGATAAAATAGGTATAAATTAATAAAATTTGAAGGGTCTAGAGAGGCCTTCTTTAATAACAGATGAATAATAGCATGTTTAAAACATTAAAGAAAAATTCCAGAAGATGAAGAACTATTAATAATAGCCAAAATATCTGGACAAACCATATGAAATACAGCTTTTAAAAACCAAGCAGAAAGGCAGTCAGAAGGATACGAGGATGATTTTGAAAGCACAACAACACGTTTCAAGGTAGACAGAGAGATTTCATTAAAATGGGTTAATGCTGAAGGTGGACAAGAATCAGCATGATCTCTGAAATCAGGGTTAGACTACTGCCTAATCTCCACTATTTTGTTAAATATATTCATTTAAAAAGAATGCCAATTTTCTGGAGTAGATTAAATCGGCTGACTGAGGACTTATAATAGAACTAATGGTTTTAAAAAGCATTCTTGGACTATGTCCCTGTTTAGTAACCAGATCTGAAAAATAAGTGTTCCTTGCTTCCTTAACTTTATACTGAGAAGTGGACATCAGATTAAAAAAAAAAGGGTCAAGGAAACACTAAATGTATCCTTTCTCCACCTTTGTCTGCCCTACTGCATAGTTTCTTGAATTTTTTTACATTTAACCATAGTAAAGACTAAGGTTTCTGCTTTCTAACTCTAATTGGAGCTACAGAATTAAAAATATCTCTACAGGAGCTGTTTAAAACACTAACTCCTCTACGGAGAAGTCAGATATTTATATATATGTAATTTCACATCTTCATTTAGTTTAATCTGATAACTAAAACTGAACACAATAAACAATAAAAGAGGAAATGTTAAAATAAAGTGTCATTTAAAATCGTAATTTCTCAATAAAACTAAAATGCATTGTAAACTGAAAAACATTCTATTTTGGACCTTTGGAAATTTAAATTTGTTAAATTTATTGTTCTTACTACTTTTTTTCTCCTCCCTCAAATTACATTTATGGATTGTTTCAATATTTTAATAATTATTTTCCCAAATACAAAAGCATTCATACAAATTAAAAGAGTAATTATTATAAAGAACATAAACATAAGCCAAATACTATTTAATTCAGGTCAATATATTTTACAGATAAAACTAAAATTAAAAAATTCATATTGTTAGTCAGTGTTTAACTGTCGATTGAATTTTTATTGTGAAGTCTTTTTATATTTTCTGTTATGCACTGACAAAAACAATAAAATCACTATAATATAAATACTCAGATTATAATATATTTTCCTAATTGTTTGATCAGAAAACGGGTTGCTTTGAAACATTAAAGCCCTTGATTTGACGCAACAGTTTGGTGTTGTTAGTCAATAATAATTTGGTATAAGTTGGTATAATAATAATAATATATAATATATTACCCAAATAACAAATGCCAAATGTCAAAACAGTTTTGCAAATGTAAAGAAATGGAAGAGAGGAAACAAAAAACAACAAACTACTACGCAAAAAGTCGAACATTTTTAAAAGAGTACATGGCGTTTTATTGCTCATAATTTCAGATCTTCAATAACGGACAAAGACGAAGCTGCTCTCACGCACAGCAGTTGAAAGTCTTGTTTTCACAGTAAACTTGATTTCGTTCAGAAGTGCTCGCTTTGATTGAAAAATTCTTTTGAACTGCCATTAAAAGCAGCGTCTCTGTCTAAACTGTTGCTCAGTGTCTGTCTGGTTTATATGCAAACAGCTCTGATACCCGTTTCAGAGGGAAAGTGGTTGTTCTGTTCTTTTTGACTGTTTTTGGGAACAGTTTCTTTGAACTCAAGCAGAGCTCAGATAAATGGAGCCAATGAAAGACAGCGAGACTAATGGAAGGTCTGATATCTGAACAGAAGGTTTTGATGAAAGGCTTTTCTTTTCTTCTAAATGTCACTGTGGGTGCAGAGCACATGAGGACACAGACTCAGACTGAGTAATGCTGTGGAAACTCACTGCCGCAGGTGCGGTTGTATTTGTTGTTCTCCTGCGGGTGTCCCTTCAGTCGGCAGTGGAAGCGGTGCTGCCAGAACTCGGGGAACCAGGGGTTTCGTGGGTTGTTTTCGGGACGCAGTTTCAGGTAATAATCGTCAAACCACTTGACGTCTGGGGACTGCAGCTTTATGGTGATCCCACCAGCGGCCTCACGCACGTACCCATCAGTGACATCATATCGGTCCGCCCAGCCATCACTGCGAAGAAGAGAACAAATTACTGTGCGAAGCCATAAGGCAGCATGCAATGCAACACATTCAGTGGGAAAAATCTATCCAAGATGATATATATATATATATATATATATATATATATATATATATATATATATATGATATAAATATAATGATAGACAAAAATAAATCAAATAACAACAAATATAATAACGCCAAAGCTAATTAAAATAAAATAAATAAACATTAGAATATATAATTTAATAATTATATAAATAATTAATATTTAATAATTTTTATAATAGACATATTTATTTTGTTTACAAAAATTTAAAATGAATTGTATTATTAATGCTTAATATAATTTTGATATATGTATATATAAATATATATTAACCAAAGCTAATTAAAATCAAATATTTTTTTTTACAAATCAAATAGAAAATTATATAAAAATAAAATAAATATAAAATATAATTACGTTAATAAGAATATTTCATTAATAATAAAGGCATATAATTTGTTATAAATAAATTAAATAAATGTTGTTATTGTTCATTTTTTATATAAAATATATATCATCCAAAAATAATTAAAATACAAAGTACAAATTAAATAAACATTATAAAAAGTATAAAATATGCAAATATTTATAATAAAATTTTCAATAATAATAAAGACATAATTCTTTTTTTACATTTAGAAATACATTTTTTATTGTTCCCTTTTAATATAAAATCACATATATTTTAAAACCTATTAAAATAAAATAAATCAATAATTAAATATAATTTAATAAACATAAAATAATTATACATATTATAATATTTATAATAATAATGACTTTGTTTAGAAATATATAAATAAAAATTAGAAATATATATTATACCAAATGAATTAAAATTGAATAAAATAATTACAAATAAAATAAATAACTATTATATAATAAAAATTAAATAAATAAACAATACTAAATATAATATTAATACTAATAATTTATATGCTTGAAACAGCATAACTTGCATACTTTGTAGCAAATCCCAGAAAGCAATGCAACAATTTCCGTGGGAAACAAACATCCAACATGACAGATAAAGTGAAAAATGTTGATTTCCACTGCACTTATAAATTATTAACTGAAATCAAGTGTGAATATAAAGTATTCGCTTGAATCCAAAACTAATTAAAATAAAAATAATTACAAATGAAAGTAATAACAATATAATACATGCAAAATAAATGCATTCATTTATTAAACAACAAATGAAAAATAAAATAATTTCGAGGATTATTAGCAACATAATAGCTACAGTAACTCTTTTGAAATCAACGGATGTTTACGTGAAGAGCTATTTGTTGCTGCCAAGAGCGTTCCCAATCACTCACTTATGAGGTTACATAACATTTAGGGAGTTGCCTTAGAAAGTGGTTCCCTGTAGGCAGCAGACAGTAAGACTATGTTTTGGACCAGAGCCCGTGTGTGTGTGTGTGTGTGTGTGTGTGAGAGAGAGATTTTGGCAGTATCAAGCTGAAACATTCGGTTCAGCCACATCAAGCCTTCCCGTAATGCACACTGACTGACACGTTTGAACAAATTAAATAGTTTTGATACAAAGTAGATACAAATTGCCAATTAAATGAACACCGCACACAAACGGCTCATTATTTTCTCTGCCAGTTTCCCCATTACCCGTGACAGCTAGAGGCATATTTTTAAAAGACTGATAATTGTTCATGTGAAAATCTCACATGCATCTGTAAGCGTATATATGTGTGAGAGACTGAATCATGCATATCATATGGCATTGAATAATTTATTCTATGAAATCTATAAGCACTAAATTACACATTTAAACTAGAGGTAGATAATGAGTTCATATTTTATGTAAAATGTCAAAGTTGTACGGATTTAGTAATCTCTAAATATATATACACATCGAAGTTGCACATATTTAAATGTTTGTATGATTTTGTAGTCAAATCCTAATGAGCATCAGATCTGAACTTTAATGTATTTAATTTAATTTTTAATTTAACTGTAATGTTTTAAGCACCTTACATGTATTGCTCTTTATAGGCAGCATCTCAAGCACCAGCTGAGTAGGTAGGCAGCTTTTAAGGGTTTGTAACAAAGCTTGTGTGTGTGTGTGTGTGTGTGTTTGTTAACTCAGTTACATCCTTGCTGACGGTCAATCTTAACTTAATACAAAACTTAAACTTAAAAACACACACATCAAATCTCAACACACACTTCAGTCGGGACAGAGTCAGAGAAGGACAGTCATCTCAGTAATGAAACTAGTGCAAACGAGCACACACACACACACACACACACACACTCAGAGTGCAGATGGCATCATTGTGGGCAAACTCATCCGACACCCTGTGCACTTGATGACCTCACAGCTGGCTGTGACGTGATTGGCTGAGACTGTAGCCACGGCGACTCTTTTGAACTCTTTTGAAAATGATACATTGTGTGTTACATAACAGTATCATCTTAGATGTTTCTCCTAAATTACGTTACAAAAAATGATCAAATTATTCAGTCTCTGATGAGAAATGTTTGAGTTCATATTGAGATCTCGGACTTTTGATCGCAAACTCTAGATCTCGTCTGAAACTCTTTAGTTGTTAATTATTGGCAGTTTTTATTCTATTATTCTATTTTATTTTACAAATAAAATTAAAACAAATAAACATTATATTAAATTAAATTAAAAATAAAATGCAAATACAATAAAATAATTATTAATAATGAAACACATAGTATAAAACTTGATACCTTTACAATTATTTAACATGCAAGAGCTGTGCTGGGAAATTGAATACTGTTAAATGATGTTAATATATTAACTTTATTATTAGCAGCCCTAAAACAAAACAAAAAAACTAAATAAATTATAAGTAGAAAATGCCATAAAACTAAATAGAAATAATAATGAGTGAAAACTATCACCTACGGTTAATTAAAAAACAAAAATACAAAATTAAATAATGATAAAACAATGATTGAGTAAAACCAAATGTAAAATCAAAATGACAAAATGTAAACAAAGTAAACACCAAATACTAAATCTAAGTTAAATTATTAATAAATAATAGTATGAAAGTATAAAAAAGGCAAATGTAAAATAAAATACAAATGAAAAGTAAATAAAAAAATGTAACAACTAAACTGAAAAGATAATAGTTTGAAAACTGTCAACTAAAGTATATTGAAATATAAATTAAATCAAAATAATACAATGATGTAAAAGAAAACAGAAAATAAAAAAGACAAAATAAACACTAAATACTGAAACAAAATAAAAAGTGTAAAACTAAAACTGAAGTAAAAAGACAAAAATAATAGAAATGGCAACTTAATCAAAAATACAAATACTGGAGTATTTTTCTAAAGAAAAAAATTGGAAAAGCATGAGATTTGAGCAGAAGTCTCACTTCAAATGTGTGCAATAAGAGAGAAAGACAGAGACATTGTAAGATGTTATACAGTAATGCCCAAAAAAATCATTTGAATTGAATTAAATTAAATTGAATTGAATGTAACTGAACCGAGAGATAGAGAGACGTTTGACTTTTACATTTCTTTTATTAAATCAAGGATATTTGGGATCTATCAATATATACTGATATTATTAAGTTATCGTAAAGGAGAGAAAACAAAAACTCTCTCACTTTTCCATTCCCATCAGATTCACACAAAAAGTGATTAAAACCCCAAAGATAAAGAAAGAAGGAGAGAGCGAGAGACTGTCAGATCCCACGGTGAAGGATTTAACCAGCGCTCACTAACACACAAACACACTCTCGTCAGGAACAAGTGCTGCATCACAGAGATAACTGAACTGTGACCGCGCACAAACACTGACACAATGTGTCCGGCATCATCAGACGAGCACAAACACCCTTCCAGTGCCAACCACCAAACGCTTTCTGTCCCAGAGCTGTGACAGCTTCCCACAATGCACCCCTTCTGCAGAACTCTTATTTATGACTCTGAGATGTATGAACGAATGAATCACACACAACACCACAACAAGTGTGTCTATAGAATGTAAACAAGGTCAGTTCTGAGCTCGGATCATTAATCACACCGAAGGGAGGAAGCTTTAATCTCCTCGTGTGTCTTCGTTCAGCTCCGAATCGCAACTTTCCAGCAGCTGATCTTTCTCTCAGCATCTTCTCCATCAGAACGAGCCTGTCTCCGTGGAGACAGAGGAGACAGATCGCCATGGCGATAGAACTATCATCGCTTGATAAATCTGACAGTGATTTTTTAAAGAGACAAGGTTAGTTTTACAGAGAAAAACATTTTCTCAACTTCATGTCTCTTTTTCTTGTTAAACGACTCAAACAGGTCACACCTGCGCTTTTTGTGTCTGAGAGAGAGTGTGTGTGTGTGTGTGTGTGTGTGTTAATCCGAGCATAACGTCAGTCTTTATTAATGTGTTGGCCGTATTTGAGCAGGTGTTTAAAAATGAGACGCGCCTCATCAATCAAGCTCCCACCACTGCAGAAACATTCATCTATCACTAATGTAACACTAATATAATGCTGATTGATGTCATCTGAGCCTCAGATACACTCACACACACACGTTCAGACACTCTGAGATGTTCAATTTAAAACAAAAGGATGTCATTTTCTTTTATCACACAGTCCATTGCAATGCAAAACAACAAAATCACAGCCAAACAAAATATATATGATGATTAATATTCATATTATCCAAATAAATATTCAATTTTGGTCCAATGAAATGTCAGTGTGTGGGCGGAGCTACATGTTACATGAGCTAAATGTTTTGTTGCTTTTCCCATTATAACCATACTTTCAACAAAACAACTTGATTACTTCAGGTATTGCTCATGTAAAATTTGAATAAATTAGCATGGCATCACCTTCCAAAAGTGTAAAAAATTAACAGTAATTTTTGTTGTTGTTGTTGGAAATCACTGAAGTGTTACAATACTAACAATAATTACTAACAAGTATTTTGACAGAAGAAATGCTTGCCTTGGCATTGGCATTTACATTATATTTACAAGCGCCACACATGTGGGCGTATTTAAAGATCTTCCTGTTCGCCACGGTGGAATTAAATATCTTACATTTATTAATAAATGCAGATAAGCATCATCTACCTGTGAACAAGATTGACCCGTTTACCCGCGTGTTTAGATCGAGTCTGTATAAACTGGATTTGTGTTTTCCTTCTATCAGTTTATATCCATCAGTGCCCTCAGTAAAGTAAATGAACAGGCAGACGGATACGGTCTGGACTCGTTTATTTCTGAAGGATCATATCTAGCCTTGCTTTCACACAGCTGCGCCCCAATATCTCATCCGCTGCTCAACGAGAAAGACCATTACCGAAAACACTCTACAACATTCACTCTCTGCTTCACTCTCAGTAGGAAAGAAAAAACCCAATGATATCTTGTTAAATATCTTGATTATTTATCGAGTAGTGATTAAATGAGCAAATTAAGATTTGACATAAGTCTCTTGTGTCTCAGATGTTTCTCCAGAGACTAATGGCCTCACATTTAGTGGTTAACTAATATATAGCCACAGCCGATATATCGGCCGATATTTGGTGATTTTTATTAATTTATTTTGCCAATTCTTTTATTCTTATATTTTATTTTACGTTTTTCTGTACAGTTACATCTCAAGTGTGGATCCATAGTGTTTTAATAGAGAAACAATTATTAGATGACCGATAAATAGCCAATATATCGGCCGGTATTTGTTCATCTGAATCTGTTTGGCCACATCTCATGTGTGGTTTCTTTAGAGTTTCAGAAAAGAAACAATTAGTGGTTAACCAACATAGAGCAAAGGCAGATATATCGACATGTATTTAGACATTTTTATTTATGACATTGGCTGATAAGATTTTCTGTTTGACCACGTTTCATGTGGTTCCTCTTGCATTTCAGAAGAGAATCAATCAGTGGTTAACTGTTATACAGGCAATATTTCAGATGATATTTTATTCATCACCGTCAGCTGATGTGTATAAAGCGTGACTTTTATTTTAACAGTGATGAAAATGCCAGTGCCTGAGCACACACTCTAATTCTCTATTGTTATTTAATTTCAGTAATTGTTATGCATGTGTTTTTTTACCGTCTTTAAATTATATATATAATTTTTTATATCAGCCATAAAAAAACATTCTGTGCTCAGATTTGTCAAGAAACCAAAGGTTGCAAAGTTAGACAAGTACATGCTCCAAAAGTCTTTGTTTTATTCCCATACAGTATCTAAAGATAAAGGATTATAATATAGCTTATATAAAATCCCCTTTTATAATATCTTTATGGTGATATTTTATATGGTAGTAAATGTATCAACAATATGTAAATATATAGCCTATATTGTGTTTTATATGTATATATATATATGCAATTTTATTAAAACCGCATATGTATACAAAAATATGTATGTTTTTGCAATAATTTTTAAATACATGTTTATATTCACTTACTGTATATAATATCAAAATTTACTGATTGGTTTTAGGATAGATATACATACAAAAAAAAATACAAATTTGTATGGGCTAGTTATATTTGTTAATATATGAAATTGTTAACATTTCTAATAGGTTTCATATATGTTTTACTTAAAATTACAACATATCTCATATTTGAAAATTAAATGTGTATGTATATATATATATATATATATATATATATATATATATATATATATGTGTGTGTGTGTGTGTGTGTGTGTGTGTGTGTGTGTGTGAGTGTGTGTGTGTGTGTTAGGGTTCAAAGACTATTTATTTTATTACAGTGTTTCACAAATTCATTTATTTATTTATTATTATTAATATTTGTACACTGTTTACTTTATGACATCTATTGTCAGTTTTATTTCTCCTAAAAAGCTTTAGTATGACACATAAACAGATGAAAAACTGCATCTCCATTTGAGCTTTGAGAAGCAAAGAAAGTCATTTGGGTTTGGAACAAAATGATGACACAACTTTCATTATTGATGGATGAACTATCGCTTGAAAGGTGCTGTGTGCAATCTTTCAGTGTGTCAAAATACTTTTTCTGATCTCCACTGAATATGAAGAGGCAACTGTTAATAACTTTCTCTCTCAGTATGCCAACATTACACATCAATAGCGATCAAAACTCCAATCCCTGATCAATAAACAACTCATCGAACACTGATTAAACCAATCAGCTCTAAGAGAAAACCAAAGGGCTTTTGTATAGATCTACAATACTGTTCAGAAGTTTGGGGTGGGTAAGATTTCGTTATTTCAGAGAAATGTATACATTCATTCAACAATAATGACAATACAGATATTTATAATCTTACAAAAGTTTTCAGTTTCAAATAAATGATGTTCTCAAACACCTGAAAAAAGAAAATTGTACCACAACTGTGTTCAACATTGATTATAATCAGAAATGTTTCAGTAAATCATCAGATTAGACTGATTTCTGAAAGGATCATGTGACACTGAAGACTGGAGGAATGATGCCGAAAATTATTTATTGAAAATATATTGTTTCTGATTAAAACAAGGCAGCTTCCCTTATGAAACTAAAATATATTGCAGTATATATTCTTATATATATTTATGTTTTCCAATATATTGCAATATATTGAAAGCGGCAATCATTTGTATATTTTGCAATATATTATATAATATATGTATCATCAATATATTATTAAATGTATTCAAATATATAAAATATTAGAAAAAATTAAAAGGGAAAATAATATATTACAATATATCACAATATATTTTAAGAAATATATTGGTAAATATATTTTCCTTTCGTAAGGGTTTGGTGAGCAGAAGAGACTTCTTTCACAAAAAAAAAATTTACCTACCCCAAACTTTCGAACATGAATATTAAAGATTCAAGATCAGAATTGAACCTGATTGTTTCCCTTGTGTTGCTGCAAGAACAGGACAAACAAGGAAAACACGCCAAGGTTTTACAGCAAACATGTGCTGATCAGCATGAGGTGAAGGAACTCAGAGAAGTTCACAGGAGGACAGTGTCAGCGTGTGCCAGCGTCTCTCCATCAGATCCGTCTCTCCGCTCTGACAGTTACAACCTCCAAATGAATTGTGTTGTGACCGTACAGCCCAGATCAGACCAGATCTCCTCTCCTCTCTGCTCTGCTGTAACGTGTAAAATGCTATGAAGACTGTAGATGAAGTGGCGTCATCAGATGGGTTACTAATTGGGTGCCAAACAAGAGAAAACTGGCATATAGAGATAGCGAGAGGTTAAAGTCAAAATGAAACGACATTCGCAACCCATTTGACTTCCCAATGCCAACGGTTGTTTTTTAAACAAATCATTATTCACGATTGCCATGACATTTAATACATTTGAAGTCATTATTATTGGCCAAATTTTAGACTAAAATTGAAAAAAAAAAAATCTGTCCTTGTAGAATGGACCAGAAATATCCATTAAGAAGATAAATGTGACCCTGGACCACAAAACCAGTCTTAAGTGCAAATTTTTCTAAATTGAGATTTATGCAAACTCTGAAAGCTAAATAAATCAGCTTTCCATATGGTTTATTAGGATCGGACATTATTACGCTGAGATACAACTGTTTGAAAATCTGAATCTGAGGGTGCAGAAAAATATAAATACTGCGAAAAACACCTTTAAAGTTGTCCAAAATGAATTCTTAGCAATGCATATTATTAATCAGAAATCAAATTTTTATATATTTACGGTAGGAAATGTATAAACTATATTCATGGAACATGATATTTACTTAATATCCTAATGATTTTGGCATAAAAGAAAAATGGATAATTTTGTCCCCTACGATGTTTTTTTGTCTATTGCTACAAATAAACCCCAGAGACTTCAGACTGCTTTTGTGCTCCAGGGTCACATACAGGGTCCATTTTGAGCACATGTTGACTTTAAAGGACAGTATGAGCACAGCATGAAAGAGTTTGTGGTAAACAGGGTTTGTGAAGGTGTCAGAAGAGATGAAAAGTAAATAGAGAACGAGAGAGATTTGTGTGGTCTTTCCATTCGTTTACGTCAGGCCATAATGAGCGATCGTCAGGCGTTCAGAGAGAGCTGAAAATAGAGCGCAATTACTCCAGCCAGTCAAAACACTGGCCACAGCTGTCCTTCACACAACACACATGCCTAAACAACACTGAACGTACACACTCTCAGTCATCACCAAACACAAATATATCATTAGCTTTCTGTCAAACCATCTGTGTTTCTGATTCTTTGATTTTAGTAGCCAAGCAAGACGCTGGTAACAAGTTATCCCCCAAAAAGTGGAAAAAAAGCCAAAGTCTGTCTTACCATCGTCATCTCAAAACCATATTTTGTTTCTATATGAAGTATCATTTACATGTCTCGTCACAATATATATTTGTTGACATTCTCAATATACAATACAGTTCATGTATTATAAAACTAACTCAATAGCTGTCAAACCTTGTTTACGCTTGCTTTCGATTCAAACATGAGATGCTGAGATAGAAAACACTACTTCATTTGGGAAGAAATCAAAATTATTTTTTTTCTGATAAAAATTGTGAATACGAATAAAATTTGACAGAAAAAAAAGCTTTGTACGGCTGCACAATTTGGCAGAAATGTTGCTATTATATGGTTAGTTTATACTGATATAATTTAACAATTATTATCATTATTTATAATAGATCATTAATAATAATAATAACAAATCCTTCTTGTTCTTCTTATTATTATTATAACCATGAAAACACAAAAATAAAAATAAAAATCGAAATAGTATATAATAATATTGCAATTATACTGAAAAAAGAAATAAAGAAACAATACAATAATAGTTTTATCTTCTGTCAAATTAAAACTAGTATTTATGGTTGTCTTAACTTCTTTTATTTTGATGGAAAAGCAGAGGGAATGGTTTTTGTTTATGCACACTTTTCATACAGGAAGATGGTCACTGCATGTTGCCTTGATAATTACAATAAGCAAATTTGTAATTTTTGTTTTATTTCAATTAATCATGCATCCATATGATAAACAAGGCTGTGGGACATTTAGAAAAATTTGATGCAGCTCATCTTGACACACCAAAATTGAATTAAGGCAGAAAATAACACTGCTGTTATATAACTATATAAATATATATCACATACAAAAATGATATAGTGCACAATCCTTATGAACTTCTTTTTATTTTTTTCATTTTTTGTCTTTTAAAAACGTCAGGCTAAGTGGTATGTGTGTGTTTTAGGCTTGCTGCAGATCAGATTGATGAGGTCAAAACCTCATGCTGTGTCCATCTGCACACAAACACACACTCACAGTGAAATCTGACAGGACAGAAAAACATGAGACTGATGGACACACTCACACTCACACACACATACACTGTGTTAAGTTTGTCAAACAGATTACCAGAGGGGGCTGGCAATCATAGGACAGAAACACACACACACACACTCACACACACGCCAAAATCCTGACATTTACACACACAAGTGACCCACGGGGTTTCTCACACTGAAGTGTTCCTGTCACTTTGAGACTGTGGACGCTCAAACAATCACTCAACACTTCCAGACGTTTTCTCTCTCTGTGTTCTTCCATCACGGCCTTCAACAAACAACTTTAATGCCTTATTAAAACTGTACCCTATCAATAAAAGTCTGATTCATTTATATGAATCAGCAAATGATTCGGTTCAAAACAGATCCATCTACACAAAAGTTCCTCCGAAGGATTTTAGTATGTATCAGTGTTATTAAATACAACTATTAAAAACTTTACTTGTTAACTGTATTACAAGAAAACCTTACACAAACAGTAAAATAAAAAAATATTAAGTTAAAAACTGAACTGTTCTGAAATAAAATATTGAGGTTAAATTACTAAAATGATTAAAACTAAATAAACTAAATAAAGAAAAAAATGAATAAAATTAAGGTAACGAATTTAGTATAAGGACCAATTTTTACTATTAACTACTTCTTATTAGCATGTCTATTTTAACATTCAGCATTGGCTGTTTATTATTGCAAATAAAGCATATTCTGCAAGACTATATTCTACATCCCTAATCACCTAAACTTAATAAGAGTTTATTGAGGCAAAAGTCAGAGTTAATGGTTTGTTAATGGTGAGAATTGTGCCTTAAAATAAAGTGACCAAAATTACAACATCAACCAAACAAAAGTAATTAAATGAAAATGCAATTAATAACAATAAAAGCTATTCAAAATATTAAATGTAAAATGTAAATAATACTAAAATAACATATATCTATACAGTATGTATATGGGTCAAAGACAAAAAAGTGTTTAAGCATAAAAAGGTTTAATACTGCTTTAAACTGTTGTAGTCCCCCCCCCCAAAATGCAAAAAGTTTTCTGTTTTATTTAATTGCAATTTTGGTTTTGGTTTTCTGAGCAAAAAATAAATATCATACATTTTCCCCTGATATACAAAATACACCCGGTATAATGTCATTCAGTGTAACAATCTTGTCAGGCATATTTACAACAAAAATCTATTTATGACATATTAAAAGACTAATTACTTTCACCCCAAACACTAATGAGTTATAATTGTACATTTTTTTTACACTTGCCACTATTCTAGGTTTTGCCCATTTGTCATTAAGAATTTTGTACTAATTTTAAACACAATAAAATTTAGTATGCTCCATTATTCTTTTAGATATTTTAATATGTACACGTCAGAATAAGCATGTTGTTTGAATTTTTGCATAAATATTGTGGTACACTGAATGACAATGTAACATTATTTCAACCAATTTTGACATTTTATTTTCCATAAACTTATTTGAAACCTTAAAAGTAGACATTTTACTTACATTTAATGTGCTTTCTATGGACACAAAATCGCTTTTGTACATTTCTTTTGATGCGGACAACTTAACAATAATATTTTTTTTTCATTTTTTTTTTTTATGTTGTTAACAACACCCTAATAGAGTTCATTCAAAAATCCACCATTTCTGATACCATTTCTTTCATATAATGTAGAATATTATAGATAGATTGATTTAAATACTATTGATATTTGGTACTAGGTCATGTTATGTTGTGTTAGATTATGAGGAGCTTGAGAAGCAGCTTCTCCAACACTGATTAAACCCCAACCAGAGGCGAACATACGACGTTCTCCCCTTTTTTTATTTAACTCTAGACTCTAGGAACCGCGGAGCAGCTCTGAGTCGCTGGACCTGTGTCTGTGGAAGTGTGTTGGTTGTTCATCAGTCAGACTCATGGAGGCAGAACGAGATGTTCAGGGTGATTCCAGAGGCCTGACTTTAATATCTCTCTCAGACTGAATCTGAGGCTGGCGGGAGGCGGTGCTGTTGGTACGGGTGACAATTCTGTTGCTATGGCAATAAGCCGTGGAAGGTTATTGGTTCCATTTTCGTTCTGTCTCCAGCTTCAGAGTGCTGCACGGATGGAGAAACAGAAAAGAATAGTTCTGTTGACCGTGCCAAACACACACACTTGGAGCATCATTAATCGGTTAGTGCTTGATCTGTGTCTATGGGGTAAAAGCTGCGAGCAGGAAGGGGTTAATGTGTGTCACACGGGCCGTAGATATCACTGTCAGGACAGTTCAGAGAGACGAGGCCATTAACACTGACACAAGGGCGTCTCACGTGGAGTTTCATCTCTTTTAACCCTACAGGACACTCGCGGTGTGAATGAGGAGAGGGCAGATGTGCGAGCTGCTCGTGACGGACTCGTGTGCACTAGATCCTGCAGAGAGAGTGTAAGAGGATCTGGGATATTCCTACTGTTGCGTGTTTGTAATCCTACAAGCCCAATCCACCAAACCCCACTGGCTGTGCCAAACCTGTGAGGAACGCCACATGACAATTCAGAAATGAGCAGTTAAAACTCTCGCCTGTGCCATCGGTGAGACGCCTACGTTCACTTCACTATATTACAATTAAATCCTAATCTAATCATGACAAACTATATATCATTGGAAAGACTCCTAAATAGATATTTTACCAATCTTTTTTGTTAAAGATTATGTAGGAAAAGTAATAGATTAATTTATGGCAAGAGTGCACCCTCAAAAACCGACATCATAACAGAAGTTTTGACCTTTGCCAGAAAAGTCTTCTTTGTTGCCTTTTTTTCTATCACACTTCAGAAATCATTGGAAATTATATATCACCTGAAAACATAAAATCTTAAAATTCATTCTTTCAAACTAGTTTTGAATTCAAACATTGCATTACCATCAAAATGGTGCATTAAAATCATGTTACAAAATGTTTTCAGTCATGAATTATAAAAATTATAATCATTAGTTCCTTTAATGTCAGTCTGAATTTTTCATCCGATTTATCGTGCACTATGTGAGAAAGTATTTTAACATCACAAAAATAAAGTCGTCATGTATATGAGTTCATGTGCTTTCTTGAGCAGATGTTCTGTTCTGTTCTGTGTGTGTGTGTGTGTGTGTCTGTGTGTGCAATCTAGAAACGACAGATCTTGAACTCTGAGATGCTTTGATCCTCTGTGTTTCATCTCTGGCCTTAGATCAGTCGTCTAGCAGAAGGAAAGTTACACACATGCACACACACTTTTCATTTTTAAGTCTGCCTTCAAGTCGATTCAACAGCATTACAAATTAAAAGTGGGGATGCCAATTAAACATGTAAATGTAATTCATTTAGAGTGATTATAAGGAATAAATTAAAAACAAGACAATAAACAAATGCATGCATATCGGATTCCTTAGTAATGGATTGACTTAACATCTGATGTATGAACAGATTTATAAACAAAGACTAATAATTCGTGCTTAAAATTATCTTAATTTAAGACCTTTCTCAGCAAATATTTATACATGCAATTCATTATATGTAATTGATGCGATTGATGTTTTTAATCAAATTTCTGTGCAAATTAAAAGTCATTAGGTGAAAAATCATCCAATTATAAATATGTTTTTCTTTTCTCTGGCTGATTTGAACAAACACATTAGCGCAAATTCATCTCCGATGCCTGCTCTGTCATTCCCAGAATTCTCTTCTTTCCTTCTCTCTCATCTGTTAAATATTCCTCTCACACTCTCAGCTCTGCCGAGAGGAAGAGGAGGATGACGAAGACTTGACAGCTCGTCCGCATGCAACACAGACCACATCGCAAGCATCCCATCCTGCCTGAGAGGGAGGCAGACAGGAAACGCATCATAAACACCCTCAGGGCTCTTAACCATCATGAGGTTTACTCTATTTGCTCTCGTTTTTCTGGGCTGTCACACGTCTGACCCAAGAGATACGTTCTGCACACAAACACAGCACGAGCTTCTCCGGTGACAAGCTCTAATCTGATTGTCTGCTTTCAAGTAATTTCCGGGAATCGGGAAGCACCGATTTCTATCAGTCCGCCGGGAAACAAAGTCATGTGTATGAGTTCCCAATGCAATCATAAACACAGAAGATCTAGGATGTGACAAGGTGCATGAAATCTTAGAAAGATACTGACCATGATAAAAGAAGAAGCCATATATATGTATCTTTCATAGATTTGTGATAAGTGTGGACTGCACCATTGAAAATATGTCTATTAAATTGGACTTTTTAATGGATAGTTCATTTAAAATGGACAAATATGTCATCATTAATGATATATGTTACACAAACACATATGAGATGCACACTGTAAAAAAGTAGTAATAATAATCATGTTTTCAGAGCTTGATTATTTAAATTTCTGTCTGTTTCTCACAGAAAGCGCGACAACCACATGCTGTGTTGTTTTTTAGATTCATAAAATGTTCTTCAAACTAAGAAAAAAGGTTTACTGAAAGGTACTTTGTGAAAACACCCTTTTTAACCTTATTTTAAAAAAAATCCAAGACATTTTACCTGGAATGATGATGATGATGTTGATGAAGATAATGTAATGATGATGGTGATGATGGTTATGAAGATGATATTGATGATGACTGAAACTTCCTGCTGGTTTTCATCTGGACTAAACAGCTGACGCTGAAAAAGTCAAACATATAGGGACACACACACACACACACACACACACACACACACTCACACACTAACACACTAACACACACACACACACACACACACACTCACACACTAACACACTAACACACACACACATACACACTAACACACACAGACACACCCACACACACACACACTCACACACACTAACACACAGACACACACACACACACACACACACACACACACACACTAATGCACTAACACACACACACACACATACACACATACACACTAACACACACACACATACACACTAACACACACACACACACAGACACATACACACTAACACACACACATACACTCACACACATACACACTAACACACACACATACACTCACACACATACACACTAACACACACACATACACACACACACACACACACACACACACACACACTAATGCACTAACACACACACACACACATACACACATACACACTAACACACACACACATACACACTAACACACACACACACACACGCACACATACACACTAACACACACTCACACACTAACACACACACATACACTCACACACATACACACTAACACACACACACACACACACTCACACACTAACACACACACACACACACACATATACACACTAACACACACACACACATACACACTAACACATACACACACACACTCACACACTAACACACACATATACACACTAACACACACACACTAAAATAACTTACCCAGCACTGTTTATTTACTGAAAAACTCTTTGGGATTATTTTGAAGCTCAGAAATATACAATAATATAATAAATGCAGTATTTTATTTCATATTAGTTCATGTTTGTATTATTTCAAGTGGCATGTTGTTATGGTTGTAGATTTAGTTGGTTTTCTAGTAGATGGGTTAAGTAGGGTCTAGTAGGCCGAGTCAAACCACAATCAGTTTCTCCTTGTTTTTCATCACTGACCTGCCGACCAACAGGAACTCTCCGACGAGGTTTTGTCGTCTCATGGCCATCAGGATGTTTCGTACGGTCATGCCCTCGCAGAAACACGCCACCACGCGAGCTTTGGGCAGATACTTGCGCAGTTTGACCAGCAGACGGTCGAAGCTCTGCGCGCCGGCGTTACTCCAGATTTTATCCGAGTGAGCGATACAGATCCCTTCCTTCCCCGCCATGTCTTTAAACGCCTCCATCCCACTCTCACCATAGTTCCCTAGAGAGAAAAACAGAGAGAATTTGACATGACTATTCCATAAACTAAAGATATTAGTCATGAGTTATAGCATTATATCTCAAATGTTTCACACACTTTCGACAAATCTAATATAAACAGTTCAGAATATGTTTGACATTGAAAGAAAATGAACAATAAAAACAACACTAAAGAATACAATGAAGAAAGAAAGAAAACTTCACAAATAATTAATCATAACCAACCAATAACATTATTCATTCATAATAAAGGATCATGTTGTTTGCAAAAAAAAGTTATTTTGTCAAAATATAAGTTGTTTTGAATTGCTTTTAATGAAGTAAAATGTGTTTAAAGAAGCTATTCAATAATGTGTTTAAACACTGAGCAATAAATCAGTTTTTTAACAATTTTTGTTTAAAAGAATGCTAGTTAATTTCTCAAATTATTACTATTAAAATGACAAGTAACATATTGAATTAAACATAAATCATTGAAGAACAAAGACTCAAATTGTATTTTCTTGTCAAAATGTACTCCAAGAATCCTGAAGGAAAAAAAATATAAATACGCAGCTTTCAGAAAAGATATCAATATGAAAACATAACAGACTACTTTTTTATGTAAATATAAATATAATTTTAAAAAAAAAATTTCTAGTTGTAAATAAAGAAGATCTTCACATTTAATTAAATTTTACCTGTCATTTCTTTGTAATTATAAAAAAAAATTACTAGGAATTTATTAAAATATAAATCCTACACCATTTTCAGTGTAGAGACCAACTCAAACTTTTTTTGGTTTTTCTTTTCACATTTTTATAGCAGATTTCACTTGTTTGCACAGAGAGCGTTGTGTGAAATACTGACACTGAGTCGGACTCCAGCTGTATGGATTTATTCAAGTTTGCTCAGACAATGATGACTCTTTCTTCCAGTGTTGCCTTCTCTTCAGGATGGAGAGGTGTAAACCTGGTTCTCAGTCACAAAAAATACATAGAGATCAACCACACACACTCATAAATACATATAGATGAAGCTGTGAAGGTGTCAGATGAGTGTGTGAGAGGATTGAGGTTTCTTCAGGTTCTGGTCCTGGTTGATGTGGTTACATGTAAAGTCTTGTAATTAGTCTCACAGTAAGATAGCAGACACGAACAGATGGCATACACACACACACACACTGTTGACACAATCAGTCTCCAGTCATAAAGAGAACAACCGGCCTTCACTTCCTGTCAAAAATCATTGAATCATTGATCAGAGATCATTTTCAGAGCATGAAATGACTCATGAAATTAAACATTCGATTAAACTAATGATCTCTGTTTGTTGAGGACCCATAATGTCCCAGAAACATCACAGAGAGATCAAAAATAAAATAAAATATTAATTCACTTTGAGCTGATTTACCATATACAGTGAAAATGTGTATTTCTATATTTTTAATTTAAATATAATTAATTAAATATAATACTGGTATAAAATAGATCTTCCTGTAAAAGATACAAAATATCATTTTCAAAGCATGAAATTACCCACAACTAAACATCTGATTAAATAAATATAAAAAAAAAAATATTTGAACTAATTAATTAATATTTTACAGTCCTTTAGCTCAGAAAAAGCAAAAAAAAAAAAAAAAAAAGCATACATAAAAATATGCACAACGTCATGGGGAAAATAAAATAAAATAAAAGTGCTAAAATAATGAATAAAATATATAAAAGTAATTCTGGCAGAAAATATTAACTTTAAGTTGAGTTAACATATAAAGTGAAATATTATATTACAAAATAAATTATTTACGTTGTAAAATAGCATTTAAAAAATTAGACAATTATAACTAACAACTATTTTAGTATTTAATGGTGAAAACTTCTATTTACAAAATCTTAAATATATTCTATTTAAATATCTACATGTACTTTAATGATAAACGATAGTTCTAAAATTCCTTAAGAGAGCTACAAAGACACAAATGAAAGTGTAATTTGATATTTTTAATAGACATAGCTCAGATCAATTTGTTTTGCAAGAATTGAATGAGAAAAGCTTGAACTCATATTAAGATCTATACATTTTGATTGCATATTCAGGTATCTTGAGCAGTGCGCTGGTGTCCATTCTGATTTTAACCCACATGCACTTTGCACCTTTTTGCACGATGCAATTTGAAAAATAAAATAATTTTTGTTGACTTCCAGTCTCGAGTGGATCAGTGTGCGGCCAGTCACTCCTCTTGTTCATTGACATTCTATAGACAAAAGAGTCTTTTCCTCCAAACAATCTGTCAAATAAAAGCCATTTGATCTCACTGCTGTCTAAAAGAGACGATAGAGATCTCATTAGCCATTTCCTAAAGGAACGGATGTCTAAACACCATCTAATTCATAAACCACACACACACACACACACTTCAAAGTGCTGCACTCGCTCGGCTGGAAAGTGGATAAATATTACAGCAGAAAATCGAACATCTGAACGTCAAACGCTGAACTGCCCTTTTTAACCCAAGCAGAAATCCATCAGATTTCAGAGAGTGTGTGTGTGTGTGTGTGTGTTATTGTAAGGCTAACAGTAGTGTTACCTGAGAGAGTGCTGGCATGGATGTGTTGTAGTGTGTTTCTCTGTAATTACAGCAGACACACTGAAGAGAGATGCTATCAGCTCTCTCTCTCTCTCTCTCTCTGGCTGCGCTTCAGACTTTATTGTTACGATAGTGAAGGAATGTGAAGCTCTTCATTCATTCTTCTGGATTTAAGGGGACAGTTCACCTAAAAATTACACTTCTGTTATAATTTATTCACTCTCATATTTGTTCCAGACCCATATGACTAACTTCTGTCTGTAGAGCACAGAATGAGATGTTTTGAAGAATGTTCAGGCTGCTCATCAATACAAACTAGTGAATGATCAAGCTTTATAAAAAGACAGTTGAAAGGACCTAAAAGACATAATTATGACTATATGCATCTGTCTAAAGTCATATGATGAGGAACAGATTAAAATTTAATTCTGTATTCACTGAAAAATTTTCAAAATTTTGATTTATACATCAGTAAGCTGAAAGAATAAGCTTTCCATTGATGCATTTATTAGGATCGGACAATATTTGGCTGAGATACAATTATTTGAAAATCTGGAATCTGACGGTGCAAAATAAATTTAATATTGAGAAAATCACTTTTAAAGTTGTTCAAATGAAATTCTTAGAAATGCATATTACTAATCAAAAATTAAGTTTGAATATATTTACCGTAGGAAATGTACAAAATATCTTCATGTAACATGATCTTTACTTACTATCTTAATGATTTTTGGCATAAAATAAAAATGTATAATTTTGACCAATACAGCGTATTTTTGGCTACTGCTACAAATATACCCCAGAGACTTCAGACTGGTTTTTTTATTCACATTTGTGTAAAAATATCTTCTTTTGTGTTCCACAGGAGAAACAGAAGTGGTTCGGGTTTGGAACGACATGAGGGTGAGTAAATGATGACACATTTTTTTTTTTTTTTTAAGTTGAACCAGTCCTGTATTGACTGACTCATATCCTGAATGCTGTTGAAACATGTGAAAAGTCTAGTATATTGATGCAAAACTTATTGTATGCTCCTCTGTGACTCTTTTTTGTAGCAATGTTCTGTGGCTACTATTGAATGGTATCAAATCCATTTATTCATTTTATCCAAAGCGACTTATTACAAACGAGGGCAATGGAAGCAATCAAAATCAACAAAAGAGCAATGATACGCAAGTGCTAAAACAAGTCTCAGTTAGCTTAACACAGCACAGATAGCAAGGTGTTTTTTATTATTATTAAAGAATAAAAAGAAAACAGACAGAATAGAAACAGAACAGAGCAAGCAATATTAAATCAAATTAAAAAAAGAAATAAAAAAATGCTACCATAAAATGCATTTTAATTGGTTGTTAATTATTTACAGTATGCAATAAAAATTAATATCATTAATATCAAACATATCATTGTACTATATATATAAATATATATTTAATAAAATAATGTGACTTATTGAAGGATGACTACACTGAAAAAAAGCTAGTGTACGAACAGTTTTCTCTCAGAAATTGCTAGTAAATTTCACAATTAATTACAAATAAATAGCATGTAACACACTGAAAAAAAAGTGAAATTTTAAAGCATCGACTTAATATTTGTAAAATTTACTCCAGGTATCTATCTATTTATTTTTATTTTTTTTACATATTGGAGCTGAAAACACAACCTGCAAGTAAATATGAATCTAATTTCACATGCAAAGAGGTTATAGCCAATCGCAACAGGCCTCATTTGCATATAGGAGGTACAGTAGCAAAATCCTCTTCAACTCGAACGCTCAAAGATAAAATGATCCTGAAAAAACCTTTCTGGTTTCTTCTAACTGACATAATAACTGAACTCTATGGGGAGAAAATAAAATGCTGCAGGAGTGTAAAATATGGGCTTTTTAAAATATAAATGTCCTAAAAGCTTCCCCCCTGCTCATGTATCAGAGCCAGATGCAGTTATCAGCCCGTTACATTGTGTTAAGTATTTGCACTAAATCAAGTGGAGTATCCAACGGCATCGAATGATAAAAATCCCCCGCCGCGCTGAAAAATGTCCCGTGGTGATATCATCTGAAATCCATCTCTTAAAACGCATTTTCCCCTCAGCTTAACACTTCCACTATCATTTCCATGATTTAACCACATACTACATCAAAATCCTACGAGCGTTTTTGGTTTGTGAGGAATCCGGCACTGATTTGTGTGAGCAGATGGCACATACATGTCCCTCTCCACAGGAAACACACAGTATAGTGATGGAGAATCTGTCCTCGCTGGGTTACTCTACATGTCCTACTCTGTGATTATGCTAATGATATTCAAATAAGAGAATTCTGCCGTATTACATCATAATCACATAACCCCGCCTTTGCTTTAAGCCTATTGGCTGGCTCGAGTGATTGACAGTTAGAAGGGACTCCATCAGCCAATAACTAATCATTTATCAGCACCATGTGGGTTCTGTAAGCATTTATCCATGTTTTCCATAGGATTTTAAAGAGTTCAACCAAATGAACCAGCTCCTAATGAATCACAATATTACTAAATTTGATAAAAAGCATTAAAAGACTAAATGAAAGATTGTGCTAAATATTCTCACAAGGATTCAAATCTGAAATCAACTACATTGTGTGATGAAACTAACAGTCGTGTGAAATAATGATTAAATACAATGTGAAATAAATAGCACTTTATATAATACAGAGAGGTTCAAAGCAGATTCACAATAACAAACAGGTAAATATAGGCTGTTCATATAAATTGAGTTTCAGTTGTAAAGCAGCTCTACAGAAGATGTCAGTTCAGTTTTGATTCAATAACAGCTTCAGTGTTACAGAGTTCATCAATTACGAAACAAAACGTCTAGCCTCATGCATCCCAAACCTTTGACTACCGACAACAAATCTGACATACATTACAACCGATTCTGTCCAAGATTCGCCTACTTAGACAACAAGAGACCATTGACTGACATAACAAAGAACTGAGCACAGTTAAAACTCAAAGAAATCTGAAACTGCATGTTCTGTCAATAGTTAATCACACTAGTGTCATCATAAGCCTTGTTGACTTTATATTCTACTTTGGAACACAAAAGATGGAACATTTATTTATGCATGTAAAAATGCATTTAAATTTTTTTTTTGTCTAGTTGAATCTCTTACATGAAATATAGTTGAAACTGCTTAAATTATTAAAGTACAGTTAAAGTATTATGTAAAAACAATTGTTGCCATGACTTCTATATATTTTTTTCTTTGGTGATCCACAGGTTTGGAACAACAAGAAAATTCAGAAATTTTAATTTTAGGTGAAGAATATCTTTAAAATGAATGAATATCCTTCATCTGATGCCATAAACTTTACAAACTTGTTCAAATGAACAGCTACATGTTCCTTAATAGACCTCAATGTTCAGAGGAGCGTGTTACATTAATAAAAAGTTACTGATTCATTTCCAAAAAGGATGACATCAAGGCCATATATATGAATGAAGACAAGCTAGAATTTAAATACAATGCAATTAAAACAAAGTGCAAAGCAGCAAAAAGACTTGAGTCTTCGAAAAAGACCAGAATTGGGATCCTGTGCTACAAAAAAAAAAAAAAAAAAAAAAAAAAAAAAATATATATATATATATATATATATATATATATATGTATATATATATATATATATATATATATATATATGTATATATATATATATATATATATATATATATATATATATATATATATATATATATATATATATATTGATGCAGTATTTACTTTCACAAATTCACAATTAAAGCTGCAGTAGGTAACTTTTGTAAAAATATATTTTTTACATATTTATTAAACCTGTCATTATGTCCTGACAGTAGAATATGAGACAGATAATCTGTGAAAAAATCAAGCTCCTCTGGCTCCTCCCAGTGTCCTATTGCCATTTGCAGAAATCTATCGCTCCCGTTAAGAAATAACCAATCAGAGCTGGGGTCCGTAACTTTGTTTGTGTTCAAAATGTAGAAAAATTTATATAATAATCGAGTACACCATGAATCCATTTTCCAAACCGTGTTTTTGGCTTGTCCTGAATCACTAGGGTGCACCTATAATAAGTGTTTATATTCTGACTATTTTAGATTGCTTCGGGGGTACCGCGGTGGAGTAACCCAGTACCTTTGTGATTCTTCATAGACATAAACAGAGAGAAGTAGTTCCGGCTACAATGTTCTTCCGCAAGATGCAAGCAGTTCTGTTTATTAACCGCTAAAGCATCAAAAGTTCCCTACCGCAGCTTTAATTGCAAAGAAACATCAAGTTAAACATTGAACTAAACACTGAGCTGAAATACTGAATTGCTATTTTTTGTAAAATGTTTTAATAATCTTTGTTTTATTCAACCTTTTTTTCTCACAATGTTAAAATTTTCAAAAATGCATCTGTATCATGACTTTGTCTTTATTAATCTTAATTTAACTATTCATGCAGATGAGATGAACGGGAAGATGCCATTAGAAGGAAAACTTGATAATCCATTATTAGGTATTGTTTAGCATGTCTAAGACTGTACAGCGAGACAAAACAAGCATAACAAGCATCTGAAGGAGAAACGGCAGATGGTGAAGAAGGCAAAATTAATGAAGTAAGAAAACTGAGAAACAGAAATGCAGAATAAAATCAGGAGACACCCACACACCATCGCTCTGGTCTCTTCTTCTCTTGAATTAAAGGGATGGCTATTTAACAGCGGTGGGAAAACCTTTCTTTCATCAGAGCAGAAAAGTGACTCTCTCTCCGCTTTGATTAATTTCCGCTGGATTTCCATACAAAAGGGAACTCGTTCATTTTATCTGACCAATGAACAGCAGTTAAAAGGCATAAAAGAGAGATGGAGAGCGAGACTGGGCAGATTTCCAGTGCGTTCTGAATGGATGTAACTCAGGTCAAAGCTAGCGGAGACGGCTGTATCATCAATAAAGCCCAGAGATTTCCTAATAGCACAATAAAACCGGTGCAGACTTGCAAAACAACTTGCAAACATCCTGAATGCCTGACAATTTGATCTGCGTGTGTTATTTTGATTTGATATGACATTTAAAAATCATGGTTAATTGCTGTGGTAAATACACAAATTGTGTGTGTGTGTGTGTGTGTGTGTGAATCCAAAAGATGACTTTGGAAAAGAAAAATTTAGGAAAGAATAAACAGGGTGTCATTATTTACTCACCCTCATGTCTTTCCACACACACGTGTGTGACCTTCTTTTACTGGTGGAGAAGTTTCATACCATCCTTTTTATGCAATCAAAATGAATGGGGACGGACCCCCACCCCAGAAAAAGCACCATAAAATTACTAATTAAGACTGCAGCACTGCATTGCAAACCATTGCTTAGCATCTTTAAAACTTCTATATATAAGGGGAGATAATAGGGTTAAAAAAAACTAATATAGTATGTTTTTTAAATCCCAGTAAATCATAGGAAGTGTCTCAGATCAAGCTGTTCACAGATATTAGGCAGTGTGTCATAATTCTGCAAAGGCCCCTCCAGCTTCTCCTTCAGAAGAAGTTAGTATATAAGTATACAAGTTATTTTTTTGTTTGTTTGTTTGTTTGTTTGTTTGTCTCTTTGCAAATCCCCTTTCCTAATACTGTGCTAGTGAGCAAGTTCCATGACATATGCGGCTAAAGTTTACAGTCTTCATGAGAACAGCTCATCACTCCATGGAAGAGAGGGGCGGGGTCAGCAGAGCTCATTAGCATTTAAAGGGACATGCACCGAAACGGGTCTCTGTGAACAGAGCTGGTTTTGACATGATAAAAAGGGAGTTGTTTAAAAAAAAAAACATAGCATTTTTGCCTGTAGTGTCTCACCATAAATTACCTCTGTTATAGAGGTTTGCATAAGCTACCACAGAACCCAAAAATAAGTCGCATTTTAGCACCGGTTCCACTGAACTGAAGTCATTGGGTTTTTTGAATGGGGTTTAGGTCTCATTTCTTCTCTGTGATGCATTCAGACACTGAGTCTGGCCATCGTCTCTCTAAACATTAGTTTTAAATTATTTTCTGTCCTCTTAAGTTCTTAAAAAACTAGTCGCCTCCCGTAAAAGTGCTGAAGACAAGAGCGGAGTGCAAAGACTCCATCCTGTCCAATACCCAAACCCCTGTTTTTGAGTATATATTTGTGTATATATACATATACATACACACACACACACACACACACACACACACACACCACAGTTCAAAAGTTTGGGATTAGTAAGATTTTTAATGTTTCTGAAAAAGTCTTCTCTGATCATCAAGGCTGCATTTATTACATTAAAATACATTAAAAATACATTAAAAACAGCAATGCTGTGAAATATTATTACCATTTAAAATAGCAGTTTTGTCTGTGAATATACTGTCAAATATATATTATTCCTGAGATGCAAATATGAGTTTTTTAGCATCATCACTCCAGTCTTCAGTGTCACATGATCTTCAGAAATCATTCTTATATGCTGAATGTTTTTACTCCATTTTTTCTTCCTAATAAAAGTGTCATGAAGTGAAATCGTTCACAAATGTTGTTTTATGTTGGCTTGACGAAGACGATTTTGCCAAGCCATCATGCTGCACGATTAATCTTTTCTTTGAGCTAGTTCGCAGCATTTAAATTCAACTTTTAAGAAAAGTATTTTCACTTTTCTGATCCAAAATCTCCAAAAGCAAGTGAAGTCACCCGCCACCATTTAACACCAGCCTCAAAAGATTACTCATGGCTGAAATTAGAGCTGGCTTGAGTCTTGCCCCGACGGCGAGGGGATCATGAAGCCACGGCCGGTCAGAGAGATCAGAATAGATGTTTGTGTAAATGTCAGAGAGCATCAGCAGTGTTAGGATGACAGTAAACGGCCCGCAGCGGATCAGGGTGTGAGATGCCATATTCACAAACACATTTTCTCACTCCCATGAGGCTTTGAGATGATCAGTGATTCCTTTTGGCATTTTAAAGGAATAAACTGCGACTAAAAGGGTTTGTGCCATTGTGCAATGGGCATAACAACATGAAATCAAAACTGACCCAATTTTCATTCTTAATAAATGTCTCTGCCCATATTGTGAGGGATTCATCAGTGCATTTTATTCCAAATCAAAAAATTGCTTTTATGAAAATGTAATAAATTTCACTGCCTCTAAAACTAATTTTCGATTCTGTTTCTGTAATCAAGGCAAGGTTTCGGTTCGGTATCTGTATCTTATTCATTAGATGAATATGTTCAGGCTATAGCCAGATGAAACACACAACATCATGAGCAAAACACCACAGACTGAGGACTCCAGCTGTCACCTGTCTGTTTATAAAACAGGAAGTGTCTGCTACACGGAAAACAAAGACGCATTTACATTAGAAAGGCTGTAATACTTAAAAAATTCCACCCTGTTTGGCAGAAACGGAAACCGTGACAATAACATGGTAACAGATCCATGATACTCTGGCAATGCATTTCAGTGTCTCCACTGCTTCATATGAAACGTAACCATATAACCTCTGATATAAAGTCTATACAGATTCACAAACCTGAAAGATGAAGACAGTCATTATTTTAGAAAAGTGATGCATGTGGCGCTGAAATTACACTGTTTTTAAACAAGTTTCCTATACTGTCATTAGGCAGATAAATAGATAGCCCCGCCCCCAACTCTCATTATTGGTCCTTTGGTTGAGTCAACTTTGCTGTTTGCTTGTCGAGATGTTTATAATAATATACTGAAACCACTTGGGGGAATTAACTTACAAATGGCTAATATATATTTAATAATTTAACATGGATAATTTTTAAATCTATTATTATTATTATTATATATTAGAATTTTAGTTTTTGTAATGTAAAAATCTGGGGGGGTTGCATTATGATTAGGGAGAAATATTGTAATGCAAAGCAGAAAAGTTTCTTTTTTTTAATATATGCTTAATTTTTTTTTTTCATTTCAATTCTCGTCAAGATATTAGTTCTTCTTTGTTTTCTTTTGATTTTGGCTTGAAATGTGACCCAAACATGTTTTGCAAGATTCAGCCTCTAAGAGACAGACTGAATTCAATCCAATTGGCATCACTGACACAAAATAAATAAATGAGCCAGTGCATGTAAATGAGACAGCACTGTAGGTTTTTGAGTGGCAGTGTCCTTTCGTGCTTCGGCCGGAGTCTGTTATGTAGCACTGCGTGTGTCGTTGAGAAAAGGTTGTGAGATTGTGTTTCTCAAGGTTCCTGTGACTTGTTAAGGGAAGCACTCTCTGCCTCGTTAAGCCAGCTGTGTTCCCGCGCTCATCTGCACTACCGGCTGATAGAAACGACACAGCTCGCATCAAAACCCCACTTTTATTCGTGCCTGTCTCACTCGCTCCTCCGTCCACCCACGCAGCTCAGAGTTTACAATCCAAATGAAAAGGACCGCGAGTGAAAGAAGGTAGAGAGGTTGCCATGGAGAATATGACAGTTTGTCACTAATAATCATTCAGAATATTCTCATTCACCCTGAAGTCTGAGAAACAAAGAGACACGTCTCTCCTACAGGACCTGCGATATCAAGTGCATAAGAAAGTGCTTGCAGGTGTGTCATGGTGTGTGTGTGTTTGTGTTTGTGTGTGAATGCAGTCTTCCAAATGCAGGCAAGCAGGTGAAAACATCAAAAGAAAAGAAACAGATCGAGACAAGACGAGAGAGCAGACCAGTGTCATGATGAAGCCCTTTCTCTTCAAAACCAGAACCAAAAAATCTCAACGTGACAGCTTTACTAACCTCGCTTCAGATGATTACAGAACATTTATTCATTTAGCTGACGCTTGAATTTATTCATTCATAACACCTCGCTTATCTTCAGATACCAGTGGATCCTCTGCAGTGAATGGGTGCCGTCAGAATCAGAATTCAAATAACTGATACAATAATCCACACCACTCCAGTCCGTCAATTAACATCTTGTGAAATGAAAAGCTGATTGTTTGTAATAAACAAATCCATCATTAAGGCATTTTAATGTTAAACCATTGCTTCTGGCCAAAATATGAGTCTAACTCCCGTCATCTCTCACATCAACACCCACAGCCATATTTGTTTTGAACTGTTTTGGACAGTGCTTGATCTCTGAGATTACTTTTTACTGGAGAAAGTGTTAGTATGGACACAGAGGACATATTTCAGCTGGAAGCAATGGTTTTAAGTTAAAAATGTCTAAATGATGGACTTGGTTTTACAATCAAGATATCAATTGATGGACTTGTAGCATATGCAATGCTACATTTCTCCAAATCTTAACGTGCTACTTTTCTACATCTTGGATGGCAAGAAGGTGAGTACATTTTTAGCAAATGCTCAGTTTTTGGGTGAACTGTTCCTTTAAGATGTTTCTGTGTCACCTCCAGATGCTTGGTAAAGATGCAATGGTTGGTGCAAGATAAAATATTCTGCTGTCTACTCTCAACATTACTTAATATCTGGGTAAAAAAGAGAGGGTAGATATTAATATATATTTATTAATGAGCACATGAGCGCATCTTAATATTAATACTACTTACATCCACACACAAATAAAATGACACATTATATCCATGATTGTGACTAATGCATTTAGCAGACACTTTTATCCATGGCATTTAAGCTAGACATATTTTTTTTTAACTAGTATGTGTGTTCCCTGGGAATCGAACCCAAAATCTTTTGCGCTGCTAACTCAATGCTCTGCCACTGAGCCACAGATGACAGAATTCTCATTTTGGGGTAAACTGTCACTTTAAGAGCAAAAGTTCCATTCAGAACCATGACATCATTGGAGAACATTTCCAAATTCCACTAAGAACACTATCATTGTAAGACTAAGCAAGTGTGTGTGATGAGCTCCTCGATCTCTTCAAACTGAACTGATTCTATTTCTCTTTCTGCTCGTCTCTAATATTCTTCTCCTAATCGTGCCATTTGGCTTTCTCTCGGTTACGGCCGTCTCTCACTCCCTCACCCACCCCTCTCCTCTCTATCTCTCACACTCTTCCAGCGCTCGCCTCATCCCACTTTTTTCTGCTTTTAAATTCCACCCAATCTAGTTAAACTAATCTCTCTTCCATCCTTCAGTCACTCTCTCCACAGATGCTTATTCCTGAGAGGAGACGAGAGAGACGGTACGAGATGCGCAAACAGAGAGAGAGAGACGGATGCGAGCGTGGGAAGAAAGCTGAAGTTCTTGAGACCTTAAGTGAAGGTTACACTCCACCAGATTCTGACACACACACACACACACACATTCTGCACTGAATGCTGATTAGGCTTCATTTACCATGACTACTGTGTGTGCTTTCCCAGCATGCTTTAGCCATAACATTTCCATCCCTCTGATGTCAGTGATGCCAAACAAATCAAAATGTGTCAAAGTTGAACGTGTGCATATTTAAATTGCACAAATGAGATTTGAGAGGAAGAGGAGAATAGTGCCTTATATCTCAGTCTGTTTCTCACACTAAACTACTTTATGACTTCAGACGACTTGGAATATAGAGCATGCCTCATTGGTAGTTTCTTGACCTGTGCACTATTTGTTTCACTAGTCAATCACCTTAGCTGTAAATGTCATGTGACACAAGTACTTAGGTTTGATTTTGGCATTGGTGGGGACATAACGGCAGACAATAGACATTTCATTTTTTTTAATCAAAATTATTGCTAGGGACAGATTAGTAGTCACTGGATATTGGTAGGATCATGTCATAGTGTCTTTACTAAATCATACATCCTTAAAAATCATAACAATCGATGTCTGGCTTTGAAACTATAGTCCTCTCCTTAAATATGAAACAACAGATTCATCCAGATTTCACAAAAATCTTATGGATGTAATTATAAAAGAAGTCAGTCATTGAGGTGAGTTCATCGAATATCATTTTTGTAAGTCTTTTAAAACTTTTCTTTGTTTTAGACATTGTTTGAATACTCAAAAGAGAATATAGGAAAATATAACTTAATGCGTTTGTTTCTTGCTAGCCACATTTTACATAAACAAACATCTGGCTCTAAAACTATCTTTTCTTTATTTAAAGTTGATCTAGACAAGAACAGTTCTGCTAATCCTAAAGCAGTGACAACTACATCTCTATATTGATCTTTTGTCCTCTTAAAAGTTTATAAAAAATGATTGCTACACTTTTGCTATTATAAATGGTTAATTTTCTCAAGGAATTTGTATTTGTGTATTCTTTCTTTCTCCTTTGTTTTTTTTAATAACTGTACTGTTTGAAAGGTTTGATGTTTTGTACCGTTCAATAAAAAAGGAAAGAAAACAAAAGGTTAACAATATCCACTGTGAATTTCATATCTGAAGATTTGTGATTTCTGTAGTCTGGTTTGGAATAATGATTCGCAAACCATAATTTCCGGTAAATCCATGAAATGATCTGTGAACCCATTTCGAACTTCCAATCTGAATTTTAAAAAAAAACGAACCTGCTCCAAAGTTCAAAAGATTCAGGAACCTCCTCCAAAGTTCTGAACTGAATCAAATGATAGTGAATGTAAAAAGAGCAAATTGGAGCAGCAGATGAACACAAAACAGCAGTACAACAGAAAGTTAACAACATGAAGTAAAGAGGTTAAACTTTATCTCATATGTTTTAATCACTGCACCTACCTTCTTATTCCGCACATGTATAATTATACTAGTCCATTTCACACTTTCAAGAGCCTTAAAAACTGAATTATGCTTTTTGCCCTCATAGGTGTCACAAAATTGAAAAGGAAAATTTTAATAACCTTGTAGTGGAGAAATATATGCTTACATGATGTACAAACCTATCAACAGACATTTAAGTCACACTCTGATGTTTTTCTTTTGCTTTTGCTCTTTACAGATGTCCAAACACATACTTGACAAACAGCTTAACACACAATTCCCATCTGACACTAAAAGAGGCCACACTGACAGAATACATGTGACACTTCTGTAACAGACACCACGAACATCACGCCTCAATGCTGTCGTGTGTGTGTGTGTGTGTGTGTGTGTGTGGCACTGCACTGATGCAGAATCTAAAGTAGCACAGCAAAACAAATCATATCTTAGCTATGAGTTTGCACTTGGAATTGAATGTAAACATCACTACTGTGATAAAATACACCAGCAACAGACCACCATTGAATGGCATTTCACCATACATGGAAAACAAACAGCTTGAGCAGTGCAGTCAGATTCAGAAATAAAGGACTCATTCAAAGAATCAGATCATAAAAGACTCACAAGCTGAATCACTCTAATGAGTTTCTTGCAGGAAGAAAAAAAAGATTTCTATAATAAACTGGTTAAAAAATAATCACAAGTTGACTTCGTATAATGAATTACTTGCTTTGTACAATTTACAAATAAGTGCATCTGATGATCCAATTCCTGTGTTTATTTAGTCAAAAGCAATCACAAGTTGAATCAGGCAAATGGACTACTTCTGTAGCTGAATCCAGTTTTGAAACAAATAACAAAACTGGTCAAAAAGATTCATAAGTTAAATCATTCTAATGAATCACAAGTGGAATCAGCTAATTAAATACTTGCTAAATCCAATTCACAATTACATTAATTTTATAATTAAATTTCTGTAATGAATTGGTCAAAGAGACACACAAGTTGAATCAGTCTAATGAATTACAAGCTAAATACAATTCTCAAACAAAAGATTATTACAATCAATCATTCAAAAAGACATGTTAAAACAACCTAATAATTTGCTGAATGATTCTTCATTCTTTATCAGGTTCCTTTAATTGATTAAAGAAATAAATGACTCTTATGATCTAATTCTTGCAATGAATTTTCAAAAATAAAAAATCTGAATTCATCACTGAATCCAATTCGCAAACAAACAAATCTTATGATGGGATTCTTGTAATGAATCAGTTAAAATGACTCACAGATTTCAGCTAGATTATATGCTAATGGGAATGAAACACTCACCCTCTGTGTGGATGGCAGATACGTAGGTCCAGTTGTATCTCTTCACTATATCCACCATGGCTCTGGCCTGCTGGGCGTCTGATGGCACCACCCTCATGAAGTATTTGTAGAGTGATTTGTCGCTGAGGTCCATACTGGTGGCAGAGTATGCGATCTGCGGGATATTAAACAGCTGGAGTAAATTCTGCACTTGAATGGCGACGGAACTCGAACCCGGACCAATCAGCCCTACAATTGGCTTCTTGCCCTTCATGGGCGTGGCTCCAGGATCGGCACACTTGGCCCCGCCCCCAGCCTCCTCACTTTCATCGGCAGCGACAAGCGAGTCCCGTATGAACTCGATGCTTTGCTCCAGAGCGACTGTGGAATGCCAGCAGGAGTCTCGGATCTCGCAGCCCAGCGTGACGTTGGGGAGGATTTTGGGGTCTGCGTTGATTCGGTCTAGTGTATGCATCATGGCCTCCACACGCTGGATGCCGTATTGCTCCCGAACCGCCCCACATTTGCGCTCATGCACTTTGTCAGCCGGCGGCTGGTGGTGGACGGAGAAGAGTGCACCGATTATGATGTCGCCGGGAATGTGGGCCACGACGCGCCGCTCGCTGGCCTGTCCCGCTGTCGCCAGTGACGCCAGTAGCAACATTGCAAAGAGATACAAGCTGATCATTTCTGAGTACATTAGAGGCCGTGTCTTTGTTCCTGTTTGGGCCAAAGATGCAATCATAGTGAGGAAGTTCAGTTCATTTGCTTGGTTCCTTCTCATAACTTTCTGTATTTGATTACACAAAAAGGGGATTCTGGAATTATGCGGCTTTGAACCTTGCTGTTATTTGTCCGAGAGCTTCTATGAAGACCCTGAGCCGGATGCTGGGTCATTGCTGTGGCAACCTGGAGTTGGGGATGGCATGCGATGAGAGGCCACATAACCTTGAACGAGAAGAGATGGACACAGTGGTTACATCCACACAAACAGACAAAATATGGGAAATGTACACTGGAAACATTATTTTTCAAATTTATAAATTTAGATTGACATTATAAGAGCGCATTCAACAAAGAAAATACAATTTCAGTCTCTCTGCTTTGAAATTTCACACTTCATGCAATGTCTTTGCATTTTTTTTATTAATTAGAACAATTAAACATTTTTTTATTATTTGTAAAATTGAATAGCAATTTCTATGTAAAAAATGTTTCTAGACCAGTCTTAAACTTTTACATTCAATATTTGATCACATCATTCTATAGTAAAGTTGTTTTTAAAAACCACAAGTGTGATAAAATTGGTGTATATTTTACTTTTAATTGCTATTAAACATAACAAACAATTAAAAAGAAACAAGAAACATACCTTACAGCTTTAAACATATTTTATTTGTGAAATTAACTAGCAATTTCTGGATAAAAGTAAATCCTACAACAATTTTATTTTACACCAGTTTTTTTCACATTATGTTTTATACAGCTTTCCTGCAGAATGATGTCATAAAATAAATTCTAAATTGTTGACAGTGAAAATTATTTTTAACTCCAACTCCGATTAACTTAAACTAAGTTTAATATTGTATACGTTTTTCATTAAGTTGACATTAGTTAAATCATTTTAATGAGTTGATGTAATGGAAAAAACATGTTGCCATGAATTATTGATCATATTTTTACAATATATGTTGAAATTTTACTTTGGACAATGGAACTTTCAGAACACATGTGATGTCCAAACTAAAGTACCAGTATACCTCTGTAAACAACTGAACACCATAAAACCATTCTGGAGTACGAGGGTTGACTAATGAATTCATTTTAGCATAAAGGGAAAAAAATCTCAATTTCTGAGGGAAAGCTGCTTCTACATCAATTTTTTTTTTTTTTTTTTTTGTCTATATGGTTGCAAGTTCATTTGTTTCAGTGTGCCATGATGTTTTGTCTGAATATAATGTGTGTTCTGGGTCTGAAAGTGCAACAAAAACATTGCTAAAAGGCTGTCAATGGACATTCAAGAATAGCCAAGAAAGCTTCCAGGCCATTGATGCGAACAAAAAAACACTAATATTGGCTGTCAGACCCATTCATTCCAAGTGCAGACCACAGAGAGACCAAAAATGAGGGGACATTTTTTACAATAAAAACAGGAGAGCATTTACAGAATGAATTAAGCTGCACTGTGTGGTTTTCACAAGCAACTCGTATTAGTTTCACATCAATGGCATCATACAAATAAAGAACAGCATAAATGAATTCCCACATTCAACTGCATTCAAGGGCTGGTTTTATCTGCCAAACCGCAGATTGGACTCTGGGTCCTCGTTCAAATGTGGGGTCCATTAGAGAGGTGATGAAAAGCTGCTTCGCTTTTGAATAAAATATTATGGCAAGATCTGTATGGAAGCGAAAATAACTAATGCATCACACTGAACCATCCTTCTGCCTCCGGCATAAAAGAAACAATAGGAGGGGAATCAAACTGCAATCCCACAAAAACCTCGCCAATATCAGCCATTCGCATTGAAATCGTTCTGGCATTTAATGCACACTTCATTCAAATTAATGCAAATGTCAGGCTGATAGGGGAGAGGGCTCCACTCTAAGATCGAACGGGACGGATGAGAGTGAACGACCTTGCCGTTGATCACCGACGGAACGGGAGCTTTGCGCTGTCCGCGGTGCTGAAACGCATCACACTGCAGTGGCAACATAATTCCATGTGCTCAAATACATCTCTTAATAAACAACCTCCTGTATCCCCTCAGTCTTGGTAAGACATTGCATATTTAACATTGCAAATATAACATTCGTACCAAGTCACACATGCAATGCATATGAAATTGCACGTGATACATTCCCAGTAAGTCATACTGGTACCCATACAACCGACATTCTCTCGGTAGGTGGATAATTTGCAGAGTGCTAAACACAGAATGAGAGCGCATTCCAGAGCATCATCGCTTCCACAGACCCAAACTCGCGCGCAGAGCGTGTGTCCGTGCACAGGTTGTATGTGGTGATGTTCTGGTGACGGTTCTTACCTGCCCCGCTTCACAGTCCACTAAGGTCACGATGGCGCGTGCTTTCCACAGGTGTATCGTGGGTGATTTGGGGTCGGTAGCCCGGTAAACAGCGGGGCACCAGAGAGCCACAGCTGTAGTGTCTTCTTATCACGCACTAACACTGCCGGAGCGTGATCAGGAACACACATCCCAGCCCGAGACTCAACCCCTCCCACCAGTGAACCCCGAGACTGGCTGCATCCAACCAGCCGTGGCACCTGCAGGCGTGCGCTTCTCCTCTCCGCCTCACATCTAGTGTCGAACAGTGATTATTTTATCACTGAATGTTTAAACATGAAACAAACGACCATGGAGCTGTTTGCTAAACATGCTTTTCTTCTGTTGTAAATTAATGGATGAGGCTCTAACACAGTTGTTTGTGTGTGACAAGGTGCAAGATCGCATATGTTTTAAAAATGTAAGGGGCCCCACACCAATCCCTGCGGTACCCCACCAGACACAAACCAGAGGAATACCACCACCTTGTGGCACTTCACTATTCGGGACTGAAATGCTAATTACCCCCTTTCAAAGTCTAAGAGATGATGTTTAATTAATTCACCGGATTTAAAGCTGTAAAGATCAAATGCATGGTAAATGAACACCAGTATAAAGATGGAAAATTACTGAAAAAAAAATTGCTGCAAAATGTATAGCATAATGCTTTCAAAAAATAAACACTCTGTCATTATTTGATCTTCTTGATTCCTTTACAAACACGTGTGACTTATATTTTAAGTGGAACATCAAATATGAAGAACGTTGGGGTCACCCAAAGATTTCTCAAAACATCGTCTTTTAACAACCTTAACATAAGAGCCGGCCATTTGTTACTTGAATGTGAGGCTTCCGGTGTCACTGCTTCCTTTTTTTTTTTACCTTTTCAGAAAACGACAAAAAGGTCTACTGTGATGCTTGATTTTATAATCTAGTAATTTTTATTATTATTATTTTAATTATAATCATAAAAAAAATAAGATACTGTATTAATTTAAAATGTATAAAAAAACTTTTGCTGTCGATATGAATATTTAGCAGCCTAAATAAAAAGGGAAAAGTCGATTATTTTATTTTATTAAATATATACAATTTTTTTCTGAAATGTATACATAGAGCAAAGTTAAGTTACTCACCTTATCAGCTAACTTTATTTTCTGGGTTTATTTCGAACCAGCATGACGTCGCTAAAGTTTAAACCCGATCTAATCCACTTTTTTACCATGGCAACGGCAGAATCTTAGTCGCGCAACAGTGGTTTCATTTTCCCGCTGGTTTTCACGCTAACAGTTTAAAACACAAAACTGCGCGGCTCGCCGCTAGAAATCTCGTGTGTAACACCTCTCGTAACCTAACCGTGCGTCATCATTATGTGCGAGAACGAGTGGATAAAGCGGTGGCTGCTTTACAGGATGGGGCTTTTTAGTCAAAGTGGCCTCTGCTTCGCGCGGGATTAATGTTCCCGCCAACTGCGCGCGGGATTAACGACCATTAAAAGGGCAAAGCCACTCCAGCAGCTTCCTGTGATGTTTACCACAATATGGATAGCCTTCCTCTTAAATCTCTCTATATAGGCTATCTCTCTAAATTTAACATTACTCACTAAAAGTCGTAATTTATACCTTTTCGTTTTTGCCCACTGCTTTACAGAGAAGACCATAAACTAGGACAACTAGTCTCAGTCGCTATTCTTGGGAAAAGACCAACTACTGGTTCAAATCCAAACAAACCAGGTAATCTTCTTAATCTCACAAATTCCCGTATTTCTCTTGAATGTCTGACTGGGGTGGTGTTTAGTGAGCCGCCCACCACAAGAAGGATTACAGCGTAAAATCTGCTTCCATATTCACATGCAAACATTGAAAAAAGCGTAAACAATATGCTGAACATTAAGCCCACGCTAAACCCAGCCAGCTTTCAGGTCTACCCCAACAAAAGCAAACACATACTGCAAAAAAAAAAAAAAAAATTATATATATATATATATATATATATATATATATATATATATATATATATATATATATATATATATATTTATATTTATTTATTTATTTATTTATTTATTGATTGTTTTCTTACGTATTATGTGTATTATGGAGCTGTCAGAAAAAAAAACTTTGGGTCAAATATGGACTATTTTTCCAAAATCCCAATTTAGTTCTATAGGTAAACAAATGAAGACATATAAATGGAATATAAATGTTTACTAATGATTTTAGCAGAAAGGACAAAATGTGCTCTCAGGACAAGAGTATTCTTCATAATTGTCAGATTAGGGCAGGTTGTCACATGCTTTTTAGAATACATATATTAATTGCATCGTCTGTCAGCCAAACAATGGACTGATTTGGTATAAATTCAGGTTAAACTTACTGCTAAATTTACCGAAAAATATATTAAACTGCTTATAATATATTTAAAAGTTCACCCAAAAATGGCAATTTGCTGAATATTTACTCGCCCTCAGGTCATCCAAGGTGTAGGTGAGTTTGTTTCTTCATCAGATTTGGAGAAATGTAGCATCACATCACTTTCTCATCAATGGATGCTCTGCAGTGAATGGGTGCCGTCAGAATGAGAGTCCAAACAGCTGATAAAAACATCACAATAATCCACAAATACTCCACACACCACTCAAGTCCATCAGTTAATGTCTTGAACAGTGAGAAGCTGTGTGTTTGTGAGAAATAAATCCAAGATTAAGGCGTTTTAACTTTAAACCATTGCTTCCGGCTAAAATAGCAATTTAATCCATAATCCATAATAACGCTTCCCCCTTTAAAACAAAGTCCATCTACTGTTGTCTCTCACATTAAATTCCACCGAGATATCCGTTTAGGGCTGTTTTGCACTCTTTTGGCTTTTAAATGGTGCTTGATCTGTGCATATTTCGCTCTTGATTCAGACCAGACCACTTTTTCACTGGAGAAAGCATGAACTGTTTCTTTAATGGCAACCTACTATTGGAGCAAGTCTGTCATAAAGCTAAGTATATGTTAAATTATCTTTTTTTTTCCAAAAACATTACACATTATTCACTCAAAACAGATTCTTTTGGAATGGTACAATATTTTAGAACCATTACTATCAATACTAGAGCAACAGCACTTCCCACCGAAATCATGTGACCCATCTAATCCCTGTTGACTTGACCGCTGGATGTGCATCCAAACGCTCAGAGACGCAGCAGCCAGCGCTGGAATGCTGCTTAGAGCATTATGATTGTTAATTAGAGAATTAGCATGATTGAGACCACAGAGTGTAGGCTTGTGATAAATTACACTCAGATGCTGGAAAGCTTCCTAAACGCTTCTTAGAAAGTACAAGAGTAATTGTTCAATGGCTTCTGGGGTCAAGTTACTATGGCAACCCCTCCCAACCACTCTTAAAGGGGTAATGACGAGTAATCAGAGGTTCAAGTGTGCAATTGAGTCCTCATGCACATGCAAGAACACTCACTCACTCACACACACACATACAAGTCAAGCAAACTCCAAAACAGTACAACATTCAAATTTCAAACCAGTCCTGAACACACATGTATACACACACTTGTAAATGAAACAGAAATCATTCATGAAGGACTTGTCAGCTTCCTGAGTGACTCTTTAACACACTCACACACACTCAGAAGCTGGACGTGTGCGTGGGAAGAGCAGGTGTGAGAGTGACTCACGGTCTGCTGCGCATTCAGCTTCATGGAGTCACATTAAAGGCTGTTCTCGCGGCACACACTGGCTGTGAATTACAGAGGCTTTAGGGAGGGTCTGAAACCTGTAATTAAGGCTTGACACCCGCTAAGAAGTACAGATTATTTATTTAAACGCAAATATTCATTTTTTACTTTTCAATGGCAAAGTTTTAGTAATGACAAAACTCAAACTTGCTGCTAAATATAGTCACGTTCTGAAGTGGCAACTGAACCTAGGATGTAATCAAATATTGAGGACAAGGAGGAGCCAAGACAGACAAGTTGGGAATCAACTACTAACTAATCTGAATACTGATGGTACCCACGACAAAACAAGATAAGTATTGTTATTATTTATCACTTTTTTATATATTTACATTTGATAAACACAAACACACACACACACACAATACACACAGTACAGACCAAACGTTTGGAAACATTACTATATTTTATGTTTTTGAAAGAAGTTTCTTCTGCTCATCAAGCCTGCATTTATTTGATCAAAAATACAGAAAAAAAATTTATATTGTGATATATTATTACAATTTAAAATAATTGTTTTTAAATGTATTATACTTTAAATTTTCATTTATTTCTGTGATGCAAAGCTGAATTTTTAGGATCATTATCACATGATCCTTTAGAAATCATTCTAATATGATGATTCATTATCAAAGTTGGAAACAGTTCTGCTGCTTAATATTTTTTCAGAACATGTGATACTTTTTTAGGATACTTTGATGAATAAAAAGTAAAAAAAAAAAAAAAGAAGACGCTATTTTTAAAATATAAATATTTTGTAATAACAATATACACTACTGGTCAGTAATTTGGGGTCAGTAATTTTTTTTCTTCTTTTTAAATAAAATCAATATTTTTATTCAGCAAGGATTTGTTAAATTGATAAAAAGTGATAGTAAAGAATATATATTATTAGAATTTTTTTTTTTTTGAATAAATGCAGTTCTTTTTAACCTTTTATTGATCAAATATATTAGACAGCAGAACTGTTTCCAACACTCATAATAAATCAGAATATTAGAATGATTTCTAAATGATCATGTGATCGACTGATGTTACATGTGACACTGAAGGCTGGAGGAATGATGCTGAAAATTCAGCATTGCATCACAGGAATAAATTTTTTTTTAAGTATATTCAAATAGAAAACTATTATTTTAAGTTTTAATAATATATCACAATATTAATGTTTTTTCTGTATTTTTGATCAAATAAATGCAGGCTTGATGAGCAGAAGAAACTTATTTCAAAAACATTAAAAATAGTAATGTTTCCAAACTTTTGGTCTGTACTGTATGTATATATATATACTTGAGTTACAAGTTTACTAAAACAAACATAATTAGTAATAAGTATTGTTATTGTTAACTAAAAGTAACAGTTTAAAACATTTTTGTTATTTAAAAACAATATTTAGTATAGTATTTACTACTAGTACTAAATTAATAAAACTATTTATATTACAAGTAAAAATAAATCAAAGCTAAACAAAAGTATAAAAACTAAAACTACTTACAAAATTGCTAAAATTATATATATATATACATATATACAGTACAGACCAAAAGTTTGGGCACACCTTCTCTTTAGTTTTCTTTATTTTCATGACTATGAAAATTGTAGTCACACGATATATATATATATATATATAGGATAAGATGACGTCCCAAATCCCTCTTACTTTGTAATCCCTCCCCTCCAACTCTATTTTGTTAATGAAACGGCAGATTTCCACAATCCAATCAATGATGGATAAAATCAATTCCCTGCATCTGCTCCTGTCTTCTATCCTGTGTCGCTTGTGAATCTGTCAGATCACAGAAGTATGACCAGACTGAACCTGAACTGAATGCGGCGGTGAGGTTATGAGTTGACATTATATGTGCTGAGATTATTATTCTATAACCATGACAAAACCCATAAAAATGACAGTAGATCAATTATTTGATGGTGTCTCTAAATGACATTGACATAATCTCTGTTGCCATAGAAACATAGATGATATATAAAGATTCCTGCATCTGAAAAGCTGCTACCAATAAGAGACGGTTAAAGAGACATGAGAGAAACTATTTCTCCATTTGTAGAAACATGCAGTTCTGTCAAAACACTCTGAGGTGTGTGAGTTTTTATCATATATCTCCAGCTTTCAGGGAAACAAAACGATAGTTTCTGTGTAGTTTTTAAGACATTTTCAGTAGAAATTAGCAATTTCAACTTCTAATAAAAGTTCAAAAATTACCAATCAGTATCATTTATTATTATTTCTGATCAGTATTATTAATAATGTTAAAATAACAAAAATTATATTTTTTATAATGTTTTTATATATTTTCTGATCTCTTTTTAGTTTTTCTAAAAGAAAAACGTCTCGGTTACGTATGGTAACCCTCGTTCCCTGAAGGAGGGAACGGAGACGCCACGTCGGATGACCGACGAATATGGGATATCGCTTCGATAGACCAATCTACTTCGAGTGTAAACTAAACGAGCCAATGCACATTGGCATGCAATTATTGCATCCAGCTGCCGCTGATCACTGCGTGAGTATAAGAGGGCAGCAGGTGCAATGCATACCAGTTTTTCGCTGAGGAGCCGAGCCGGGAACCCGGCAGCTCAGCGGCGGTACAGCAACCATGGCGACGGGACGTGGCGTCTCCGTTCCCTCCTTCAGGGAACGAGGGTTACCATACGTAACCGAGACGTTCCCTTTCAGTCGGTCACTCTCGACGCCACGTCGGATGACCGACGAATATGGGATCCCTATCAAAGCGCCATGGGTGCTGCCCCTTCCAGTGCCCTGTGCGAGCCGCCTGCGCCCCTATTAGGTGTAGGCCGGGGCTCAGAACAAGTAGCTCCACTCACCATTGTCAAAGCACCACCTCACTGGGTGAGATTGGATAACACTGGGAAAACGTACCCGGTCCGCTTGGAGCCGGGACGCTGCGGAAGCCCCATCCTTCCCGAAGGAGGTCTCGGAGGCAAATACACATATAGCATCCGCTTAGGAGTATACGGAGAAATTTGAGGTGATTAAAACCCTCTTGGGAAGGCAGAAGTCTGCCGGGGAAACACGGGCTCTAAGGCTATACCGTGGACTATACACATACGAGTACCGCTTAGGTCTCAATATGGAGCCCAGCCTTCCATGGTTCTCACGGATTCATCATGAAGGCCTGGCGCCGGACGTTCCGCCGCGTCCAGCTGCCTAGGGTGATGGAGGAACTCAACAGGGTCTACAGTTCGGACACTCTGGAGCAGTTTCAGCAAGCCGACACTAACCGGGGCCTCTCAGTGCCACTACCCGTTTGAGGTGAGAACACAGGAGGATACCGGCTCTACACGAAGGCTATAGAACCTAGCGAACGTGTTAGGGGTCGCCCAGCCCGCAGCTCTACAAATATCTGTCAGCGAGGCGCCACGAGCCAGCGCCCAGGAGGATGCAACACTTCTAGTTGAGTGAGCTCGAAGCCTGAACGGGCAGGGCACATCCTGAGCCTGATAAGCCAGGGTTATGGCATCCACAATCCAGTGGGCCATCCTCTGCTTAGAGACGGCATTCCCCTTCTGCCGGCCTCCGTAACAGACAAAGAGCTGGTCTGAGGTCCTGAAGCTTTGCGTCCGGTCCACGTAGCACCTTAATGCTCGAACAGGACAAAGCAAAGCCAGGGCTGGGTCTGCCTCCTCCAGGGGCAGCGCTTGCAGGTTCACCACTTGGTCTTTGAAGGGTGTAGTGGGAACCTTGGGCACGTAGCCAGGCCGGGGCCTCAGGATTACCTGGGAGTCAGCCGGCCCGAACTCTAGGCACGAATCGTTGACCGAAAATGCATGCAGGTCCCCTACCCTCTTGATGGAGGCCAGTGCAAGCAGGAGCACAGTTTTCAATGAAAGAAACTTTAGCTCAACTGAATGCAAAGGCTCGAATGGGCCCTGCTGTAGTGATTTAAGCACTAGAGACAGGTCCCAAGAGGGTATACAGGGGGGCCGGGATGGATTTAACCTCCTGGCCCCTCTAAGGAACCTGATGATGAGGTCATGCTTACCCAAAGACTTCCCATTCACAGGGTCATGGTACGCAGCAATAGCGGCAACCTGGACTTTGAGGGTGGAGGGAGACAGCCTTCGCTCCAACCCTTGCTGCAAAAAGGATAGCACGGCCGCAATCGGGCATCTTCGGGGGTCTTCTCGGCGAGAAGAACACCACTCAACGAACAGGTTCCACTTCAAGGCATAGGCGTGTCTCGTAGACTGTGCTCTTGCCGAAGTGATGGTGTTAACTACCTCTTGGGGTAGGTCACCTAGAACCTCCGCGTCCCGTCCAGGGACCAAACATGGAGTTTCCAAAGGTCTGGACGCGGGTGCCAAATGGTGCCCCGTCTCTGAGTCAGTAAATCCCTCCTCAGAGGAACCAGCCAAGGAGGGGCTGTCGAGAGGAGCACTAGTTCGGGGAACCAGGTCCGAGTAGGCCAATATGGCGCTACTAGTAAGACTTGCTCCTCGTCCTCCTGGACTTTGCACAACGTCTGTGCGAGAAGGCTCACTGGGGGAAACGCATACTTGCGTAGGTCCCGCGGCCAGCTGTGTGCCAGTGCATCCGTGCCGAGAGTTCCCTCGGTCAGGGAGTAGAAAGCCTGGCAGTGAGGGGTCTCTGGAGCAGCAAACAGGTCTACCTGAGCGGCTCTGAACCGCCTCCAAATCAGCTGGACCGTCAGGGGATGGAGTCGCCATTCTCCCGGGAGCATTGCTCAAGACAGCTCGTCGGCTGTACGACTGAGCAGGCCTGGAATGTGAACAGCACGAAGTGACCTCAGAACCTTCTGACTCCAAAGGAGGAGGTGGCGGGCGAGTTGCAAGATGCGACGAGAGCGCAGACCACCTTGGTGGTTGATGTACGCAACAGTCGCAGTGTTGTCCAATCGGACCAGCACAGGCTTGCCTCGTAAGAGACCTTTGAGACGGTTCAAGGCAAGGTGCGTTGCTAACAACTCTAGGCAATTGATGTGCCACTGCAGCTGCGGGCCCGTCCAAACCCCTGAGACTGCATGCCCGTTGTACGTGGCCCCCCCGGCGGTGGTGGAGGCATGCGTGTAAACCACAGCATGCCTGGAGATCTGCTCTAGGGGCACCCCTGCCCAAAGGAATGTCAGATCTGACCACGGAGTGAGGGTTTGGCGACAGGCCGGTGTAACTTGGACCCGGTGAGTGCCGCGCTTCCACGCCCACCTCAGGACTCGGCCATAAAGCCAGTGCCGGAGCGGTCTCATATGTAATAGGCCGAGCGGTGTAAGTGCCGCTGTGGCCACCATATGCCCCAGGAGCCTCTGAAAGAGTTTCAGTGGGACCGCCGTCCTGCTCTTGGACGTATTCAAGCAGGCTAGCACCGACCGCGCACGTTCCTCTGTGAGGCGTGCTGTCTGTTCGACCGAATCCAACTCCATACCGAGAAAAGAGATCCTCTGCAATGGTGAGAGTTTGCTCTTTTCCCAGCTGACCTGAAGGCCCAACAGGCTCAGGTGCCGGAGCACCACATCCCTGTGCTCGCACAACTGATCTCGAGACTGTGCTAGTATCAGCCAATTGAGAATGCGAACACTCTGCTCTCTGAGAGGGACGAGAGCTGCCTCCGTGACTTCCGTGAAGACACAGGGAGACTGGGACAGCCGGAAGGGCAGGACCTTGTACTGATATGCTAGTCCTTCGAACGCAAGCCGCAGAAAAGGTCTGTGGCGCGGAAGTATGGACACATGAAAGTACACGTCCTTCAGGTCGATCGCTGCAAACCAATCTTGGGGACGGACGCACCTGAAAATGCGTTTCTGTGTCAACATTTTGAACTGTAGCCGATAGAGGGCCCGATTCAAAACTCGCAGATCCAAGACCGGTCGTAACCCACCGCTTTTCTTGGGTACAATGAGGTACGGGCTGTAAAGCCCCTTCCTCATATCGGCTGGAGGGACCGGCTCTATCGCGGCCTTCGCCAGTAGGACTGCGATCTCTTTCCGCAAGACAGGGGCATCGGACGCTTCCACTGTAGTGAAGCGGACACCGCAGAGCTTGGGGGGAAGCCGGGCGATCTGAATCGCATAGCCGAGGCTGATGGTTCGCAGAAGCCAGCGAGACGGGCTGGGTAGCGCTGACCAGGCGCCTAAGAACCGTACAAGCGGGACCAGCAGAACCACAGCCGTACCCACAGTGGGGCAGCGAGGTGGAACACAGGGGCCCAACTCGGGCGGCTTGTGAGCAGGCCGGAGTGTGGTGCGAGTGTGGGGTGCAGGGCTCACCTGGTTCCACGGGTTGGCAGAGGGTGCGTGAGTAGGGCCTTTGTTGACGCTCTCGAACCGCCCGCAGCTGCCATCTGGCGAAGGAGGAGGATGAGTGAGGTCCGGTGCTTGGCCGTCCGCAACTCTCCGTGCCCTCCTGGGACCCAGAGAGGGAGGAAACTACTCTCCTGTCGAGATTTCCAAATTCTCCGCCTGGCCCTCCTCCAGGGGAGGGAGAGGTGCCTACACCATCCCCCAGAAAGCAGCTACCTCTCTCTGGGTCACCCGTCCCAGGGCCTCTTGCTCTTCTGCTTACCGTCAGGTTTGACGGGGGCCAGGACGGGAGGGGCAGCCTGCCTGTGCCCAGCTCAACGGCACCACTTGGAGGCTGCTGCAGATGCGACGCGTGAGCAGGGGCGGATGCAGGGGGCTGCCCTCGGCGACGAGCAGGCTGGGGCACTGCAGCCGGCGGGTGGGTGGAGATAGCAGCAGCTGCCCGCCGGGGCAGGATGTGTCGGATCGCCTCAGTCTGCTTCTGGGCAGCCGAGAATTGCTGGGCCAAAATCTCGACTGCGTCGCCGAAGAGGCCGGTCTGGGACACAGGGGCATTGAGAAACCGGACCTTGTCGGTGTCCCTCATGTCTGCCAGACCCAGCCACAGATGGCGCTCCTGGACCACTAATGTGGACATCGCACGACCCAGCGAACTCGCGGTGACCTTCGTCGCTCGAAGCGCAAGGTCAGTGGCGGTTCGGAGCTCTTCCAGAAGCGCTGGATCGTGACCACCCTCGTGCAGGTCTTTCAGTGCCTTAGCCTTGTGCACCTGCAGTAACGCCATAGCGTGTAAGGCGGAAGCAGCTTCCCCGCAAGCCACATAGGCACTGCCGGTCAGACCAGACGAGTGCCTACAGGCCCGGGAAGGGAGCACCGGGTCTCCACGCCAGGAGGCGGCGGACTTAGGACACAATTGCATCGCTACCGCCCGCTCCACCGACGGGATTCCTGAATACCTCTTCGCTGCACCGCCCTCGAGGGTGGTGAGGGAGGAGGAGCCCACCGGCTGGTTTCTGGCAGTAAAAGGTGCCATCCACGACTTGGTGAGCTCGTCATGCACTTCCGGAAAGAAAGGCACTGGGGTGGGGCGCTGAGAACCAGCGCGCACCACCCCGAGAAACCAATCATCCAGCCGTGAGGGCTCGGGACGCGGTGGGGGATTCCACTCGAGCCCTACCCTCTCGGCGGCCCGGGAAAGCATAGCTGCCACTTCGGGATCCGAATCAGGCTTTGTCACCATCCCAGAGGACGGTAGCGCAACCGAACCGTGATCCGACAGCTCTCCCTCCGATGCTGAGATCGACATCTGGTCGGGGGGAGTCCCACTGGATCCGCTGGTACGCTCTTTGAAGAGGGCCCAGCGCGTTCCGTGGGTTGCTCCACTGGATCGGAGGTGCTAGAGGAGTGATGGTCCCCAGAGGGTTGGTTCCCTGCGGGGTTTGCCACCACTGTGATCCTCAAACCACTCGCGCTACTGCCGGAAGTGGTTCTCGTCTGTCGGCCGCCAGAACGAGCCCCAGATCGCGGCCGCGGCAACGGGACTCCGCCCCCCTGAAGGTAGCGGAGCCTGGTTTGCAGCTCCGAGATGGTCATATTCCCGCAGTGAGAACATGACTCATCCACGAAAGCCACCTCAGCGTGCTCGACGCCCAGACACGTGAGGCAGCGATCGTGACCATCACCCGGTGCCAGGTAACGACCGCACCCAGAAACGCACGGGTGAAACGGCATCCTTATAAGGACGATCCGTCGTCTTTACAAAGACGCACCCGTGAAGCTCTTTTAGAGAGAATTTGCTCTTTTAGGAAATGCTCTTTCAGTGCTGAGGCGCACAGGGGGGATGGCCGCTTGCAACACGACAGGGGTAGTGCAACCTGAAGTGTGCAGATCCACTCGACACAGGAACGACCGCCGCTGAAGCGCCGTCTCGCCAACACACGAAGCTTCCGAGAGCGTGCTGAACTCGTAGTTCACAGCAGACACAGTTGAGCAGAGCGATACTGACGCTCGGCTCCGAAGCGAAAAGCTGGTATGCATTGCACCTGCTGCCCTCTTATACTCACGCAGTGATCAGCGGCAGCTGGATGCAATAATTGCATGCCAATGTGCATTGGCTCGTTTAGTTTACACTCGAAGTAGATTGGTCTATCGAAGCGATATCCCATATTCGTCGGTCATCCGACGTGGCGTCGAGAGTGACCGACTGAAAGGGAACGGTTCTTTTTAGTAATAATGTATAAAATACAAACTACAAAAATGTGCAAAAAAAACTGTAAATATTGTGAAATATTAATTGAATCATTAAATTATTATTTGATTTAAAATAGCTGTTTTCTGTGTAAATATAATGTAAAATGTAATTTATTTCTGTGATGCTCCGCTGTATTTTCAGCATCATTCCTCCAGTCTCCAGTGTCACATGATCTTCAGAAATCATGAAAATATGATGTTTTGCTGCTCAAGAAATATTTCTGATTATTATCAATGTTGAAAACAGATATGCCGCCCAATATTTTTGTGGAAACCGTGACCCATTTTTTTTTTTTTCAGAATTCTTTGATGAATAGAAAGCTTGAAAGAACAGCATTTATTTATAACAAACCTTTTGTTACATAAAACATTTCTTTACTGAAACTTTTGATCAATATAATATGTCCTTGCTAATTAAAAGTATTAATTTCTTTAGAAAATGTTAGTGTATGAACATAAACCATAGCTTTCACTGAATCTCAAACCAGTATTCATGAATATTAAGAATGATAAAAATTACTTTTTGGGCATTAGCAATAGAAATGAGCAGTTTCAACTGCTTAAAGAAATTCCCATGTGTTATTTTATATACTGTTATAGTTTTATTAATATTTGAAATCTTTTTTTTTCAAGTTTTATTAATTTTGTTGTAATTTTTTTTTAATAGTGTGTGTGTGTGTGTGTGTGTGTGTGTGTGTGTGTGTGTGTGTAGAATTTCTATCAAGTTTTATATCAGTTTAAGTTTTGTTAGAAAATAAAATATTTTAAATATTTTTGTTTTAGTTAATGTTTATTTTATTTCTAGTAATGAAAATGTTTTACGTTCTGTTTTAGTAAAATATAATCATGTTCCTAATGTAGAACATTCTTACAAATGTCATTTACATAATTTTAATTCATTCATTTTTATCTTACATTAACTTAAAAAATGCTCTACCAACATTTTGTTTTATTAAACCTAACAATATTCTTTTCTAACAATAAAATGTGCCTTCATGCTATTATTTTCTCATCCAATGCAACAGCATTTTGACATTTGAAAGTAGCTTAATTCTTTTATGGGCCACTCTTCACTCACAAACCGCTTGATTGTGCAGATGACCCCTGACTGCAGAGAGACAGAAACCCCACGGCTGTAGTAATCCTGTGACGTCCATGCCATTGCTGGATTATCACAACGCTAACATGTGACGAGCTTATGATTTGAGCACTATACGTGAATGTTCACCAAACACCGCATGACACACGTATAGAGCAGAACAAACATCATTAATAACAAGAGCATCAGAAAAGAGCCATGCTAGTTTGGATAATGTCAAATGAAAACAATATATTTTGGACCTGAAGCATGGTGTGCTTGGAGAAGTTTGAGGTTCAATGCAAATTAGCCATTAATATGCTCTGTAAAAATATATATATTTATACAAATGCTTTTGAAACATTTTCAGCAGTGCATTAAAATAAATTAAACTTTGCAACTTGCTCATAAAAGTCTCTAATAAACATGAAAACAAGGTTCATTAATATAGTAACATCCCTGGACTAAATATGGATGGGATTTGACAAATTTGCAGAACTATGGAACAGAAAAAAACGAGAATAAGTCAAATAAAATTGCCAACTTTTCATTATTGTTGCCACTAACACATTACTGTGCAAAAGTTTGGGGTCTGTTTCTGCTTCAAAGAAATGAATACTTTTATTCGAGAGAATATATTAAATTGATGAGAAGTGACAGTAAAGACATTCTCAAATAAATGCAGAAAATTCAGCTTTGCATCACAGCAATAAACAATATATTCAAATAGAAATCACTTATTTGAAATTGTAATAATATTTCATAATTGTAAAGTTTTTACCGTTTTTTGATTATATAAATACAGCTTATTATTACCCCAACATCAATTATGAGAAAAAGAGAAACGAGAGCGTTTAAGGGTTATAATGCATAAAACAAACAAATGTATTGAATTGACCACAATTCTCAACTCTATTATGTGTTGACTCTGTTGTGTTATTGGGTTAAAATGAAGGGAGCTCCTTCCCAAACTCTAAATGATCTCACAAGGATTCCTGAGAGTCCTAAGACCGAACACAAGCGGGGGTCACCGCTGTCATCCCTAGCATGTGATATGAGGGTGTGTGTGTGTGTGTGATGAAAGGAGGGACACAGAGCCGTGTGTAAAGAGAAAGCTAGCTGAAGTTCTCTAATGCATCATGTCTCTCTCTCTGCTTCTGTTCTTCATTCAGTTCTTGAGTCTGTCTCTCCAGCAGTTTCCTCGGCCGTGCACTACACCGGACGTCCTGCGGAGCAAGCGCTGCTGTCCGGTTTGGCCGGGCGATGGTTCGGTGTGTGGTTCCCTGTCGGGTCGAGGCTTGTGCCAGGACGTCACGGTCTCCGATCTTCCCAACGGGCCGCAGTACCCACACTCAGGCCTGGACGACCGCGAGCGCTGGCCTCTGGTGTTTTACAACCAAACCTGCCAGTGTGCTGGAAACTACATGGGCTTCGACTGCGGCGAGTGCAAGTTCGGTTACTTCGGTGCAAACTGCGGGGAACGACGGGAATCTGTGCGCAGAAACATCTTCCAATTATCCGTGTCTGAAAGGCAAAGGTTCATCTCGTACCTCAATCTGGCCAAAACTACCATCAGCCCCGATTATGTGATTGTGACGGGCACGTATGCACAGATGAACAACGGCTCGGTGCCCATGTTCGCCGACATCAGCGTCTACGATCTGTTCGTCTGGATGCACTATTACGTGTCTCATGACGCGCAGCTCGGGGGTCCCGGGAACGTGTGGGCCGACATTGACTTTGCTCACCAATCGGCCGCGTTTCTGCCCTGGCATCGCGTTTACCTGCTGTTCTGGGAGCACGAGATCCGGAAGCTGACCGGTGACTTTAACTTCACCATCCCGTACTGGGACTGGCGTGATGCACAGGACTGTCAGGTGTGTACGGATGAGCTGATGGGGGCACGCAGTCCTCTCAACCCCAACCTCATCAGCCCGTCCTCGCTGTTCTCCTCCTGGAAGGTAAACATGAACACATGCCAGTAATACAGTGTGGTTTACTCATTTACCCCTCCAGTAATGTTTGCTCTTTTCATTTAAAATTGCATTTCAGGAAAAGTCAAAATTCCAATTAAATGCTTGTTTTCTTCTGCAGACACAAAAAGCAAACTAAAATCCCAATATCATCATATTTTCGCAGTAGCTCTTGGGCAAACAAGTGAACACAATGCAACTAACATAGCATAACATAAGGTTAAATTATGCAATCGAGGTAGATAATAGCCTGGTATATTATTTGCAAACTATTATTATTGTTCATTCTAAAGTCACAAAAAAAGTAAAAAAATTAAAATAAAGAAATCATTTTTAGTTGACTTTGTTCTAGTTATTTTACTGTAAACCAAAATTAGAAATGTTTCCTTTGCAACTAGCTGAAATAAAATAAAAAACTTTTTTTATATTATTTCAGTTAGTTTATTTAATTTAAATTCATGTTATTATAGTTTTAGATTTAATTAACTAAAACAAAAAAGTTATTAAAATAATTAAAATCAAAATATCTATCAAAATAGGGATTAAAATGGCAATAAACCTAAAATAACTGTTTTTAATTTTTACTTAAAGTTAATTAAAGTCATTGAGTTTTATAAGTCCATTTGACATGATTTTCAAGTATGTTTACTTATCCTTCTAATAATTAAAAATTAAAAACTAAAACTGTATCACAGGAAATATAACTGCTATGTTAAAGAAACTATTGCCAAAAAAAGATACATAGATAAATAAATAAATGCATCTTTTCTAAAATATTTTCAGTTTTTAGAATTGGCCTGATTTTTGGAGTACCTTTTAAAAGCATTGTGATAGCTGTATATGTCAGTTTTCCAAATAAAAATGTAGCTTAAAAAGAAAATCCAATGTTTTAAATACAGGATATCAAAGAGTGTGGCCATGTGACTCTTCAGCTGTAGCTGTTTTAGACATGTGACTGGGATTTGGTCCAATAGCAGCTGATCTATCTAGAGGGGTGATGATGTCACATTCCTCAGCGTGTGTCTGTGTGTTCATGAAGGTGTGATGTGTGACGTGGCCTCGAGGGTCACAAGGGTGTCTGTCTGACCCCTAAACCCCCATTAACTTCAGCACAAAGCAGCTTCTGAGCAGTACAGACAGACTTTGACTCGTTGTTTAATAGTTTGAGACAACAGTATCTTTTTTCTTAATAGTTTATTTATTTATTTATTTTTATTCATATTTATTTCATTTTTATTTTTAGCTAAGCATGTCAAGTTAAACTAAATCAAAATGATAAAATGTTTCCTTGGCAGCTATAGGTGAAATTAAAGAGTTTATTTTTTAATATTGTATTTATTAGAATTAACTTTTTTAATTAATGTGTTTAAATCATAAGAATAAAATGTGCAGACAGTTATATTGTGAAACATTATTACAGCTTAAAATAGCGAATTGTTATTATTAATATTCTGAAGTTTTTTTATATTTTTTTACCATTGTTTTATTTAATTTTTTCAACTCTTAAGTCATTTTGTTGTGTTTTTATGTTTTTCTTGGCAACTAGCTGAAATAAAAATTGTTTTAAAAGTATTTTATGTTTTATTTTATTAAAACATGTATTTTATTTCAAGTGTGGGTCTGTCAGTCCTGGGTTTCTTTTATGTTTTTGAAAACAGTCTCTTTTTCTCACCAGTGGTGTATTAATTTGATTTAAAACAAAAATAAATAAAAACAATAATATTTTGAAAAACATTTAAAATGTAAAATAATAGTTTAAAATAATAGTAATTTTGTTATTTCCAATTGTATTAGTTTATTAGTGTTTTTTTTTTTTTTGTCTTTATAGTCTTAATTTTTATTTCAGTCTTAGTTTTCAGTACATTAATTAAAACTAAATAAAATGGTAATTTAATAATAAATAATAATAAAACAAAAAATAGATAAACTAACATTCAAATGTTTGGGGCCAGTGAGATTTGTTAATATAGATATGCTCACCAAAGCTTCATTTATTTAATTAATTATATAGTAAAAACAGTCAAATTGAGAGATATTTTTATGATTTAAAACAGCTGTTTTCTATGTGAATATGTTGTAGACTGTAATTTATTCCTCTGTGATGCTCCGCTGTATTTTCAGCATCATTCCTCCAGTCTTCAGTGTCACATGATCTTCACAAATCATGAAAATACATTGATTTTCTGCTCGAGAAACATTTCTGATTAATATCAATGTTGTGCTGCTTAGTATTTTTGTAGAAAATTTTATTTTTCAGGATTCTTTCATGAATAGAAAGTTCAAAAGAACAGCGTTTATTTCAAATATAAATATTTTGTAACATTATAAACGTCTTTTACAGTCAAAATTTTTTTGCTGACCCCTTTTATTATGTTGGACTGTCTGCTTGTGTGTTAATGAGTGTCTGTTATACCTGTGCAGGTGATATGTTCTCAAGCTGAAGTCTACAACCAGCGTGAGGTTTTGTGTGACGGTTCTCCAGAGGGACCGTTACAGCGTAATCCAGGGAACCACGACCGAAAGCGTGTCCCACGGCTGCCCACCTCAGCAGACGTGGAGTCAGTGCTGAGCCTGACCGACTACGAGACGGACCTGATGGACAGACGCGCCAACATGAGCTTCAGGAACACTTTGGAAGGTGAGAGAGACAGAATCAACACTTCTTTAACACCTCAGGCTCTAAACACTGAGCGCGTCTCACCTTGTCCTCAGGATTTGCGAGTCCTGAGTCGGGGCTGGCTGTAACGGGTCAGAGCTTGATGCACAACTCTATACACGCCTACATGAACGGATCCATGTCTTCAGTGCAGGGATCCGCCAACGACCCCATCTTCCTTCTGCATCATGCCTTTGTCGACAGGTGAAATGCATGCACACATAGCAAACTACTAACCCTGAGCATTTCGATGCATATTTCCCCAATAAAACTGTGCAATAGTCATGAATGAGACTTGTTCAAATCATGCAATATTATTTAAATATTACACACATTAATACAGCAAAACACATTTGACCTAAAATATTTACTTGAACAATAATGTAACTTTTTACTATACTAGTCATGACTTTACTATAATTTTGCATGGTTTTATGATGTCAGTTAATGCTCAAATGGCATGCAGGTAAATATATATATATAGCTTAGCTTTTCATAAACTGACAAAACCTGCAGGGGTTTGCATTAATAAAAATATATACATATTTTCTCTTTTTTTTATGGTTTTTATTTTAATTATTTGATTTCAAGATTATTTATGTTAATTTTTTTTAAAGATTTAATCATTATAATTTCATCTACTCACAAACCTGCAGGGATTTGCGAACCCCAGTTTGGGAGATCCCAAAGATAAGTTCAGTGCATTTTAATTTTAATGTTCGATAAACAACAACAGGTTTTTTTTATTTTTTATGACAACTTTAGCTTCTAAACTTTAAAATGTGAATCTAGAATGAATGTAGTTTTGCAATTTTTAATTGTTACACAGAAACATGAATTCTGCGTTTGTGTTTCAGCATCTTTGAGCAATGGCTGAGGAGACACCAGCCCCCCCGCACACAATACCCGACCGCCAACGCCCCGATCGGACACAACGACGGCTATTACATGGTCCCCTTCATCCCTCTCTACAGAAACGGAGATTATTTTCTCTCCTCTAAAGCTCTGGGTTATGAATATGCATATTTACAGGACCCAAGTGAGTCGTTTGCATGGATTCAGAGACCTTCTCGCTTCTTCAGTCTCTCTCTGTTCTCAAGCACTTTTCTTTCTGTCAGGTCAGCGGTTTGTGCAGGAGTTTCTGACGCCGTATCTAGAGCGAGTTCGGCAGATCTGGCGCTGGCTGCTGGCCGCGGGGATCCTCGGGGCGGCCGTGGTGGGAATTATTGCAGCTTTAATCGCTGTGATGTGTCGCAGACGGACGAAGAGGAGAAAGTTATATGAGGAGAGACAGCCGCTTCTGAACAGCAGCGAAGAAGAGGGATCGACTTCATATCAGACTACACTGTGACCTTACAGACACACGTCAGCGAGGACAGATACACAATACCATACAACAGCCAGTTAAACCAGGTCATGTGACAAATGACCTCGCCTTTAAACCAGAGTCATGCAACAAGGGCTGTGTTCAGAATCATGCTACTGTATTCATAATGCACACTACATACACTACTGTTCAAATGTTTGGAGTCAGTAAGAGTTTACTCAGCTAGGATGCATTAAATTCATCAAAAGTGACAGTAAAGACTTTTGTATTATAAATAAATGCTTCTCATTTGAACTTCCTATTCATCAAAGAATTTGGAAAAAATAAAAAATATCACAAAATATTGGGCAGCAAAACTGTTTTCAACATTGATAATAATCAGAAATGTTTCTTGAGCAGCAAATCAGCATATTAGAATGATTTCTGGAGATCATGTGACACTGATTAGTAATTAAATGAAATCATTAGCAGTGGTTATTTAATATCAGTGCAGTTCATTTAGGACCCAGGTTTCTGTTCTGATATGAAAAATATACAACTGTTGTGCTGTACAGAATATAAACAAAATAAATACTTGAAAAGAATGAAAGAAAGTTATACTTTAAATATGGCTGTGTATGTTTGTGTTCATAACGGTATAAGCCAAAAGATACTATTAATGACCAAGACAACACATGAAATGATTCATGAATTCATTTTTGGGTGCACTTGTGTTATTTAAACCCGTTTTTATAGTAATAGTTAAACCAAAAATTTAACATTTACCCACCTTCAGGCCTTTCAAGATACAAATGAGTTTGCTTCTCCATCAGAATGGATTTGGAGAAATGTATGATTGCATCACTTGCTCACAAAAGGATGCTCTGCAGTGAATGGGTGCCGTCAGAATGAGAGTCCAAACAGCTGATAAAAACATCACAATGATCCACAAGTAGCCCACAGCACTCCAGTCCATCAGTTTGCATTGTGAAGCCAAAATCTGCGTGTTTGTAAAAAAAACACATCCAAGAAACAAATCCATAAGGCTCCTCTGTTGTGAATGTTCTTAGAATGTTACCTGCTTATGTTTTATTTTTTGAAGCATGTAAAATTATACATGGTTATTTTACATTCTTAATGCAATTTTATGTAAACTGCCTTTGTGGGCCAGTCAAATCGCAATAATTATTTATTTATTTATTTTTTTGCATTACATTATACGATACTGTATTTAGCATATTATGCACAGTATACATAGCTACTGAAATATTAGTAGGCTAAAAGAAGTACGCTTTTACAAACATGTCTCACAACCAACCCACCAATCAGAATATTGCAACAGCCACTGATGGTTTTCCATCCTGTGTAGATAATAATACTAATAAAGAACAGGAAGACATTGATTGCAATCCTGCAATCCAAACCATCTGCCCAAAACAATAATCTAAATGACAACATCTCAAACTCCAAGAGCACAAACAACTTGCGATTGCTATGATTACATCTATTCACGACTCCTTTTTAACCTATTCTCTTTAACTTTTGTTACTGAAACGTTCTACGAAATGTGTGTTTAAGGACCATACACTGTTGACAAGGACCCCGTCGGTTGAGCACCTTGGATCAAAAGACTCAAACATGAGCCAACAGGGACATCTACTGCCGAGCACGTGCCAGCGTCGAGAGGTTTGGTCTATTTTCATTTCTCAAATCCATTATACCCATAAACTAAACTACGAAACTAGAACAACTGTATTTAGGCGTCACTACCGATGTGTGAACTAACCACAGAAAACTGAACCCTGAACGTTCGATGTTCGATGTTCGATTCGAACGTTCGATTCGCCAAAGAATCAATCTTCGGAATCGTTTCAGTGCCATGATTCGGTAGAATCAATTAAAGAATTTGCAAGTCACTTTTTAACATTTCTGTTAGACTCGTATAGCTATGTGTTCGGCAATGTGTTAGAAATCACACAAAATATTGAATTGAATCGATGTGATTAAGAGTGAAAATAGACGTCTATACTGAAAACAACAACAGACTTCCAGCTTAATAAGGACCTGATTAGACAGAACACGGTTTTAGGTCTGAAATCCTTTTTTTTATTTTTGGTGACTTAAAGTGGTCTACTCTGCTCACCAAACTGGTTTCAAGTGGTCGGGGTGATTTGATAGCTTAGAGGGGTTTGGCACCTTTTCAGCTGGTCAGTTTGAGAACAAACCGGTTAAACTGGTTTTGGCTCCTTAAACGAGTTTAAATGGTTTGCTTTCAGTGGCAGTGAAAACCAAATATTAGAAGAAACGCGTAAAATGAACTTTTATTTTCCTTGATAAAGCAAGTGCATCGGTGAATCATTTTCATTCAAACGAACCGATTCGCTCGCTGCATTGAATGAACAACAAAAGCTAGCCAAGACCCACCTACTACATCTCACAAACTTCCAACACTCCGACGCGTTCACGCGAGGCGCTTATTCAAATGGCATCAGAGGATAAAACAATCAGCTGTCTATGCCGGCTAACGGTTATTACGGCTTTCTTCTTTATTGGCTTTATTATTGGTGAGTTTTTCTACTTTTATAGAAGTGTTTAGAAGTATCTGCAATGCTTGATTTATGCAGAGTCAAGTTGTTCTAGGCTTCCCACTGCGCATTATGCAAGAAGGTCACACTTCAACAAAAATAAAGTGGTTACACACAGGGACCCTTCAGATGCAGCATAACTCGTGGATTTTGGCAAAAAACTAGTTACGGTGTGAGATAACTTTGGTCTCACCTGTCCAGATCTCACGCGCTGCGTTAGGGCAGGTGTTGAACGCCTTTAGGGCAGGTGTGACTATACTGAGACAGAGACCGCATTCACTTCTAAACAAAAACAAGTGATTGAACGCATTTATATTTTTATTTTGGAAATGATTGTTTACAGTCTTTGAAGAAGAGATGTTCTTGTTTTACGCAATTATGGAAAATCTGGAAATATTAGAGAATTTTAACATTAAGAGTGCTGGAAATGGACTATGGCAATGTCATTTTTTCTATTAATGTGTGACTCTTGAATATTGCATAGAATGCAAAATATTGCTTAACCAAATTTGCATGTGTGGGAAACTAAATGTTTTGATCACTTTGTTTATTGTTGCATGCTTTAAAAAATACTCTGTTGCTTTTGTAGTACTGGATTTTTTTACTGACACATTTAGGCAGTTGCTTGTCGTAATTTATTATTCTTTCCTCCTGTGCCGATTTTTCATTAATGTTTGGTGTAACAGGTGTCTGTTTCTCTAAATGCTGTTCTCAGGTTGGTTTGCTCGACCTACTACTGTCAATCACGGACATGCATCAAAAAGCTTCCTGCAGGAGTTTCTGGATGAGATGCAGGCAAAGAATATTAAACACCATCTCAGGTGGGAGAATGATGCCTGTCCGTCCACATGCCCTAAATAAACTAGTCCTCATGTTGTTGAATAATATAATAAAAGGAATAGTTCACCCAAAAAATGTACATTTGCCAAATATTTACTCACCCTCAGGCCATCCAAGATGAAGTTTCTTCATCAGAACATATTTGGAGAAATGTAGAATCGCATCACTTCCTCACCAGTGGATCATTTGCAGTGAATGGGTGCCGTCAGAATGAGAGTCCAAACAGCTGATAAAAAAAACTCACAAAAATCCACAGCGCTCTAGTCCATCAATTAAGATGTTTTTAACATCAAATCAATGCTTCAGGCAAAACTTACGAGTCCTCCATCCATAATATTGTCATCTGAATCAGGGGGTAAATATGCACAAATCTAGCACCATTTACAAGTCCTAAACAAACGTGACCCTGCCTGTGAAAACACAGTTAAAGTCTTTTTTGTGTGTGTGTGATTTACTGTTTTCTACATAAAATCATCCTTCATAAAGATATACAACATTCTGTGAAAATATAACCTTTATTTCTTTAATATTGACTGAAAAAGGCTAGTCAAAGATTGAACTTATAGTGAAATCAATGGCTGAAATCAAATTTCGATGCTTGTTATCTCATAATTAGATTTTGAGACTGGTTCACAAATATGATGGTGGATTTTGATGTGAGAGGACAACAGGAGATGGACTTTCACTGAAGGAAGCGTTATTATGGATTATGAACAGTTTGGAGTGGATTATTGAGATGCTTTTATCAGCTGTTTGGACTTTCATTCTGACGGCACCCATTCACTGCAGAGGTGAGAAGGTAGGGTTGCAAAGAAGTAGTAAATTTCCAGAAACTTTCCAAAAATCCAATTCAAAATTTTTTCTATGTTTCTGAAATTTACTGGAAATGTTCAATTGTTTTGCAACCGTATGACTATGAGTAAGTACAGTTTAATGCTATATTTCTCCAAATCTGCTCTTGATTAAGAAACAAACTTAGATGGCCTGAAATGTTCATTTTTGGATGAAGTATCCCTTTAAGTTAAGTTTACTGCTAACCTAGTTGTCCTTTCTATACAGAACTGATATTAATATCTAGATTATGTCTCTCGCAATTCACGTCTGTCACCTAAACAGGAAGTTCACAAGGCTGCCCCACCTGGCTGGATCGCAGCAGAATCTGGATCTGGCAAAACAGATCCGGGACGAGTGGATGGAGTTTGGGCTGGACTCAGTGGAGCTCGAGCCGTACGACGTGCTGCTGTCTTACCCAAACAAAACTAAGCCCAATTACATCTCCATAGTGGACCACCTGGGCAATGAGGTGCATACTCACACCCACAGCTCAAACAAGCCACCTTTTTGGATCTACTCTTTCAGGATCGATCAGTGCTATTGCATAAAATGTAAATGAAGTGTTAAATCGAACTGTTCTTGTGTAGATATAAAGGACACCGCTCATTCTAGAAACACATATCAGTCAAACAGTAGTTTGCATACACAAAGTTTCATTATACTACGAAGCGCGCTTAGGTTGCAAGCACACATGCACTTCTTCTTAAAACAGACACATCTGCACTCTTTTCGAACAAAATTCAAATATTAAAAATATATAGATATTTAGAACAAAAAGGCCTGATTTTGTCATAGGAAAACCTTTTTAAGTTGCGCAAAGAATTAACTTTATATTCACTAGTTCTTTAGAAAACCATTTATGTACTTCATGTGTCTTAAAGAAGCCTGAAGAACATATTTTTTATTATTTTTATCCCCAAATCAACTCCAGATCCTTAAACAGACAGAAATATTTCATGAAGTGAAAAGTGTAGAGCATGAGACTCTTCTTTCTCTCGTGACATCAGAAGATTGGCTGTGTGTCTGTGTGTGTTTTAAAGGCCATTTATCTTGTCACCAGTAAAGCTGCGAGTAGCTCGTGGTGACAGGTTAAAGTCCATGACTGTATCTGAGGATGTTTTATAGTGATTGCGGTGCATAATGCAGTGAATAATAGAGGTCACTTTCCTTCTCTCAGATCTTTAACACCTCTCTGGCTGAGCCGGTCCCTGAAGGTTATGAAGATGTTACCGATATCGTTCCTCCTTATAGTGCTTTCTCTGCGAAAGGACAACCAGAGGTGATGCTTAAATAGGCAAACACTGACTCGTGCTAATTTACAGTCAACATGAAATCAAAACCAAACCTGTTTATTGTCTCAATGCATGGTCCCGGTCTTATTGTGCTTGATTAATCAGTCTATCTTATTGAAAATAAAGGGTTGTTTTCATCAAATTTATAACTGCTATTCAAATTTTCTAAGAAATTGATTCTTTTATTCATGCATTTAATTGATCTGAAGTGACAGTTAAGACATTTAGAATGTTACAATTTTTTTTAATTTGTAACAATTAAAAAAAAAAAAAAAGATTTCTATATCAAATAAATCATTAGAAAAATATTGAGTGGTGCAACTGTTTCAATTTTGATATTAATCCGAAATGTTTCTTGAGTTGCAAATCAGTATATTTTCATGATTTCTGAAGATCATGTGACACTGAAGACTGGAGGAATGATGCTGAAAATACAGCTTTGATCACAGGAATAAATTACATTTTACACTATATTCACATAGAGAACAGCCATTTTAAATGGTAATAATATTTACAATTTTTTACTTCATTTTTTGATCAAATAAATGCAGCCTTAGTGAGCATAAGTCTTCTTTTGAACAGTAACATGCTTTAACTTTACAGAAGTAAAATGACCCTGCTGTTTGTGAACTGTAGGAAGAGCTGGTTTATGTGAATTACGGTCGGACGGAGGATTTCTTTAAGCTGGAGAGAGAGTTGGGAATAAACTGTTCAGGAAAAATCGTCATCGCTAGATATGGCAAAATCTTCCGTGGGAACAAGGTGAGGTTTGGACGTGATGTTTAAAGAGGAGTTTTATGTTTCACATAAGAAAGGCTCAGAATGACATTTGAGTGAACGTGTTTGCAGGTGAAGAACGCGATGTTAGCGGGAGCTAAAGGGATCGTGCTGTTCTCTGACCCGGCGGATTACTGTGCGGACGGCGTGGAGCCGTATCCCGACGGCTGGAACCTGCCAGGAGGAGGCGCTCAGAGAGGAAACGTGCTGAATCTGAACGGGGCGGGAGACCCGCTCACACCGGGATACCCTGCCAAAGGTCTGCACCTGTGCCACAGAAGGACTCTCAACTGATTGTATAAGTAATGTAGAAAATGATTAAAAAAACCATCACAATAATCCACAAGTAATACACACCACCCGAGTCCATCAGTTAGAACGTTTTTAACTGCAAACCATTGCTTCAGAATTACATGTCCTCTATCCATAATATTGCTTTCTTCAGTAAAAAAGGCTTTTCGTCTGAATCAGGGGAGACATATGCACAAATCAAGCTCTGTTTACAACCTAAAACAGTCCTAAACAAATGCATTTGTGGATTTTAATTTTAGAAGATGGACTTTTTCACTGAAGGAAGCGATTTTATTTATAATGAACAGTTTGGACTTGATTATTGTGATGTTTTTATGTGTTTGCTTTCCCATTCTCACGGCACCCATTCACTGCAGAGCATCCATTGATGAGCAAGTGCAGTTTAATGAAATTAGATTCTCAATGAAATTGAGTCTTGATGACTGTGTATCATCACTGTCTTGTAGAATACACCTACAGGTCGAGTCTGGAGGACGCAGTGGGGCTTCCCAAGATCCCTGTGCATCCCATCGGATATCATGATGCAGTTCACCTGCTGCAGTGAGTCAGCCACTGCTAAACAGATAAACAAGACAAAAATAGTATATACATACTGTATATATATATATATATCTTCCTGTAGGCATATGGGAGGACCTCTTCCTCCGGAAAACTGGAAAGGCGCCCTGAACATCTCGTACAGAATCGGACCGGGATTCAAAGACGGTTTAAATCAGAAGTAAGAGACTTTTTTTTTTTTTTTATCCTCTCTTCTATCTTTTAAGGCAGCACACTCCAGGCATGCACTGGTTAATTTTGCTTCCATAAGTCTTCATTCAGACTAGTGGAAAGAACACAAAAGACACATTTAAGTGTTATTATTCTATTCTACTTTGTCTATTTGCGTCTGTAGATTTAAAACACAATACACATCTGTATTTAATTAGACATATCATATCTGCATATCATATTTAATTAGATATAGTGTCGTTAGTATATTTACATTTTAATAGTTCAGAAATATGGTGTCTTGCCTTATGCCCGCATGAAATAGTGTAAACGATAAGCCTTTGACTTCTGAGTAAAAGAGAATATTTAGCTGTCAAATTAATATGGTGTGTTGGATACGATAATAAAATGTTGAAGATTACAAAATAATGTATTTTGAATGATGTGCTCGTATGAATCACACATAGGCGTTTATTAAAGAGTGATTTCATGTTCAGTCAGACAGTTAACCGTTCTAAACCTCAGTCTGAACATTAAACACAGTCCAGTCCTGACCTTTAACCCCAAAACCTGCTGTTGTGAAGTGTTACTTCAGCTTTACACAATATATAATCAGCTTACACACGCATATTCGTGCACTTCTGGTAATGGTTAACTCATTTTTATGCGTGATGTCAGCAGGACTGAGAGGTTTGTGCACTCGGCGTTCACAAAGTGAGACGACACACATTTCTTTCCCACAGCGCACACACAGATTCACACAACATCTCACACATTTCTGTGGCTTTGTTGCTGTTCTGTCATGAACCCTGGATGTCAGCCAGCTTGAAACAAAGGCCTTGTGTTTGGGGAGGCCATTTTTAAACACACGCACACACACACACACACACACACACACACACACATCTAGCAGGCTGTAAATGAAGGCTGTATTAACATGAATGCATTTAGCAGAAGTTTTTAGCCATCCATGCATGCATGCAGTTTAAAGTAAAAGACTAGAAAGTACCGATTCCTCATTGTATTTTATCTTTGTGAAATTTTAGTAAAGTGCGTATGAACATCCACACCAATAATCAGGTGACTCGTATCTACAACGTGATTGGCTGGATCAGAGGAGCGGTGGAGCCAGGTGACGTCTGCTTATCTAGTTTTAGTTTAGAGATGTGTTACTCCGTTTGAGAGTTTGTGAAGGTTTATTTTGTTCTTGGCTCTGTGTGTTCAGACAGATACGTGATTCTGGGCGGTCATCGGGACGCTTGGGTGTTCGGAGGGATCGATCCAGTGTCAGGAGCGGCTGTGGTGCACGAGAGCGTGAGAGCGGCTGGGAAGCTCATGAAGAAAGGTGTGTGTCTTCTAGATTCATGCATAACTGTGCCAATTCAGATGAACACCTTCTGTGTGTGTGTGGTTTAGGTTGGAGGCCGAGGAGAACGCTGATCTTTGCCAGTTGGGACGCAGAAGAGTTTGGTCTGCTGGGATCCACAGAATGGGCAGAGGTACGAATGAATGAAAGAAGAAATAAATACGATCGAATAAATGTTTGAATGCATTAATGGATTATCTATTGATTGAATGAGTGCAGAGAAAATGAAAAAAGGAAGCAATGATTCATTGATTGAGTGAATGAATGAACCACTGAGTCAAAGAACAAATGAACGAATGTTTGACTAAATGAACAAATTACAGATTAATAAACCAAATTAATAGACACTGAATGAAGACAATGAATAAATGAATGAACAGATGAATGCAAAATTTAACTCTTGATTGAACAAAATAATTAATTAGGCTTTGAATGAACCGAATTAAACACTGAATTAATTATTGATTGAATAAGTGAAAAAATGCTTGAATTGATGAATTAAAAATGCACTGAAGGAATAAATCTGAATGCATGAAAAAAAGGCATGAAAAATGAATTAAAAACACTTGAATGACTGAATGAATGCATGCATTAATGAACAAATGAATTAGTGCAAGACTAATGCCAGATAAGAAACAAATGAATTATTGATTTAATTAATTGATGAACGAATGTATGATTCATTAACTGAATTAACTAAAAATGCATTAATAAATAAATAAATCATTGATCGAATTAATAAAAAAAATGCATGAATGAACAATTCAATAAATGCATTAATGAACAAATAAATGAGTGACTGAATAAACAAATTAATGACCAATAACTAAGCAAATGAATCGACCAAAATAAACGTTTGAATTCAAAAATGCTTATTTAAAGTGTGTGTTTGCAGGATCACGCCAGAGTCCTGCAGGAGCGAGCCGTGGCTTACATCAATGCAGACTCCGCTATTGAGGGTCAGACACACACACACACACACACACACACACTTTCTCTGTGCTGTAAAAGCAGTGCTGATCTCATCTGCCAAGCGTTGAAGTCTCTTTTTCTGATACTGTGTGTGTGTGTAGGTATGTACACACTGCGAGTCGACTGCACCCCCTCCCTACACACTCTGGTTTATGACATCACCAAGAAGGTGAGATTCAGTCCATCTGTCTGTCTATCTGTATAAATGCAAGTGAAGTTAATAGTGTGTTTCTGAAGGTTTCGAGTCCTGAGGAGGGCGAGGAGGGCATGACTTTATATCAGAGCTGGCACAAACGTGACAACTCCACAGAAAGAGATGCACCGTGGTAATGAAGAGCAGCTATGATGATGATCATAACCCTCTAGAAGAACATCTGGCTGATGAGGGATGCGTGACCTGTGTGTGTTCACTCTGTAGGATCAGTAAACTGGGCTCTGGCAGTGATTTTGAAGCGTATTTCATCAGATTAGGCATTGCATCTGGAAGAGCGAGATACACCAAAAACCGAGTGAGTGTATTTGTTTTAAACTTCAGCATCCATGCGTACTAAAAACAGAAGTTACACATTTAGCATTTAAACTATCTCCCACCCTCCGTCTCCAGAAAACCGAGCACTACAGCAGTTACCCCGTGTACCACAGCGTGTATGAGACCTATGAGATCGTGGAGCGCTTCTACGACCCGAGTTTCCGCCGTCTGGAGGCCGTGGCTCGTGTTCGGGGAGGACTGATCTTCAGTTTGGCTGATTCTCTGGTGCTACCTCTGGACTGTGTGGAGTACGCCACGTCTCTCACCAAATACGCCAACAGCATCCACCAGCTGGCACTGAAGCACCCTGCTGCCATGCAGAAGTACAGCGTCTCCTTCGGTACTCATCATATCCAGCCATCTAGTGTGCAGAATTAATACGTTCACATAAAAACAGTGTCCCATAACCTGTGAGTGAGTGATTCAGTAGAAGAAACAGTTCAGGTTTCCTTTTGTTCTTTGAAAGGGTTTCATGGATTTTAAAGTTTCTTTGTGGAACCATAGATGCCAAATTAAGAGCCTTTATTTTTAAGAGAGTAGGGTATAAGTATGAGACGTAGGACGTAGCTCGTTTGTAACCCTGGAGCCGAAATCAGTGTTAAGTCTCTGGAGTATATTTGTAGCAATATGCAAAATTAAACACTGTATGGGTCAAAATTATTGATTTTTCTTTAATGCCAAAAATCATTAGGATATTATTTAAAGATCATGTTCTATGAAAATAATTTGTATATTTCCTACTTTAAATATATCAAAACTTAATTTTTTATTAGTAATATGCATTGCTAAGAACTTCATTTGAACAGCTATAAAAGTGATTTTCTCAGGGTTTCGATTTTTTTGCACCTTCAGATTTCAGATTTTTAAATAGTGGTTTATATACATCAATAGAAAGCTTAATTATTCAGCTTTCAGGTGAAGTAAAAATCTCAATTTCAAAAAATTGACCCGTATGGTTTTGTGGTCCTGGGCCACATTTCTTCTCATGAGACTGTACCCTGCGTTGATCTTCTGTTCAGATGCAGAGCTCTTGATGCGTCTTGTTTCCTGTCGGTCAGCATCTTTCTTTCTGGATTATGTTCTAGATTCTCTCTTCTCTGCTGTTGAGAACTTCACAGTCGCGGCACGAGACTTTCATCAGCGTCTTGAGCAGCTCGACACCTCCAAGTACGAATGACAAAAACATTTTTTATTATTGTATTCTAGCGCTGATGACGTGCTCATCGTGTCTCATTGCTCCTGATGTCTGTTTCTTACACCTGTTGTCTTGTGTCTGTCAGTGCTCTGGCCGTGCGGATGCTCAACGATCAGCTGATGTATCTAGAGAGAGCTTTCACTGATCCGCTGGGTTTGCCTGGGAGACCGTTTTACAGGTGACCACTATCTGTCATCACGACCTGAAGTTCAGAGAATCATTTATGACCGCTTGTAGTTAACTAAAACTGAAACCACAATATGTTTACTTTTACTACTTGTTACAAAAATTATAATAATAAATAAATATAATAATAAAAAAGAATAAAACGTAAAAAAAAAAAATTATTAAAAAAAAAACGATACCAAAGCATTGATTTTCATTTGTTTAGTTTAACCTGATGTACTAAAACAACTAAAAATGAAATAAAAATGAATAGAAACTATATAGACATTAAACATAAAAAAATGCAACAAAATTCAAAACGTAACAAAAATTTGAATCAAAATTCAAACAAATAAATAGAAATAAATAAACATTTCTCATTTATTATAAATTTTGAAAATAATTCTCCTGGTTTATATTTTTCTGGAAACATGATACATATTATCTTTTAAGAGTCACACATTAATAAAAAAGTATTTTGTAATATAAATATCTTTACTGTTATTTTTGATGCATCTTTGATAAATGAAGTATTATTTTATTTACTATCTATGGGTTTTTGTTTACTAATTGTAACATTTGTCAGGGAAAATCTTGCTTGTCCCAGATGAGTAATGCACTCAAGTTGAATGCTTGTGATTAGTGGGTTGTTTTTACGCATGCATAAAGCACATGTTTTGTAGTTTTAGAGCTCAAAAGTACACCTCTTCTAGGACTGGTCTGCTCCTGTTAAATCCCAAATGTACTTGACCTGTGCTTCCATTGTGACAGTAATAACCACTTGGCTGTTTTCAGATCAGTTTAAGTATTACCTCTGTCTGATTACATGTTGTTGTTGTTTTTCTCTCTCTCGTCTCTTCCAGGCATATCATATTTGCGCCCAGCAGTCACAATAAATATGCGGGTGAGTCTTTCCCAGGGATTTATGACGCTTTGTTTGACATTGAGAACGCAGTGGACCCGCAGAAGGCCTGGGACGAGGTCAAACACCAAATCAGCATCGCCTCATTCACTGTCAGCGCAGCTGCAGAGACGCTAGAGCCTGTCGTCAGCTAGACGTCTTCCTTCACTTCTTGATATCAAAACATGCTGTGGATGCGGGACTATAACATGTCAGCCAAACCGTTCAGATGTCAGTGTTTCATCCTTCACATGCAGATCTGACTCTCAGAAGAAAGCAGATAAACTGTCAAATATTAATGAAATAGTTCACCTAAAAATAACATTTTTTCGAGTACATTTTCAGCTTCAGGCCAACCGAGATGTAGAGCTTGTTTCTTCATCAGATTTAGAGAAATGTAGCATTGCATCAGTGTCTCAGCAATGGATGCTCTGCAGTGAATGGGTGCCGTCAGAATGAGAGTTTTTAACTTTAAACGTTTACTTCTGGACATAATATGACTTCATAATACATCATAATACACCTCTTCCAGTGGAAAAGTCCATCTCCTGTTGTCTCTCACATCAAAATCCATCTCTTCTTGTACAGAAGCATGTTATACTATACTAAATACTAAACTGCATTGGCTTGTAAACGGTGCTTGATCTGGGCAGATTTCTCTCCTGATTCAGACGAGAAGACTTTTTCACTGAAGGAAGTGTTATTATGGACTCGTATTTTAGCCAGAAGCAACGCTTTTAAGTTAAATCGTCTTAGTGCTGGTTTTGTTTCTTAGAAACGCACAGCTTTTGGCTTATCCAGATGTACTGGAGTGCTGTGGATTACTGTGATATTTTTATCAGCTCATTATCAGACTCTCATTCTGACGGCACCCATTCACTGCAGAGGATCCATTGATGAGCGAGTGATGTAACACAACATTTCTCCAAATGTTATCATGACCAAAAAACTCACCTACATCCAGAATGACCCGAGGGCAGACACAATTGCAGCAAAATTGCATTTTTGGCTGAACTATTCATTGAAGATGTCTTTCATCCAAAGATATTTGTACTGGACAAAATGCAGGGATGGCATTAATTGTCTTGATTTAGTACAGAACATATGAATGACTGCAGTGTTACAACCCTAAGCACATTTCACACATATGATTGGATAAAAATAATTCTGAGATGTCATAAAGTAGTTCCTAAAATTGTGACCATTTGAGCTCCATGATAAACAATCAGATTGAAAAGCGGTCAATCATGGAAGCAACTGTTTGATACGTTGCTTGCAAATCTTGCACAAATTGTTGCATATGAGTGAATTGTTTGCAAAACCATTTTTGCATATATTGTCTTAATAGAAAAATCTTTAAAATCAATAAACTGATTGCACAAATCATTTTCATTAACTATGAATTTGTAAAACCATGTAAATGTTCATGTCAAATGCATGCTTTTTTTTATCAAAGATTAATTAAAGCATTACCTGAAATTAGATTAAAAGAGACAGAAAGACAAATATGAGAGTACGGTACAATGATTTAATGTTTACAGTAACATGAGACAGTGCCATAAAAGATCAATTCAGATGCAAATGCATGGTTTTTCATGATTTACTGCGCTTTTTCTAGTTGGATTTAAACCAAACCTGAGTAAGTCTACACGGCATGTGTTCACAGGAGCAAAAGAGTAGGTGAAAGTGCATGAGAGGAAATTATGAGAATTCAGAAGGCTGTGAATCAGACAACAACGTGAAATGGAAAAATCAAACAAAAAGAAGTTTATCTGCCTGTGTAAATGCTGACAACACTCACGTATTAGAAGAATCGACCACATTACAGACAGAGACCGTGAAAACAAGTCTAAACCAAATCCTCAGCTAATAATGATGGTACTTCAAGTAAAAAAACAAATGATATCTGAAACCGTTCAAGAAAGACTTGAGTAGAAATTGATGACATATTAAATCTGACGCCAATGAAAACAAGGCTGTGAGAGATGGTTATGCTTATTAGTTGTTCACCCAATGAAATATGTAATTGCAAATTTACAATGGACAAAAATATCCAGAAAACTTTTAACTTCTGATGGGTGAAAACAAATTGTAAAAGTTGATGTTATATAAACGTCATCAACAGTTAAAGACAACTAATATACAACATTTTTACCATTGATAATTATAATGAGGGATTGTTTAAATGTACTTCCATCACTCACAGCTTTTCATTCACGTCAAATTAAATAGTCTACTGTTGTCGTGCTCATCCGATATTATCATTTTCTAATGAATTGAATAAATAATCTCTTCGCGTTTCTTAGTTGAACAGTGTGTGGTGACTGTAAGGTGACTGCAGGTTTCCGTCCGGCTCGTCAAGCAATCACTCGCTCTCCGTCTTGATTCTCTGTCTTCTCATTGGTCGGTTCAGGCTTCGGAGGCGGCAGGTCCAGCCGGGCCCAGGTCATAGGCTCCGCCTTCTTCATGACTACCTCCACTTTAGCAGCCATCATGTTAACGACACTCTTACTGATGTCAATCACCTATGATGCACAGAAATAACTCCTTTCAGAAAATCTCTATTGATATACAGCAGATAAATGATGGCTCATGATACTCACGCCCCACAGATTCATCTTCAGCTCAAACTCTTTATCTCCCTCAAAGTTTAGATGTATTTTGAGCTGCAGATAAATTACACATCATTCATCAAACAACACAGTGACGGAAAATGCTACAGTTAACTTTAAAATAAACACATGTGTGATATAACACACACACACACTCACGGAGACGCTGTTGGCTTCCACAGAACAGAGCTCAGGGTTCGAGTTCTTGGCATAGATGGACATGGTCACCTGACTTCCTGTCTGGTGCCAATCAAATCTACATGGAGCCACTTTCTTTCCCTGGAGGACAAGAAACATCATGCATGTGAGAACCACCGTACATTGCATCATCCTGACCTGATGTGTGTGTGTGTGCGTGCGTGTGTGTGTGATGCCGCAGCTCACCGTGTCTTTCCTCCACTGGTGTGATCCTTTATTACAGCCCTCCTGAGACAGGAAGGAGTTAAAATCTGATGTCTTCCTCTTACAGCAGCTCCAGTACTTCATCCTGAAATGGGAATTTATATGCATGCTTATTAAAAACACTGTCACAAAACGCCGACCAGCGTTGTTTATACTGTAAATGCTCCTCACCCCTCGTGGAAGATGGGCACCCCGGGATGATATGAACACATCTCCTCATCAGTCTTCGGTCCATTGTATGTCTGATAATTTAGGATCACATAATATAAGCATGCTTATTTAATTATAAAAATGGGTTTACAATAAGGTTTCACTTGCTAACATTGGATATATTAATACATATATAAATGAGAGAGTTCATTTGCAAAAACAGATAACAAAAATCATGTTTTTTTTATTGTGCATTTAATAAATATCAGTCAAACTGCAGTTATACAGCTACCTAACACAATAAAAACATGATTTATCGTTATTTATAGTTATCTGTTTTTGCAAATAAACTCATGTATAAATGTAACTAATTAATGTTAATATGCATGTAATTAATTATCATTAAACAAAGATGTAACAAATGCATTGCTCTTTATTAACACATTCACTAATGTTAGCTAATAAGACCTTATTGTACAGTGGTACAATTTTTTCTTCTTCTTTTTTGTGCACAATAAATCTATAACAAATGTTTTTTTAACCTTCGAGCAGCCTCCATTTTTACAAGTCGTCCCCGTTTTGACCTCACCTCCGTCCTCGTCTGGAAATCACAAATACATTCGGTTCAGGTTTTGCATGCAACAGCCATAACAGCCATCAAAATACAATGAGAAACTATTTATATTTATTTAAAAGTATATTAGTTAAATAAGTAATATATATTTTGGATTAATATATTTTATATCATTTATTTTAATGATATTTAGATAATATAAACTACTTATTTTTTTGTTTATTTCATTTTAATTAATGCCATTTCGGCATCCAAACCAATATTCAAGGCAAACTTAAGAGTACAAGATCTAAACACTTAATAACATCTTAATAACAATAATAATCAAATGAACTGTATACTATAATTGAACAAAATTATTTTTTATAAACAAAGAAAAAAGGATAAATAAATAATTACATTAAATCTTTCAGTTTGATATTTGTAAAATTATAATATTTAAGGAGTTTTATCTTTTTTTGTATATAGTCTGTTCATTTCTATTTTCAGAACACAGAACTGGATTCACTTGATTTAATTTGCTATAAATATATTGATTCCATTCACCACTTTTTTCGAAATGCACAACTTATGGGTTTAAATAAAATGAGAATGAATCAAAAACCTTGGACAAGCTTCGTTTTGGTGCAGCGTTACCTTTTTCTTCAGGTTGCTCATCGCCGGCGAGTCTGAGCTTCTCGAGCGCCTGACTGAGAGACGGAGCCACTTTCCTCTGAATCTCCACCAGCGGCTCATCAGAGCTGGACACAGCAGCACATTTATCAGAGACAAAACATCTCAGACTAGAAAATACAAACCTGCTAATGTTGCACAACTCAGAAACCAGGAAAACGATTCTATTTCAGCTCTAAAGCAGCTCTACAGAAGACGAGTGTCTAATAATGATGAAGATGAAGATGAGGAGTCACCTGGGTCTCTGTATGAACTCCAGCGGTTTGGGCGCCTGGATGACGTACTCGTTAAACCTGGGTTTGAGATCCTCCAGCTCTTTCTTCTCTCCAGAGACCTTCACGTCTGGTTTCACAGGCTCCAGAGGCTTCACACTGTTATGAGGACCTTTAGTGCAGCCCTGACAAAAACAAGCAAGTGGAGGTATTTCAGAGATGAGATGATGAGACATGCATGGACGAATCTGCTAGAACGGGGATTTTATAGCTTTATTTTAATGCTAGAATTCTGCGATAAATCTGAGACTAAGATTCGGAAAGAATTTGACTCGGTTCTGATTTCTGGTTAGAAAATAATTGAACTTTTTTCAAAAGGAACTGTTTGAGAATCAAATGCAAAGCATGCATTTAGACCAGAATGACACATGTATTTAAGTATAAAAGGTTTCACTAAACTTTAAAAGATCTGGGATCTGAGCCACTTACCACAATACTAAGAAAATCTGAGAAGTCTGTCGTGCGTCTCTTACAACACGACCAACCCTGAAGAAACCAGAGAGAAATAACATTAAAAAAACAACTAAATAAATATTTTCTCAACACTGACACCAATAACAGCCAGTAAATAGTACAAAATAAAATCAATATGCATTTTATTTGCAACTGTGCAAAGGAATAGTATGAGATAACATTGTTTTCAATGATATGGCAATATAGACAATTATGTGAAGAATGAATATTTCTATACCTGGGATATTCAAACACTCACCTTCAGAGCATCATGGAACACAGGAACTCCCGGATGGTACGTGCATGCATCTGCAAAACATGATTTTACACTTAAAACTAATAAACAATACATGATAATCAAACATCTATGCATGCAAATTCATTCAATCTCCCGTTTTAACATTTCTGATTATAATTATTATTAATAATATTATTTATTCTATATACTACTTCTTTATTATTAATTTAGATATTTACTTAGTTTCTCTTTAGTGTATTCTTCTTTTAAAAAAAATAAAGCAAATTATAACGCAAAGTTGTGTGACATTTCCATTAACTATCATGTATTATGATTGTGTATGACTTTCAAATGTAACTTATATAGCAGTGCTTTGTCATGTAAGAGCCATCATACTGTTCAATGCAGTTCAAATGAACATAAACGCATGTGCTAAATCATAAACAATGAACAAAGCAGGGTTATTTATATTTATGCATTAAGCACAAACAGAAAACCATGGAAGCCCACTCAAACAGAAAAGGTAAATATTTAATAGCGCTGTATAACTTACAAATGAATGCGCAGACTTTAGATGATTAGTAAAGTTCATGATAAACACTCACCTTCAGGGTTGCTTTCTGGATCAAACCTCTGGCCGCAGCCTTTATTATAACACAGCACGGACATCACGGACACTTCACGACACAAATCAAGTATTCACAACCTTTAAAAACGCCGTTTTTATTATATTGCGCTGCGTTAGACGCTGGATTGCTTCTCTGCCGGAAACTCACGCGAGGCGTTCGGGAAAATTCGCGAACTTTTCCGACACGCGCCGCAGGAACAGAAATGGTGAGTGAGTAGAACGGAAGTAGGTGTTACAAATTGGGTGCTTTTTTATTTTGACAAGTCAGGTTTTTTTTGTGTATGTGACGGCCGTTAAAGTTTATATTTGTGATCATTAAATGTAATATAAATTACTGTCTGCAGTTTTTTTTTTTTTAGTAGATCACTTGATACATGATACTTTTCTCACCTTAAGACAGGATGGACCAATCACAATCACTTACGATTAACAGATGACGCTGGATAATCTTCTAAAAAAATACTTAAGACAGATTTACATTACTGACACATGCAACTGTGATATTAAAATAATTTAATGGTTTAAGATTTGTATCGTACAAGTGTCTCCAAAAACAGAAAGAAAAAAAAATGGCGGAGATGGAAGACTACTGTAGGCTTCCGGACCTCAAAGCGCCTCCTAGAGGAAGAACCGTATAAACGTTTTCAGCCGAAACGTTCTCCACCATATATCCGATGCAGCACATGGCGGGGACTCGGGCAACATCGGCAATCGGAAAACCCGATTTTTATTCTGTACTAGATTTTAGCCTGGGGGCTCTATCCAACCAACACCAATAACTGCACTGTGTTATTTAAACAACTTATGATATTTGCAATAAAATATATGAATAAATTACACATTTAATTGCATTTTTATTTTAATCATGGGGCAACATTTGGCCACTAAACTTACTTACAGTATTAATTGTTTTTAGTTACGAGTCAATAAGCCTAGAAAAAATATTTCATAAAAAATAATAATTGGATTTTAAAAAATGCATGAAAGTTCCAAATAACTGCAAATGTTTATAGAAATATATAAACACCTTTGCTATAAAGAATGCATATACATTTTATTTAGAGGTACATGACATGCTAATTTTTTTTTTTTATAAATTCTATATGGAAAGAAACATGACTCCACCACAAGACACTTTTATTATAAATGTTTGTCATGGACACAGTGGTGATGATCATGCATGAATCGGCAAACCTTTGGCTTTGCAACCCACACTCTTCTTATAAAAAAAAAAAAAAAAAAAGAAACAGCTAATTAAATACTACTTTCTCTCAAATTCATCAATTGTCAGTATATATCCACGGACCGGACTAACAGAACATTTTTAACAGTGTAAATCTGAAGCAAATGATGAAAGTAAAATCTATCAATATCTTATTTCTCTCGATTTCTTAAAATCTGAAAAACAACAACTGCTTATTTAAGCAAAGAAAAATGAATAAAAACATAATATCATGCTGCTGTGTCAGGATAATAGTCTATAATTATTCACGTTACTGTTTAATGAATGTTTTCTTCTTAAGATACTTGTGATTCTGGAAAGCAGGGATTGTTGTTAAAGTGCACATCCCTTTGAAGCACGGTGTAACTTAAACATTTATTAGTGCTATAATTAGCTTTTCTCATTGGCTCAAGTTGAAGAAAGTCTAAAGCAAGCACATCATCATACCGACTCAAACAAGCAAACTGATGTTCTCGGCTCACAACACCAAAAAGAGTTAAAGGAACAGCTCACCCCATTAACCCAACTGAATTTATCATTTACACACCACTGTCTCTCTCAAATCAGTGGATTTTATCAGAACAAAAAACAAAAAGAAAAAAGTATTCTCCCAATCAATAAAATCTGCAGTGACCAAAGATGTTATTGATGTACACTACTAATCAAAAGTTTGGTATCTCTAGGATTTTTGTCTCATCTTTCTGAAAATCTCTTCTGTTTTTGATCTAAAATGCAGTAAAACCAAGTGAAACGAAATATTAGAATTTAAAGCATTTCTATTTGAATACATGTTAAGATATAATTTAATTCTGATGTGCAGCTGTTTTTTCAGCATCATTCCTCCAGTCTTCAGAATCACATGATCTTCAGAAATCATTCTTATATGATGATTTGCTTTGCAAGAAACATTTCTAATGCTACATTAAAGATAGTTTCAAATGTTGTATTCGTCAATTAAACTTGGAGAAAAGAAAACATATTGACAATAACTAATCGGCATATTAGAATGATTTCTGAAGTATCACACTGAAGACTGGAGTAGTGATTGCATTACTACTTAAGTTTTAACATGCACACAAAATGAAAACAGCTATTTTAAACCAAAATAACATTTCACAAAATCACCGTTTCTGATCAAATCTATGCAGCCTCGGAAGAGACTTTTCAAAAACATAAAAAATCCAAATGAATCCTAAACTTTTGACCAGAATTATAAATAATGAGCGGGTGAACCATCCCTTTAACTGAATCGTTCCTGTGGGACACTGCGTTTAGTTTAGTGTTTCACAGTCCCGCTTAACAGATCAACGCTCTCTTATTTCTTCTCATCTTCCCTGTTTGCCTTCCTCCAGCTCCACCAGACACAACTCCAGATTTCTTCTCCTGTCAGGATCGGTGTTTTTATCGCTAATTTTTTTGTTGATGTATTTGCCCACCTCTTCTGTGCCTTTGGCTTTGGGGTGGTAGTGACTCAGCAGGTATCCGTGCAGGTTCTCCTCAGTCCCTGGAGTCACCAATCCGATCAGGAAGCGCAGGAACATGTCCAGATGACCATTGGGAGACGCTAGCGCGCGGTCGATGGCAGGACGGTACAGTTCAATCACAGGCCGATCCTTACTTTGACCTTGAAACCAGGACATTTTGCTTTGTTCGATCTCGTTTTTATCATGTTTCCTAAACGCTACATAGACGTACATGGCGGCCATATACTCTTGAACGGTAAGGTGAACAAACTTGAAGATCCAAGTACGAATGTCTTCGCTCTTTCGCTTGACCTCAGTGGTTAATTCATCGCGACTGCGCAAATCTTCATAGGTCAGGCCGACAGACTCCAAATCTTTTACTGTAAACCAATCCCGACCTTCTTTTATCAACTGAAAGGACATTTTCCCCATCATCTCAATAAACGACTTATCTTCATCCCTCCACTTCTGTGCCTCAACGTTACAGCCGCGGTACTTCTCGAAGGATCGGTTCATCTGCACGACGATCAACTGGGCATAAAACGTCGTGATGCCAGGTGGCTGTTTGCCGTAATCGGGATCTAGAAACCCTCGTTCGAAGATGAACGCCACCATCCAGCTGAAGAGAGGAAGGTGGCAGATGACCTCAAGGGCTTTGGAGCGCTTCATGTGGTTATAAACCTTCCTCCCGAGCTCAGGGTCAGTGGTTCTTTTGGTGAAATACTCTTTCTTCTTCTCATCCGTGAATCCTCTTAACTCTACATACCTGTCGATTAGCTCTGAAGGAATTCGGTGGGAGGCAGTGACATGGCTGGTGATCCAAACTCGAGCGTTAGGAAGCAAAGTGCCTTTTATTAGGCTTGTGAGAAGGGCATCTAATGGTGCTTTCTCCCTGGCGCTTGTGATAACTTCATTGTTTTTAAAGTCCAGGTTGTGTTTGCAAAGTTCTAGAGCGTCAATGATGAAGAGACTCAAGCAATCGGGCTTCTCGATGAATTTAATGTCATCGGCTTCTGCAAAAAAGCTACCGAGGAGCTCTAGGAAGCTCGGATTTCCATCTTTCCCAAGGTGCAGCTCTTTTGCTGGCAAAGGGAAGACTAATTGAAAATCCTGATTGTTTTTTCCCTCCTTCCAATCAATGATGAACTTATTCACGGCCACCGTTAGACCACAGGCGGGAATTCCCGTCATCATGACCGTACGGATGGGTTTCTGTTCATTAGGAAGGGGTCGAAATATATCGGCGGCTCTGATTTGGGTCTCCTCGATGGTATATGGTATCTTGTAGACCTCATTCTCGAGGTTGATGGGCTCCCTAATGCCTCTGATGACTGTTACGGGCTCGACGTAGACGTCGCTGATGTAGCGCTGCCGTCCTGGACGACATCGGCCTTCGTAGAGGTAGTAATAGCGTCGGTCGTGGGCTAATTTCAGGTCATGCTGTAACACGGCTGGAAGGAAACAAAACAAAAGAAAATCAGGGACTGAATATAAATAAAAAAGAAGTTTTTACACATTACCAGGTTTATTTTACACCACATTCTATACTTAAATGAACTTTGCTAGATTTATATTAAATAAAAAAATAAAATAAAAAAAGATTCTAATGCATAATGTTGGATGTTGTTCCTTCCATATGTGATGTAAAATACAATTTCAATGTTACAAGAGATTTCCATTTCCAATTAATGCTGAAAGAATCTAATGTATTTCCACAACAATATGAAGCAGCACAACTGTTTTCAACATTGATAATAATCAGAAATGTTTCTTGAGCAGCAAATCGTCATATTAGAATGAAGACTGGAGGAATGACACTGAAGACTGGAGGAATGATGAAAATACAGCTGCGCATCATTATAAATTATATTTTATTCCAGTTTGGATGAGCAAAAAAAGACTAGAAGATATTTTATTGTTGCTGAAAGTGACTAAGCTTTTATAACATAATACAAACATTTTAAACATTAAAAAAAAAGAAAAAAAAGACTTTAAATCTTCTAAATACTGTCATCAACATTTCTAAACTAACATTCAAAGGATAAAAAAATAATAATAATAATTTTTTACTACATAAAACACACATTTATCCCATTACTTATCATTAATAACCTATTTAAATGCGTTTCAGAATACGCCTCCCAATTTTTTCTTACAAAAGACATTTTCTTAACCACTGTCTATGACAGGCAACATGTAAATTATCTTGGCAACATAATGATTTTATTATGAGACAATTGACATTTTCCTTTTTTTTGTGCATGAAACTCAGTAAGCATTTTAGGAGTCTGCCAAGTCTGTCAAGCTCCTCCCAAAAAAAAAAAAAAAAAGTTGAATCTGCTGTACCTCTTCTGCAGGTCTTCCTCAGGTATTCCGCCAGAACGTCGTTTCCGACATTTTGTATGCCTCGTATGGTCATATGCAGAGCTTCTCCCAGCCCGCAGACCTCGATCATTTTATCGGCCAGATCCAGCGGGTCATTAAAATCAGCAATCTTTGAGGAATACTTCTTGAATCTGCAGTTAGTACTCAGAGAGCGCTTTAAATAGGTGATATCTGACGGATGGAGCTGGTTAAGACACCTCACCATTTGCTGAAGGAGACAGAAAGACAAAAAAAAACACAAGAAGGATCCTGAATCAAACAGGTTTATAGAAACAAACCTTTGTTCACATCGCTCTCTAAAATTACATGTTAATGGCCCCAAATTGAAAAACCTGTTGAGCACAATCTACTACATGCCTTTTCTAGTGAAAGTTTAGACAATTAGCAAGTTCAAGTCTTAAGGTCATTGAGAAATCTCTCAAAAGGTCAATTTGACATTTTTGCATGCTAAAAAATAATGCATAACCTCACATTTACACACTGCCTCCGAAACTTTTATCCATCATAAAATTCAAATCAGGTTACATTTTCTGCAATTTTAAATCCGTAGCAATAACCTTTAGTTTGACGGTACAAATGTCCACTTCCAGCTCGTCTTTTTGCGGATTTAAATATCATGTCATATTTTTGGGAAATAGTCATAACTGAAATTAATAGATCTTTTTTGTAAATAGTCTAGCAGATATAAAATTCTAATTCTGAGAGCAAATCTTATTTTTTTCCCCACATAAATATCAACATCTGCACCAAAATAATTAAAATAATTTATAAAAAATTAAATAAAATTATTAAAATAGAGCTGTTTTTCATTCTCAATTATAAGCACTGTATTCTCACTATCATACTACAGGAGCCATTAAAAGATCTATACATTTCAAAAGGATTTTTCAGACTATTATTTCACGTCAGGCTTTAAGTTTCTCAAAGTTTCCTTCTCTTAGAATCTCATCACGAACAGAAAAAAAACATCTACTGACCCTCATCACATGGGGCATGGCGAGGGAGCTGTGCGTGTGTTGAAACTGTAGCCCGGAGCCTTCTGCTGAAGGAGGAGGAGGATCTTTGGGTTCTTCGAAATCTACAACAATTTCATCAAAATCATCGTCGTCTTTTGTGGCCTCTGCCTGCTCCTCCTGCTCCATCTCAGCGCTTTCATTCTGCTGCTCCTGCGGCTCTCTCTCATTCATCTCCGAGTCTCTGTCGTTCTGCTCTCCATCCATCGCTGCTTCTGTCCTTACGTCACTCTGAAGCTCAGGCGGCTCCGCGATCGACGGCTCTCTGTAAATGCTGAATGACAAGAATTGTGAAAATCATCCTCATAGCTTAATTGGAAACATTAAGATTCGTGTGTGTGTGTGTGTTGTGGATGTGGTTACCTGTGTTGGCCATAAGAATCTGCTCCGTGCACTGAGTACTGTGGTTTGAGGACCGGTCCATCGTTGTATATACTGGACTGGTTTGTGTTCGTACGTTCAGTAATCGCAGTCTCAGGCGAATCGGAGCGGTAAAGCCTGACCCTGAAAATACACATGCATGATGTAAATACATAAATGAACCAAGACTGGAATTATGCAGAAAAAAAATAAAAAAATAGGTAACACTTTAGAATAAGGTCCAATTCTTACTAATACCTAGTTGCTTATTAGCATGCCTATTATTAACATATTGGCTGTTTATTAGTGCTTATAAAGTACATATAATGCATGACATCCATAATCTTACACAATACCCTAAACTCAACAACTACCTTATAAACTATTAATAAGCAGCAAATTAGGAGTTAACTGAAGCAAAAGGCATAGTTAATGGTTAGTTAATGGTGGGAATTGGACCTTACAATAAATTGTGACCAAATTTTAGCTGTGCATTACAGGAAAAAATACCTTTTTACTTATATCCAGAAGAAAACTTATTGAAATTCATTTCAAAGCATTTTATAATTTTGCTTTAAGTATATTTTCGATTAAATAAAAGCAGGCTTGGTGAGCATAAAATACTTATTTCAACAAAAACAAACTAATAAATTACATAAAAATTATCTCATTCATTTACTTCAAAACAATAAATGAATCAATTTGAACAAAATAAATAAAAAGGAAAGGACATCATTTGAGTTAAGTTTAAAAACAGGTATGATTCTCACTTAAAAGGAAGTCATTTGTGGTTTTGTCATGATTGACAATTTGTCAAGGATGTCATATCCAAACAGTTCTAATCTGAATCATTATTATTATTATTATTAACAGAATGAGACACCAATTCTTTTTTTAGTGTGTGTGTTGTTGTATATTACCACACCTTGTTGCAGGTAGTTTTTGCGGAGGTTCTTCAAATTCATCCTCCTCTTCATCTTCATGATCACTTTCCATGGAGCCATAACTGCTGGGTGGCCGGTCCGTCATGATCCTTAAAATACAGTTAACAGCAACATTAAAACATAGAACCAGCAGAGGAAACAAGCATGTGTCTGCTTTGAAATCCTTTCAAGAAATGGAAACTCAGTCCCTGCACAAAACTCAAAAACTAACACCTGTAATTCTGAGGCCAATTGAACTCAAAATGCTTGGCTGGAATCTAATACGCTTCAAAATCAAAGCGAAATCTTCATATTCATACCACTAGTGTTCATGCAAGCCTGAGCAGTTCCTCAAATATCTAAACTAGCAAAGTCTATGCTTCTTTAAATGCATATTGTATTTCAATCCCAATGATTTCACTGACAGAAATGTTGTTTTTTGATAAAGTGGCTTGATATTTGATCAGTCAGATTATGTGTCTCCTCACAATAACCCTTGTAACCCTGCTGATCTTCCCAAAAACTGAGGAAGATGCACGATTTGCTGGTTTTTAATGAAATGATAAACAGAATTGGAACGAAAAATGATTCTAGAATGTGAGAACGATATATTTCAGTAATACGGAAACAAACAAAAAGGTATACTTTACGGTGTTTTCAGATACAAACCTGAACTATTACACCAAGGTTAGACGAGGATTTATTAATATAACGTAATGTGTCACTTAATACCTGCCACAGTCACTATTTACAGCGTGTTTAGTCTATCTAATTGTTGTTTTGGATTTAATTATTTTGATTTTAGGACATCCTTAGGTTCTTTGTCTTTGCAGACAAGCTAACGCTAACCCGGTTTAGCTAAACGAAGGTAAACAGGCCGGTTGTGCAAGAACCAACCGTCAAAACCTCGAGACACTTACCGATCCACCTCAGAATCACTATCGTCCCCGAAATTACTCATGATGACGGTTATAGACTCCTTACAAACCGATTACAACACAGCTTCTACCGAAGAAAGTGGAAAAAATATCGATTATAATCGCATGATGAGGAAACTCGTCGCCTGAAAACAATATTTGAGCGATATCAATCTTAAGCGTGAACTAAGGCGACAAAAACTTACCCAAAACAGCGTTCTAATGTTAAACTGACGTTATTTAAAAGTCAATTCGATGAATTTAGTAAAAAAAAAAGAAAAAAAAGAAAGGAGTTCCGTTAAAGCCAAGGCCTTGACAGACTGTGCTTCCTCGCTAAACGACAGGAGAGTCGTCTCCGATCATTCAGATGACGTCACTTTTACTTTCCGTTTCAGTAGCGAATGGGAAAAGACGGCGCAAAATTAAATTTATTAAATTTAAATTGCAACGCATTTCAGTTCTCCAATGTTTTTTTTCTTCTAAACAAAAGATTAGCAAATAAGTAGAAAATTTTATACATTCCTGGTTTACTTATGGTAATAAAGCATTGCATAAATATTAATCGTAATGTATACAGTACGTCTATAATGCACGATAAAGTAATAAGAAAAATAAAGGAAAAAGTAAATAAAAATATATATCATTAAAGGAAGGACGTTAGGAAAGAAAGAAATAGGAATTCGTCTGTAAAACATTATTCCCATAGAAAGTAAATAACCTCTGCTTTAATTTATTTTATTTGAGATGATCAACAGTAAAAACGAAACGTTCAAAAACACCACCACAAAGTTCATCACAAAAATCTTTTATTTAAATACATTATTCAAAAAACACATTCAATCAATTTACAAAGTGAACAGAAAAGAAACTTAAACGATCCTGGACAAGTAAGAAATCACGTGTGGAGAAAGAAATCAGAATTAAACAATACTAAAGTGTATTGCCACATAACAGCAGATACATCCAGTCAGGAAAGACGATCAGCTGAGTTAGTTCTCCTGCTCTCCCTAAACACACACATAACACAATTTTAACAGAAATTGTGCACCATGCATTAGTCTTATACCTCTCACATAAACTCCCAGCTCAAGTGAAGTTTGGTTCATGATTACAGCAATTTGTTATCAACTCCAATGGTGGGTCATGCTCTTTGTACCTTTTTCTGAGACTTGTTGCGAGGACATTTTCTCAGTGATAGTGGCGATCTGCTGTTAGCAGTGCTCTTCGCAGGCTGCAGGGCACGACTGGCCGCTGTGGGAGACTTACAGGCTTCCTTACGACGCTTCAGGCCTCGCTGCAGCAAGCTACCTCTTTGGTGTTTTGGTGTGTTAACAATGGTGAACATAACAGACTGCCTTCCCTTAAGCTACAGATGAAAAGAGTAAGGCAGAAAAATTATATGCATGCATGTATACAGTGGCATGCAAAAGTTTGGGAACCCCTTGCAGAATCTGTGAAAATGTGAATAATTTTCAAAAAATAAGAGATCATACTAAATGCATGTTATTTTTTATTTAGTACTGAGTAAGATATTGTACATAAAAGATGTTTACATTTAGTGCACAAGACAAAAAAATTGCTGAAATTATTAAAATAACCCCATTCAAAAGTTTGTGTCTTAATTCTGTGTGTGGTTAGCTGGATGATCCGCGACTGTCTTTCTGTTTTGTGATGGTTGTGCATGAGTCCCTTGTTTGTTCTGAACCGTTAAACTGAGAACAGTTCTTCCCAAACTTTCGCATGCCACTGTATAGACAGACAAAAACATATATAAACTATAATAATACCTTACCTCAGCATTTGTAAGTCTGTTAGCATGCCTGCTCTTAAGCATCATGGTCCGAGAGATGCAGCTTGCCAACTTCTTTGCCTCACCTGTGCCAATGTACTGCTGCTAAATGATTGCAATATTACACTTAACTCAAAATCTAGATTTCTTAAAAAGGAACAATTTATTGAATCACAAAACACATATTGAGAAATAAGTCTGCATGTGTTTTTTGTTGTTGTTGTTGTGGAGGATCATATTTGGTCGATCAGGGTGTTTTCTGTCCTGGTTGAGTCGTACCTCAGGTGTGTTCAGGTCATGCAGCAGGGATCCTGGTGGTCTGAGAGTCTGGGATTCATGCAGGTGTAAAGCTGCACGCCGCATGCTCTCTTTCGGGTCTCCCATCCGTAGGTCCTCATCCGTTAATGTGAATGAGGGAAGCCCCACAGTGGGCTACAGGAGTAGATGAAAAGAGTTACATGTACTGTAAGTACATGTATATTGGAAATATAGCAATAGCCAAAAAAACTTTGTATGGGTCAAAATTATTCATTTTTATTTTATGCCAAAAATCATAAAGGGAATTAAGTAAAGATCCGGTTCCATGGAGGCATTTTGTAAATTTCCTACCATAAATAGATCAAAACTAAATTTTTGATTACTAATAAGCATTGCTAAGAACTTCATTTGGACAACTTTAAAGGCGATTTTCTCAGTATTTAGATTTTTTTGCACCCTCAGATTCTACATTTTCAAATAGTTCTATCTCGACCAAACATTGTCCGATCCTAATAAACCATACATCACTGGAAAGATTATTTATTCAGCTTTCAGATTATGTATAAATCTCAATTTCGAAAAATTTACCCTTATGACTGGTTTTGTAATTATATTTGTAGTATATATATATATATATATATATATATATATATATATATATATATATATATGGGTATAGTTTGCATAATATTACTTTTCCATCAAATTAACAGCTAACCATTTTTAAAACTCATTTATACTGTGTGGAAAAAGAAAAATTGCGTTTTTAAAGCACTACAAATAAATGACCAATAAATTAATTACAAGATTCAGTGGACCCACAGAACTCAGTCTGAAAAAAAAAAACAATAGTAATTTAAAATATTTTTTTAATAAATACCCCCCCCCCATTTCTCAAAAAATATAACTATTTGTTATAAACAATGTTCAAGCAAATTCAATTTTTTTTATAAAAACTAGGTTTAAAGCAATTTTTCCCTTTTCACATTTTCTAAAATTTAGTTAACCCTCAGATCTCTATAGAATTATTGAATAAAACCGTTTTTGTTTTCTTTGCACACAAAAAGTATTCTTGCTTCATTAAAATTACGGTTGAACAACTGATGCCACATAGAATATTTTAACAATGTCCTTCCTACGTTTCTGTGCCTTGATCGTGGTGGTACCTTTGCGGTCTACTGAGGGTCAGAAAGCTCTGGGATTTCATCAAAAATATCTTAATTTGTGTTCTGAAGAAGAACGAAGGTCTTATGGGTTTGGAACGACATGAAGGGTGAGCAATTAACGACAGTATTTTCATTTTTGACTAAACTATCCCTGTAAGTGTTAAATGTAAAATGGGAGTGATGAGGTCCAGGGTCTGGAGAAAAAGGTACGCTTACCCTGGACTCCAGCGGGTAGCTGCTCTTCATGTGAGGCAGACAGGCTTTGTTTCGAGCCTGTAGTTCTGCGACACGCATCCAGTCGTCAGCAGCATGCTCTGGTTTATCCTCCACTCCGATACCAGACACATCTTGTGCATTAGCATTAAACGAATCGTTCAGCTCAAAGTTCAAGCGGTCACTGCTGGTGTCCTGCGGTGTTTCCCTGCATCTCACATCCTCAGTGTCATCGGTCATCTTCCTAAGCTCCTGCAGATGCCTTTCAGCAGAGTCCAACTAAAACAAAACACAGCTGCACATGAAACAACACCGAAACTTCAAAAAGACAGAAGGATTTGTGGTAAACCAACCCGAGCCTCCAAGCTTTTGACTTTGGCCTCGGCCTGCTCTCGTTCCATCTGAAGATCTTCGACTTCTCTCCTGTTGGCCTGAAGGGAGTTCACGAGAGACTTGTTCATCTCCCATGCCTCCTTGTTTTTACCGCTGTAATGCTGTAATTGTGTGAACATGATCTTCAGCTTCTCCAGGAGCTCCTCATTCTGCTGCTCCCATTGTCGAGCCATGTTTTTAAGAGCAAGAATGGAGCCGTTTTGCTTTTCCACCTTCAGCTCCAGCTGAGCTCGAAGCCTCTCGGATCTCAGATGTTGGTTCTTCATTTCAGCTTTAAGAGAATTTATTTGAGTGTCTCTCTCGGAGGCAAGAGCGGAGATTTCGATGTGATGTTCCCTCACAGTCCTCTCGAGCTCCTGAGCTTTTACTCTTAGCATTGTTTGATGGCAAAGCTCCAGTTTAAGCTCCGATTCCTTCACTTCGGCCATCTGATTCTGAAGAGACGTACATTTTTCCTTCAACACACTGTTTTGAGCCTCTAAAACAGACCGTTCTTGTTGTTTCTTCACTTCATTTTCACTGTAACGACAGATCTGCTCTTTAAGAGACGTTAGCTCCGCTGACAGACCCAGCATTTCTTCTTTTTCTGAAGCAACTGAAGCAGAGTCAAGCTCTTGCTGAAGTTTATTAACCGTGTCCTCATGCTCTCGGCAATTTGATTTGATCACTTCTTTTAAATCAATATTTTGTTCCCTCACAAGCTTCAGCTCATGGTCTAGAGTGTCATACTTGTTCCTCAAATTTGAGATTTCTTCACCTTTTAGGGAAATCTGTTCAGACAAATCCAGATTTGAGTTAGGAAGCTTTTGATTTATTGCATATTAGCAATTCATACAGTCATAAAGACAAGGACAGAAATTCAATATCATGTTTAAAACAAAGTAAACAAACCGTTTAAATGCATTTGAAAATTAAGACACTTCAAAAGCTTTAATCTGTTAAAACTAAACTATTTTATACTATTAAACAAATGTTTTTAAATTGAATAATGAATAGAGATTTAAAAATGTTTATTTAATTCACGTTATAAAATGTAGTTAAAATAGAAACAAAAAAGGCTTTAACAACAATTTAAAACATGAAATAAAAAGGATTACATTGAAATTGTTTACAATAAAAAAACTGTACTTTTTAATTTAACTAAATATTAAAGCATGAATTAAAAAAGTTTTTAATACATTAATCAATTTCAAATCCATTGGCCATTTAAAAACATTTTTTCTTTTAATAAAATGTTTATTTTGCATTATTTCATTGAAAACTGATTGCTTTGTTTTAATTAAGCATCACTAGTCATCCCTACTCACCTCAAAACTGGCTTTACAGGTTAGCAAAACAGAAAGGAGAAAAAAAAAAACATTGCATCTCACCTGAGAAGCAAAAGTTTGGTTCTCCTTTGTTAATACATCAATCATTTTCTTTTTCTCAGTGTTTTCAGTTTTCAAGTCTTGGCATTGCTTTACAACCTGATGCACTCTGTGGATAAGGGTGTATGGAAGAATTCGTTTTTAAATAATTACCGGAAACCCAAATTTGACCTTTAGTGCACCTCACCTCTCGTTCTTCTCCTGGAGCTCCAGAAGTGCAGCTTTATGCTCCTCCTCCAGCTCTCCTTGTTCCCGCAGCATTCGCTCCACCCGGTGCTGAAACTGTGAAATCACACCCTCTGTGTGCAGAAGAGAGAGAAAAGTTCAACCGGCATCATATCAGAGTACGACAGCTTCTCTCATTCACTCAAGACAGAATACAGGAAACCTTTCTCCAAATTGATGCCGATCTGATTGTTCAGCTCTTTCTTGAGCTCGTCTCTCAAATCCCCTTCACGTGCCAGTTCTTTCCGGAGTCTCTTTAACAACTGAGGCGTGCTGATAACCTCCTGCACTGGAGAGCTGGAGATCAAGATGAGAGCGTGTTATACTGCAGTCACAGTCAGTGTGTGAACACACCGATCATTTCCATGAACTGACCAGATCATTCTGTTATAATCTGTTAAAATCGTAGGGCAGAAAAGTGTAAGGGAAAAGTTAACTGGTAATGGGTTAAGAATAGGACTCAAAGATTTGACAAAAAATATATGTTTTATCTGATGGCCAGGCAAGTATGTTTTTCTCTGGAACCACAAAAGAATGATGCATTTTCATTTTAATTAGCTATGCATCTTTATGTGTGGATGTAAAGGTGTCATTTTTGTTTGTTTCTTCTATAATGAAAACCAAATGAATAAAAAGTTACAATATTTGAAAATGTACAATGAGCTGGATATTATATAGCTATAATGCAACTCAAATATAGAAATAATTATCTTACATTCACTTTTTAAATATTTTTTTTACCAAAAATACAATCGGATCAGTAATGCAGTGAAATCTTTAACAATTTAAAAACTGTTTTCTGTGTGAATGCATTTTAAAATGTAATGTATTTCTGTGATGCACAGCTGTATTTCCAGCATCATTCCTCCAGTCTTCAGTGTCACATGATCTTCAGAAATCATGATACTATGCTAATTCGCTGCTTAAGAAACATTTCTGATTATTATCAATGTTGAAAACTGTTAACATTTTAGATGACACTGATGCTTTTTATTTTTCAAGATTCACTGATTAATAGAAAAGTTCAAGAGAACTGCATTCATTTGAACTTAAAGTCTTCTCTTTCCTGCCACTTTTGATTAATTTAATGCATCCTTGATAAATAGAAGTATCCGTTTCTTTCTTTCTGACCCCGGGCTGTTGAGTGATAGTGTGTACAATCTACCAGGACCCACCTGACGGAGCTGCAGGACACGGTGAAATGCTCTTGAAACTGAACTCTGCGAGGGTTTCGGCCTTGGCTGAAGATCAGGGACTCGTCATCGGTGTACGAAGGCGAGCAGCAGCTGTTCTCGCTGCTGGAAGTGGAGAAAGTCATGACAGCTAGAGAACGAGACCGACAGAAGATCAATAAACATTAACATCACTCGTTTATTCCTTTACTTTAACTCCACATCAGCATGCAAAGCTTTCCCGGTTTATAAAACTGAATATAGACTGCTTTTATTAAAAACTACTTCTACTTTAGTGTATGAGCCGAGAAACAAGATTTCTTCAGAAGACTTGCATCGACTCAAAAGTTGTTTTACAGGCAGTGGATTACTAAATGTGATCATGTGGCTGCTTACATGCTTTGGTGAGGAATCGATCTAGGCCTTCGTCTAAGGACAGACCATCAGCATCATCTTCTACGAAGTGAAACATGGATGCGATCATCAACTGAGACAGAAACACAGAGAGAGAGTGATTTGTAAATGCACAGACGTCACAGAGCGGTCGGTCAGTACTGAACACTCACCCCTGTCTTTGTGTCCAAAGGCACCATGTTGTATGTTTTAAAACCACAATAACAAAGAACAAGGATCACCTGTAAACACACACACACAAACACACACACCAATACAACACTAAAAGTGCATTCAAATGTATTTTCTAATATGGAAAAAATTAAAAATAAACTGTTTATTGTTGAATCGCACTAAGCTTTTTGATATTAAATTAATTTACCTTTATTTGGAAACATTTTCAAAATAAGACTTACTTGCATGTATTCAAGACTCAAGATTAATTTTTCAAAAACATGAAACTATTTAGTTTTTGAAAGTTCTTTTTAAAAGAGTAAATTAATAATAATAAAAGTAATTTTCAACTGTTTATACAACTATTAGACAATATCTTAAATGCTTGCATGTGTGTTTTTTGTTGGGAATGATACGTGATACAAACTCATGTGATGTAATATGATATTGTGAGAATATGGAGCTCATACTTTTCTCAAAAAAACAAAGCATATGGATAATCATGTAAACCTAGTGTCCATCTTGAAATATCAGTACCAATACAAAGTTATTCTAACGCTTACTTCATAAAAATCTGTAAATAATTCACAGCAGAAAGAGACATGAACCAAAAAAACTTGTAGGACAGAAAGTTTGTAGTAGATTGTGAGCATGAGTTTCAGAAGACTATTTGAACTATTCACATCAGGATAAACGGTGTCCCATCACTGAGCGCACCTTGGCAAGCTGAAGCTCCAGATCCACTCCCTGACTGATTTTCCATAACATGAGGAAGGCCTGTCTCGAGCTGAACTGGAAGTCAGCTGCATGTAGAAGGAAATAAAGGTAAAGGTAAACCCACTGTGACCCAGAATCCAACCTGCATTATCCACTGACCCGCTGTGATCCAGGACTGGTAACAGTAGGCGTTAATACTCACCCTGTAGCATACTGAAGATCATTTCCATCACATTAGGAGACGGTGACACCAGCAAACCATCACAGAAATCTTTCCCCTGCCTACAAACAAAGACACACGTTAACCATTACATTTAAAGTGCAATTAAAGAACTGACCTGACCAATCTGAATGTGATGCATTGTGATTCAAATGTCAGAAACACAAAAATTAGGTTACGAAACGGCATTTCTATCATAACCGTCACACTCACACTCTGTAGGCAAACTGAAGGAGTCGATGGCCATCAATCATCTGGATGATTTTGGTCAAGGGCTCCTCAGGATAAACACTGTTGATCTGTCAGAAGAACATAAGTGTCTGTAAACATCTGTTTATATGTAATGGCATGCTACAAAGCATTAAAAGTAGACAGAGTCGACTTACCCACGACAACAGCGCTGCTTCTTTCACCTCATTCAACTGCATGATGGTCACTTAAAACAGAGAGTTTAGATGATACATACATTTATGAGCCTTGACCACAAAACCACTCAGGGTACATTTATTAAATAGAGATTCGAATAAGCAAGCTTTCCATTGATGTATGGTTTGTTAGGAGGACAATATGTGGCCGAGATACAACAATTTGAAAATATGGAATCTGAGGGTGCAAAAAAATTAAATACATAAATCAATAAAATAATGAGAAAATCGCCTTTAAAAAGTTGTTCAAATTAAGTTTTTCGCAGTGCATAATTAAGTCTTAAAATATTTACGGCAGGAAATGTACTATATATCTTCATGGATACATGATCTTATCTTAATATCATGATTTATGGCATAAAAGAAAAATCAATAAATTTTACCCATACAAATGTATTTCAAATACGTGTTTCCTTGCTACTTATGACAGCTACTTTATAATTTTATAACAAAATAACAGTAGATCACATACTCAAGATCTGATTCAAATCCACAGCTGGCAGAAATACAGAGCCTACAGACACATCAACTATAAAACACATGCTAACGCACAAGAGCCATTAATATTACATGTCAGTCAGTGTTGCCAAGTCCGCTGTTTTCCCGCCGAATTGGGCTCCTTTAAAACTGTTGCCGCGGGTTTAAGCAAAAGACCCCAATAACTTGATATTTATACCCTGGAGTGTGAATTAAATTGTAGGAGCGGATCCCCGGAATAAAATCATTTATTTTATTCCTCGGAACACGGCGAACCCCTGTCAAAACGCGATAGGGTTAGTTTTGTTGGCAACCCGTAGACACAAGCAAATACTGAATAATCATAACAGCGATTGTAAAATAAAAAAAAAATTGAAACTCTATAATTAACCGGCACAACTTTAGGTATTTAAAGACTCTTTACCATTTTAAAACATGAAACACGAAATTATGACAGTTTCAAACATAAATCGTTTCAAACAATTCAAGTTTGGTTCATCTTCGATATAATATACGGCAGGTATAATATACATTAAAGAAAGAGAGATGTTTACCGTAATTTTATGATTAAACAACAGCCCTGTGCTGTATTCTTGTCACCTACAAAACATAATCAATAATGATAACAAACGACGCAGCTGGCGTTTATTAGTCATTTATATATAGGATGACGTCATTTAAAAAAAACAACAACAAAAAAAACTTTTTCCTCTGCGTCCATTGGCTATTATATATTACGTGACCAATGGAAACACTCTTTTTCCCGAAACGTCATTAAAAAAAAAATAATACGCTTATAACTTCTTAGAATAAATGTGTCTATAAATAAATAAATCCGTATAAATCAAGAAACATAAATCACAGACAACATCCTTATCCTTGGGAGTTTCAATGCTTTTCTATCATATATTTTAATAATCGTAAATTAGACAAGGTTATCATTCGAAAGCTTGAATACACACAATTCATCATCCGATGACCTTATTAGAATTTTACTTTTTTAAACTATGCAAATATGAATAATATTATAATTCCTTTAATAATAATAAAACTGCCATATATGTTTAGTCATCTTGTTCATGTACAATAATTTGTTACCTGACTATACACTTAAGTCTGAATGCAATCCTCTGATAATCAAGAGCTTGACTGTTAAAAGGACAAATCAGACTTCATGAATTCAGATTATGAATCCCAGTAGAAATCCTTTTCATTGAACACCTGGTTGTCTGAAGATTTCACACAATCAGAAATTTAATATCATTAAATTTCTATTATTGAAGGCTTTTACAGTCTCTCATAATCTGATCATCTTGTATTATCAACTGATACTGATACATTTCATGTAAATTGTATTAATATAAGATTTTTCTGACTTGTTCATGCATTATCTCAAATTTCCTGGCAAAAACTGAAAATTATGTAAGAAAAAAAAAATCTTTAATTGTTCACATTTTAATATACAAGCCGTGTACTTACACATCCAAAATATACATCTTGCAGCTGTAAATTTAAATTACACGTTTTAAAAAGGTAAAACATTATATATCTCATTATATAGCTAATTTATTCTTTATTGAAATCAAATAGCTTTAATTTAATAAAAAAAAAACAATAAATTTCTAAAGCACTGAACATTAAACAGAACTGCAAAAATCACTGTTTCCCAATTCTGCAAACACTTTCAGCAGACACTTATCTACATTAATAAACTGCTTCGATTTAGCAACAGCTGAAAAAACTGTCAAAGACTTAATATAATAGACTTTATTACAGAACAAGGAATACACTTAAATATTATACAGCCAGTTGCATAAACAAGACAGTAATTAAGACCACTGCATCCCATAATAAAAAATAATTTATTTGAAAAGAGAAAAGCAAAGCAAATAAAAATAAAGAAAAGGACACGGGTGGTTTTGGATTTAAAAATCCTCAAATTTACAGCTTAATCCTGATCTTCGTCTGAGGAGAGAGAAAAAGAGGAGTCAGGAGATTAATTCAATGCATTAAAATACATTTGAGAATGAAATTAGAAATTAAAACAGAAATGGGCTAAAAAAATCTAATTTTGAAAGTGACACACTAAATGTTACTCAAGAATAGATCTGGAGTTACACCAACATCAGGTGAAATGATCAGAAATGAAGTGAGACCACCAGCAATCCTTTACAGAAATGAACTGATTATTTTATACATTATCTATATAAATTACCAGCCATGTGACAACTTCAGATGTGGTTCATATGGTTAGAACTGATCTAATATTTATACTATTTTATTTTTTATGCAAATACTTAAAAACAAGACATATATAAATATATTTTCTTAATTAAGTACATTTAATTGATAAGGTTTTGCAATGGATGTAATATCCAAAAATTACCATATTTTTACCATAAAAAATATATTTTAGTAGAATTCCATTAAATAAAAATTAGGTCACACCAGCCATCAAACTCACAAAGCCACAGTTCATTTTAGTGAACATTAGTTCACCCAAATATTTGCTGGAAATGTATTCCCTTTCATGCCATCCAAGATCAGGATGAGTTTGTTTCTTCATCAGATTTGGAGAAATGTAGCATTGCATCAGTGTCTCATCAATGAATGCTCTGCAGTGAATGGGTGCCGTCAGAATGAGAGTCCGAACAGCTGATAAAAACATCACAATAATCCACAAGTACTCCACACCACCCCAGTCCATCAATTAATGTCTACAGAAGCCAAAGGAGTTTTTTTTTTTTTCCTTTATCCATAACATTGTTCACTAATGAAAAAGTCTCACTGACTCTAGAGAGTCTCACTGATTTCAAATAAAAGTGATTCAAAACATTTCCAAATAAATATTTTGGTAAATTATAGTGCGAGGACAACAGGTGATTTTTTTTTTCCACTGGAGGAAGCGTTATTATGGATTATATGGACATGGATTTCTTTTTAAAAACAGCTTTTGGCTTCTGTAGACATTAACTGATGGACTGTAGTGCTGTGGATTATTGTGATGTTTTCATTAGATGTTTTGAGTCTCATTCTGACGGCACCCATTCACTGCAGAGCATCCATTGGTGAGACACTGATTCAATGCTACATTTCTCCAAATCTGATGAAGAAATAAACTCATCTACGTCTTGGAAGCCATGGGATGAGTAAATCTTCAGCAAATTTTCACGTTTGGGTGAACTGTTGTTCCTTTAACACCAGAGAGTGAGTCAAATAATCCCACACAAGTGTAAAGACACCCGCAGTGTTGAGTGTTACTGCCTCACATAACAGAAGATACATACAGTTAAATACTTCAGCGGAGCGAGTCACTGTGTTTCCTAAACACACACCAAATGCTTTTAATACACCTGCGAATTCTAACCACAAATATTTGAATTTAAATTAATAAAGTAAAGGGATTGGGCTATATTTACTATGGCATGTTCTACCATCTGGGACTGCATATCAGATGCAGTTAAGTCACATGGTTTAGGTTAAAGATTACAGAGAGTGTGTTTATTTACCTTTTTGGCATTGGAGGATTTGGGGGATTTGTTTCGGGGAGACTTTCTCAGAGTGGAGTCCAGAGGAGACTTGGCGCCCGCAGCTGAACGCAGGGCACGACTGGCCACGGCGGGAGATTTACGAGCGCTGTTTCGTAGCTTGTTGAGGCCACGCTGCAGCCTGCTGTCACCACGACCGCTGTTCTTTGGAGTATTTACAACCGTGAACATCACAGATTGCCTTCGTTCGGCCTACAGATGAAAGGAAGTAAGAGAAAACAATTATTATCACTCTGTGAAATGCACTCATAAAATTACATTTTAGTAAATTGTGCATGAGCAATTTTAATAGAGTACGCAAGTTTACTCTCAATTAAAGTCTAGGTTATCAACAATCACAGACGTCTAATAAAAGTATCTTACCGGCGACTTCGGAGGCTTGTTTTGACTGCTGCCGAACATGCTTTTAGGGGTCATTTGTCGCGGAAAGCAACTTGTCATCTTCTTCATCTGTCAAAACACCATTACTTGTGAACAACAGTTTTACAATTTTGTAACATTCAGTTTATTAGATTGGTTCAAAGACATTCAGAACCAATTCGGAAATTCTGGTCCTTTAAATTGAGCTTTTTTTTCCCCCCAAATTCAGTTTTATTTTTGGCTTAGTTTTAATGGTTCAATTTGTTCCCAAGTACCTTTTTTATTTCTCCCAAATTCAGATTTTTTTCCCCCTCATTTACATTTTTCTGGATTCAGTTTCAATAAACTTTAATAAACAAAGCATTTCAAAAAAATGTAATTCATTGGATTATAATTTTTTATTTTATATTATATATTTTATGATAATAGGGCCCTATGAAATTTTTTATTTGTCAATTAAAATTTTTCTGGTTTTACAACTGATTAATCTTTTAAAATTTAGTCAAATTAAAATTTTAACAATTTAGAATTTCCCAATTTCATCAAATGAATATAACCATTAATAATTAAAAAATTAACAACAATTGCTTTGGTTTAGTTTGTTTGTTTTACAAACGAATCAAAACAATGAAGAAAATGTGTGTCATTAAGATTATTCAAAAAAAATTTAAGAGACTACAAGAAGTTTTACATTATTGCACAACAGTCATATTTGTGTCACATTTCCTTCGTTTTATTTTAAAGGTTGTGGAGAAAAACCAATCAACTGGAATCAATACTTGCCCCTTCAGATTTCCTTAAACATTTATTTCGTCTAAACAGGAGTATTTGTTCTCTCATACCTCAGGTGTGTCTGGGGCTTGTAGTTGAGAGCCGGGGCGTTTGGGAGCCAGTGGGCTGCGTTTATTTTCCGAAGCACGTAGGTTTGAGCTTGTTTTTTTGAGCCGGTGAGCAGCAGTGCTGGACTGGATCTGACCCGGCAGCATGGTGGCACGCTGGGGCCTGGAGTTGGCAGAGCTCTGGCTCGAACTTGGCACAAGGGAGAAGCGGCGATTGTTCAGGGACTCCTGGATCTGACCTGGCATCATGGACGCACGTCGGATCGTCTCACTCGGGTCACCCATTCGTAAGTCCTCATCCGTTATAGTGAATGAGGGTCCCAGGCTGGGCTGTCGAGGAAGAACTATAGTTTGACTCTGGCCTTCTACAAACAATGCAACAAAAGCGAACTATTCCCAGCTTACCCTGGACTCCAGCGGGTAGCTGCTCTTCAGGTGAGGCAGACAGGCTTGGTTTCGCCACTGTAGCTCGGCGATGCGCATCCAGTCCTCCGCAGCATGTTCAGGTTCATTCTCTGCTCCAATACAGAACGTACTGGTGGCTACAAAACACACAAAATAAGTTATTATATTAAAAGGACAGTTCATACAATAATTTAGTTTTTAGTTTAATAAAGAGTAAAGAAAATACTACACTAAACTTACTAACAGTTCTCAAGTGGTCATCAATCTTACTTTTCCAATACAAATAAGACCAGTTAACCTTTTCATTACTGAATATAAAACGTTATGACCAGTGTGCAACTGGCCCCAGTTTTTTATTTACCCTTGTAAGATCACAAGTACCCTTGTAAAACCCCCCCACCCCACAATCCCCGATAAAACACCTTCTCATTGTATCTACACAAATCTCATAGGTGATCTATTTTGATCTCAAAAATAGGTTTGCATCTATGAACTATAATCCATGAAGTCTAATGACAACATTTCACCTCCTGGCAGGCCAGCATTGTGCACGGTGCTTCTGCGATAACCGGGAAGACGCTGAAGGGTGTCTGCTCTTGATAAAGTTGCTGTAGCATTTTCCTCTGAGAGGTCCATGGAGAACAGCCGTGAATGTTGGCCTGCCAAGTTGGGCTGAGATTGGGCAGAGTGCAGACTATAAAATGACTCCTCGCCTTCGGCACATCCTGATGTTTTCTAAACAAGCAAAAACAAAAGAACAAAAACACTTTAGTTTAGAGTCTTTGCGACACAGTAGCAGAGAGAAGAAAAGAAGAAGCATTCAAGAAGCATTTCAAGACAAATCAGTTTACTAGGAATGTAACTATTCACTCAACTCACAATTGATATAATGTAGTTTTTTAACAGTTTTACGGCAAATTCTGAATAAAAGGTGGAGAAGACCTTGAATTGTATATTTTTTAAATCTGAATGAGAGCACAGATTCACTCTCTGACTGCAGGTGGCACTCATAACTACTTTAATGTGTATTATACAGAGGCAAGAATAAAAGAAAACACCACATAAACTTTTCTCAAATCAGTTAGTTCCCCTAAAACAGACATTAATATAAACCCCAACCACATCACGATTCGTCTCAACTGACTTGAATCATCACATAATTATTGATTTTCAACTGGTTTGGAATGCATTATCACATCCCTACAGTTTACTTACCGTTCCCCTTTAGGAAGCAATACATAGTCATGCAAATACAACTTCAATCAACGTCAATGAGGAAAAAGCTAAATTTCATAAAATCCAAAAGCCAAAATCATATTAAAAAGAAAATTGTCTTATCTCCAATAGCACCTGATAAGAACGGTCTTATAAATGTTGTTTCTTGCGCTCAAATAGCTAAAAATAGCGTATATTTCAGGTTGGTCCAACCAAAGTTTCACATGAAGACCAGACAGTGATTTTGTTGATTGGCTTTAATTTGGAAGGTGGGACTTATTTTACAAATAACTTTTTTTTTTTTACCCAATAAAGTGCAGAAGGCAAGAAAGAGGCAGTGCATTTCCTACCTTAGCCATGGTGATGTTGATAGCCTGTGTAGTACGACGCCTGCGAGCCGAAGCAGTGGGCTTCTTTGCAGAGTCAACCACAAGATCGCCAATGGAAGTGATGCTGGACGCTAGTTTGTGCTCAAAGTCGTTGTTCTGGTACCCTTTACGCTTGTTGTCTTGTTGACCCATAGGTGTGAAATAGAGAGTCTCCAGGGATTCAGTCCCCAAGGCACGACGTTTAGCAGCCAAACGCTCAGAACTACGTACCAGTGGAGTGCTGGATTCACCCAGGATAGACGAATGACTGCCAAATTGGGAATTTTTTTTTACAATGACACTGCATGAATTACCTGGAATACACTGTGAGAGGCTTTTATGATTGGGTTCATTGAATTACCTGTTAGCGTTGAACGAATCGTTTGGCTCAAACTCCAAGCTGTCTGTACTGATGTCCTGCTGTTTCTCCTGGACTCGGGTGTACAGACTGTCTCGGTGTCTCATGTTCTCTTTGTCATTAGTCATCATCTTCTGCTCTTGCAGTTGCCTGTCAGCAAAGTCCACCTACGACAAGCACACAATTAGATAGGAAACTGGACAGGAAACTCTAAATTCTCAAGTCTTATTTCCAGTCTTTAAATATTAAACTGTAAACTAACTTGTGCTTCCAAGCTTTTCACTTTGGTCGACAGGTTTTTCTCCTTGGTGCTCGCCTGGTTGAGTTCCATACAAGCCTGTGTCAGTTTCGTCTCCAGAACTTTGACTTCACTCTTGCTGGCCTCCAACGAGTGCTCGAGAGTTTTATTCAACTCCTGGGCCTCCACCAGCAGTTGCTTTTTACTGTTGTAGTGACTCACAGCCTTCTCCACCTGAAGAAGTATAGCAAGTCATGTCAGACCGGAGGTTGTCCAAAACAATTTCTCATGAAAGAAACACAGAAAGATCTCATTCAAAACAGACCTGTGCTTTGTAGTGCTCTACTACTTCTGACTTTGTCTTCAGCTGCTCCAGGAGTTCCTGATTCTCCTCCTCTAAAACAGAAATCTTCTGCACTTCATTTTGGTAACTTTGGATTTCATCTTTAAGAGAGGTTACTTGTGTTGATAGGTTGTCCTTTTCTCTTCTCATGATTTCCAAATCCTCCTGGAACCCCCTTTTTTCAACAAGAAGCTCACCAATTCTCTTCACCAGGTCTTCCTTTGAGTGTTTGATCTCAAGGACTTCAGTTGAGAGGGTTTCTCTTTCCTTTCTCACCATTTCCAAATTCTGCTGGTACTCCTCCAGTTTTTGTTGTTTCTCATCAAGTAGCTCACCAATCTTCTTCTCCAGGTCTTCCTTTGAGTGTTGGGTCTCAAGGACTTCTTTCTTCTTTTGTTGGCAGAGCAGTTCCACTTGTTTCAGCTTCAGCTCCAAGGACTGCAAAAGATGGTCTTTGTCTAAGACGTCACAACTGGAAGTTTCTAGTCGTTTCTGTAGGGTTGCAATCTTTTCTTCAAGCACTCTGCAGAGTTCATCTTCAGACTGTTTTTCCCTTAACTGCTTATCATTTATTTCATCTTTAAGAGAATTTAATTGAGCTTCCCTCTCGGAGGCAAGAGTGGAGGCCTGTAGTATTTTAGCTTGAAGTTCTCTTACATCTTTCTCAAGCTTCTGAGACTTTTCTTTAAGGTTATCTTGTTCGCAAACTTCCTTTCGAAGCAACAGAAGCTCAGATTCCTTCTGAGAAGCTGTGGTTGTCAACTCTGCCACTTGTGTCTTGAAAGTAGCCAGGTTCTCCTTTAGTGTGTTACGTTCAACCTCTAAAACAGAAATCTCCTGTTGCTTCTGCACTTCTTTTTCCTGATAATGTCGGATTTCATCTTTGAGTGAGGTTACTTCAGTTGACAGGTTATCTCTTTCCTTTCTCACAGTTTCCAAATTCTGCTGGCACTCTACCAGTTGATGTTTCTCAACAACAAGCTCGCCAATCTTCTTCTCCAAGTCCTCCTTCACCTGATGGACATCTTTCTCCTTTTGCTGGCACAGCAGATCCATTTGCTTCAGCTTCTGATCTAAAGTCTTCAGAAGCTGGTCTTTGTCCGAGACGTCTCGACTGGCAGTTTCCAGTTGTCCCTGAAGGGATGCAACTTTCTCTTCTAACACCTTACGGATATCATCTTCAGACTGTTTAGCATTCAACTGATCTTGAAGAGAATTAACACAAGCCTCCCTCTCAGAGGCTAGTGTGGAGAGCTCTAGGATTTTAGCTTGAAGTTCATTAACCGTTATCTCAAGTTCCTCACGCTTGGCAGTCTCAAGCTCCTGAGCCTTTTCTCTAAGACTCTCTTGCTGGTGAAGTTCAGAATGTTTCTGTGAAGCTGCAGTTGTTTCCTCCACCAACTTCTTCTCAAGGACAGCCATGTTCTCCTTTAACGTGTTGCGTTCAACTTCTAAAACGGATATCACCTGTTGCTTCTGCACTTCAGTGTCCTGGTAGCCACGAATTTCCGCTTTAAGAGAAATCACTTCAGTTGACAAGTGGTCTCTTTCCTTGCTTAATATTTCCAGATTATGCTGGCACTCAGAAAGCTGTTGCGTCTCAACATTTAGCTCAACGATCCTCTTCTCCAGTTCCTCCTTTGCCTGATGCATTTCAAGGACATCTTTCTCTTTTTGATGGAAAAGCCCTTCCATCTCTTTGAGCTTTTGATCCAAAGAGCCCAGCAGTTTGTCTTTATCCACAACACAACGATTGACTGTATCCAGTTCTCCTTGTAGTGTGCCAACCTTCTGCTCCAATTCTCTGCGAAGATCCTCTTCAGACTGTTTGGCACACAATTGTTGATCTTTCATCTCATTTTGAAGGGAAATTATTTGAGCCTCTCTCTGAGAGGCAAGAGTGGAGACTTCAACAATTTTGGCCTGAAGCTCACTCAACTTTTTCTCAAACTCTTCACCCTTGACTGCCTCAAGCTCCAGAGCTTTTTCTTTCAGGGTCGCTTGATGGGAAAGCTCCTGTTGAAGCAAGAGGAGTTCAGATTCCTTCTGTGAAGCTGTAGCTGTCACCTCAGCCAACTGGTTCTGAATAGAAGTCATGTTTCCCTTCAACACATTGTGTTGAGCCTCTAAAACAGACAATTCTTGCTGTTTCTTCACTTCATTTTCACTGTAACGACAGATCTGCTCTTTAAGAGTTGTTACCTCCACTGACAAAACCAGCATTTCTTCTTGTTTTTCTGAAGCAAGTGAAGAAGCAGAGTCAAGCTCTTGCTGAAGTTTCTTAACGGTGTCCTCATGCTCTTTGCGATTTGATTTGATCATTTCATTTATTTCAATATTTTGTTCCTTAACAAGCCTCAGCTCGTGCCCTACATTGTCATACTCGCTCCTCAGATTTCTGATTTCCTCATCTTTTAGGGAAATCTGTTGGGACAGATCCAGAATTTGTGTTTGGAGGCTCTTGATTTTGGTCGAAGCCTGACTAACTTTGTTCTCCTCCTCTGTTTTCTCCTGTCTGAGAATATTTATTTGCTCCTGAAGGTCTCCAATGGACTGCAGATGCTCATCAAGACCTTGCTGCAATGTGCATGTTTCCTTTTTCAGAGATTCATTTTCTTGCACCACTTTCTGATGCTCTTCCAGCTTCTTCTCATGATCTTGAATTGTGGCTCTTGCACTTTGCAAGTCAACAATAAGGGCATTCAGAGCATCCTGCTGTGATGCCCTTTCCATTTCCAAACCCTGGATCTCAGTATGCAAAGCATGAACCATCTTATCTAAAGAGGCTACCTTCCCCTCCAGCTCCTCTCTCTGTTGGCGAAGGTCTGCAGAGATTTTGATCTCTGCTGTCAACTCCACTTCCACCTGTTGCAGGCGAGAAACATCACTTTCCAGAGCTGATATCTGTGTGGTAAGCATTTCCTTCTGTGTCCGAAAAGCCTCCTGCAATGTTTCTCTCTCCAAACGGATGCTATTGATGGACTGCTCCAGATCGAACACCACCATTTGGAGTCTTTTGGTTTCCTTTTCAAAAGAGCCTCTCTCCTCAGCCAACAAAGCCTTAACTTCTGCCTTCTCCTTCTCAAGATGGGAAATCGTATCCTGAAGCTGAGCGAGTTTAAGAGTCAGATCTGACAACTCCTGTTTAAGCTTCTCCCACTGAGAAAATCAAGAGATAAAAAAAAAGTTATCTTAAAATTAGACAACTACAGTAAAATATTTTCAGCTCATAATTAAACATATGTCTTATAATATTTCTCATTTCACAGTTAATCCATGTACAGGTATTGCTAGATCATGATGTTAACTTCAGACTCTGATTAAACAAGCTTGTATTTTTTAACAAACCCTAATATAGTGAAGGGGACACTATACTTTCAAAAAGCTAAGTATTTCAGGTGAGACGATAAACCGAGGTCCTGAATCTCTGTAGTAATTAATAATCCCAAAATGATATTCGAAAAGAGTTGGACCATGTTCACCCATTGGTCTCTGATCATCATGAGTCGCATTTCCAATGTCGGGGAAAAATCCAATCCGATGTGGATTATAATCAGCATTCAAGGCAGAAATATTTATAAGCGATGCAAAAGACTATGCACGCCCATTTGGAAGAACCAATCACTATAGAAGAACTCACTCAAGCTATTACCTCTATGCAAAATGGTAAATGTCCAGGGCCAGATGGGTATCCAGTAGAGTTTTATAAAAAATTTCTAGACAAATTGGCCCCCATGATGATTGACATGTATTTTGAATCATTTGATTCACTCAAGCTCCCCCAGACACTTAATCAGGCTTCCATCTCTTTGATATTAAAGAAGAATAAAGACCCCTTACATTGCACTTCTTACCGACCGATCAGTCTTCTTAATGTTGACTTTAAGATATTATCAAAGTTGTTGGCAATACGTTTAGAGTCCATTTTACCATCCATTATCTCCCCGGATCAGACCGGGTTTATAAAAAATAGACACTCTTTTTTTAATATTAGGAGACTGTTTAATATCGTATACAATCCCTCTTCTTCTGTTGTCCCAGAGGCTGTCATTTCATTAGATGCAGAGAAAGCATTTGACCGGGTGGAGTGGAGGTATCTTTTTTACACTTTAGAAAAATTTGGTTTCGGTTATAAGTTTATCTCTTGGGTGAGGTTACTGTATTCTGGCCCACAAGCTTCTGTCAGGACCAATAATACTCGTTCAGGTTATTTTCCCCTCCATCGGTCCACTCGCCAGGGATGCCCTCTGAGTCCGCTACTCTTTGCCATTGCTATTGAACCTCTCTCTATTGCACTGCGATCTGATTCTTCTATAATGGGCATAAAAAGAATGGGTACAGAACAAAAGGTATCTTTGTATGCAGATGACCTTCTTCTCTACATTTCAGATTTGGATAGGTCAATACCTACAGCACTTGGTGTCTTAAAGTCCTTTGGTTCAATTTCTGGTTATAAATTAAATCTAAGCAAGAGCGAGATTTTTCCACTGAACTCTGCTGCTAGAAATTACCCTTTACATAATTTTCCATTTAAGATCTCTCATCATAGATTTACCTATCTTGGAGTTTGCATCACAGATACATTTAAAGACCTTTTTAAATTTAACTTTTCTAAGTTGCTTCTACAGATGGAGAAAGATTTTGAGCGCTGGTCACTGCTTCCTCTGTCCTTGGCTGGAAGAATCAACTCTGTTAAAATGAATATTCTTCCAAAATTCTCTTATTATTTTCAGTGCATACCCATTTTCCTTCCTCAACATTTTTTTCGTCAAATTGATTCTCTAATTTTGGGTTTTATTTGGAATAAAAAGATCCCCAGAATTCGTAAGGCTTTTCTTCAGAGACCCAAAATACTTGGGGGAATGGCTTTACCTAACTTTCAGTTTTATTACTGGGCTACAAATCTTAGGGTCATGCAATACTGGTTAAATCAAGATTTTTCACATGATTCATTTGTATGGCTTACCATGGAAGCTACCTCATGTATGCCTACTTCGCTAGCAGCCTTAGTACATGCTCCCATTAAATGCTCATCTTCTCCCTACACCAAAAATATTATCGTTAAAACTACATTGAGAATCTGGAGGCAATTCAGACTCCACTTTGGTTTACAAACCTCTTCTATTTCTGCACCTATAGCAGCAAATTTTGCTTTCTTACCATCATTAATGGATAGGACTTTTTCTCAGTGGTCGGCATTAGGTATTATAACATTTAAGGATTTTTATATAGATAATGTATTTGCATCTTTCCAGCAATTACGGGAAAACTGTGCAATGCCCAAACACAATTTTTTTAGATATTTGCAAGTTCGTAGTTTTGTTCGGGACACGCACCCTCAGTTTCCTAGTCTCCCTAGTGTTACTCCCATTGACTCCTTCCTCAAACCTATTCATGTTATGAAGGGTATGATCTCACATTTTTATGAAGAAATCTGCTCCTTACGTGAAAGCTCACTTGCATCTATTAAATCTCAGTGGGAGGAAGACATAGGAGAAAATATTCCAGAAGAACAATGGGAAAAGATTCTAAGTCGTGTGCACTCCTCATCATTCTGTGCCAGACAGGGTCTGATGCAGTGTAAAATCCTTCATCGCAGCCACTGGACCAAAGTTAGACTTTCTAAAATATATCCTGAGGTAGATCCCATGTGTGATCGCTGTCATCAAGCCCCTGCATCTACTGCGCATATGTTTTGGTCTTGTCCATCTCTACACAAATATTGGTCTTTGATCTTTAAAACATTATCTGAAGTTCTTGGAATTTATGTCCAACCTTTGCCTGTCACAGCTCTATTTGGTACTCTTTCTCTTTCACTTGACATGCCCAAATATAAGACTGATTTTGTAGCTTTTGTTACTCTTCTGGCGAGACGCCTAATTTTAATAAATTGGAAATCACCTACACCTCCCACTCATTCTTCATGGATTAATGATATCTTTCTTTTTATCAAACTAGAAAAAATTAGGCATACAATAAAGGGATCTTCTGACAACTTTTATAAAATTTGGGGCCCTTTTCTAGATTGTGTAGGGAAGTGAAATGGTTTTAAACACCTGTCTATATCCCCTCTGGCAGTAAAGAATCTTCTTACACGCAAGATTAACCTGAATATGTCTTTGGATGACCAAGCTTTATATGGCTTCTCATTTTTTTATTTATTTCATCATCTCTCCTTTTTTTTTTTTTTTTTTTACTTTTTACTTTTTGGTTTATGTTGCTGTTCTTGCTTATTGTTTATACTTATGTCATTGTTTTATTCTCTCATGCTGAATGCTGTTTGGACGTAAGTTGCATCATATGACGGATCCATAATTGTATATTTCCTTTTTATTATTCCTTTTTTTATAACTTAGAATTAACTTTATTCTGTCTCTATTTGCTATTTGGTTCTTTCTATGAACAAAAGAGACGGAATTGATTACATTTATGTGATATTACAATGGTATCTGTAATTGTGTGATGTACTCTGTTTATGTAAAAAAAAAAAAAATCAAAATAAAGTGGAAAAAAAAAAAAAAAAAAAAGACTATGCACGCTAGGCATTAGCATTACCATAGTAAACATGGTAAATGCGACCACAATCAGCTTCTTATTATCTGTCCCAATCCTGTATTGATTTAGTAACATTTTATCCGTCATAAGTCTCGTCTCGAGAGTTTATTTAAATATTTGCTCTGCGTAGCCTGTCATAAAAATACAATAATGTTTTTTTGTTCGAGAGCTTTTATAAAAATATAGAAATGATCATTCTTTCTAAATGTGATGTATATAGGCTACTGTGACTACAAATGAACAGACACAGACTCGACTGAATAAGCAGGCTCTGTTCATAATGCTTTATTTTGGTGACTAATTTTCAATCCTGATCAATTCATTCATTATGATCAATGTATCACTTACTATAGTAAAACATTGATGCTTTTGGATTTAAATACTTGAAGACTGCAAACAAAAGGCTGCTTTTATCATGTTCGTTTTGTGATCGTGCTAGTTCCAGTGACTTATTTCTTATTCGTTGTCTGATAACTTCTTTGTTGACTGTGAAACAGACACACTGTGAATGCACTCTTTCTGCAACATCAAACTAAAGTGCAGGAAAAAAAATAACTATAAATAAAATGTCAATAATATTATATATATAAATAAATACATTTACAGACAGATAGACACCTCACCTCCATGATGGGCCCCAAAACCTCTCCTTTCTCTTGAGATTGAGCTCTCTGTAGTTCATCTTCCAGAACGGAGATCTTTCCCTGAAGTATCTGAACCTGCTCACTCATACTCTCCTGCACGAAGAGAACCAAAAAACACAGATTAATACCAGAGAGTACAAAGAATTAAAACATGACAAGAATAAAGGCTGCGTTCCAATATGTTCGAAATTATCTACCTTGTGTGTGACGGCCTCATTTAGCTCCTTCTCCAGAAACTCTTTTCTGCTCTTCCACTCGGTCTGTGCAGATTCGTGAGCCAGCGTGAGTTTGGCAACTTCCTCTTCTGCGCTTGCCAGCTGAGCGAAGACATTGCGCACCTGATGGGAGCAGAGACAGGTAAAAATGATCTGATCGTTGTTTTAAGCAGGACTCCAAAACAAAGAGACAGCATTTCACCTGTGCAGTGAGTGATCCATTCTCCTCTGTCAGTTCATCAATCTTTCTTTCTTTTTGGGAGTTGTCTGTTTTTAAGTCTTGGCATTGCTTTAGAACCTCATGCACTCTGTGAAGAAGACTGTTCAAGAGAAAAAAATAAATTAAACATTTATTTTATTTTTTAATAATTACCGGAAACCCAAATTTGACCTTTAGTGCACCTCACCTCTCGTTCTTCTCCTGGAGCTCCAGAAGTGCAGCTTTATGCTCCTTCTCCAGCTCTCCTTGTTCCCGCAGCATTCGCTCCACCCGGTGCTGTAACTGTGAAATCACACCCTCTGTGTGCAGAAGAGAGAGAAAAGTTCAACCAGTTCATTGCATTATATCTCAATCACTCCAGACAGCATAATTAAATCCAAGGAGACATGGTGATGGATGGGTAGATCTTTTGTACCCTTCTCTGAGATGATGCAGATCTGATTGGTCAGTTCTTTCTCCAGCTCGTCTCTCACGTCTCCCTCATGTGCCAATTCCTTCCGGAGTTTCTTCAGCTGGAAATGCGGCGTGCTCATAACATCCTGCACTGGAGAGCTGGAGATCAAGAAATGTAAGGGTATTATTTGGGAATTCTTCATTCAGTAAACTATCATATGCAACATTTCTGTCTTCCATGAAAGCAAAATATCCCAAAAGCAATGAATATTTCAAGGTTAAAATACTATTCTGTCATTGAGTTGCGCTTAATCTGTGCATGTGTGCAGTTTATGTTAATTACCACAAAAACATGCTTTGTTTATTTAAGGAAAATAAAAAGGTTATGGCAATAATGGAAGTGAATGGGACCCATTTTAAAGGATTTAAAAGTTTATGAAAATTATAAATTCTGTTGTTAAAACTTATAAACATAATATTTGACCATATTTAAATAATTTTAACAGTAATATTAAGATTAACACCACTGCATTTTCACGGCAAAAAAAGTTGTAAAATGTGTATAACATTGCACAGAAAAAATTTGTAAGCCATTATTTTTCCAAAAGCAAACATTTGCAAATACATTTTCATTGATTTACATGAATTAAATAAAAAAAGAAAAAAAGTGGGAACTCAGTTTTGTGGTATTCAATATTATGAGCAATATTAAGAACCCAGAATATTCCTTAATATTTGAACATATAAAAAGCCAGTTATATTAATCAACAAAATGCTGATTTTAATGTAAATAAATGTATTTTCTATTAGCATTGCCATACTTGTTTCAATACAATTACAACTTTTAAAAACAGTGATTCGTTTAACTTTTTTTAATGGTTTTAGTGAAGAAACTGCTTTGTCCTTTAGCAAACAAACAAAAAAAACACACACTGACCCGTCTGAGCTGGAAGCTACTGTACAAAGCTCTTGAAACTGAACTCTGGGAGGCCGTTGGGACCGGTTTACGATCGGAGACTCGTCATCTGTGTATAACGGTGAGCTCCTAATGCTTCCACTGCTAGAGTTCACAACGTTCATAAAAGCTACAGAGAGCGTGCATGTGACACATAAATGATTAATAGACGAGCACAGATTTTATTTAACATTATCCAATTCACAATGCAATGTGACTACTTACAGTCTTGGGCTAGAAACTGATCTAGGCCTTCCTCTAAACTCAGACCATCAGCATCCTCTTTTACAAAACGAAACATGGATGTAACGTCCGACTGACACAGACAGAGAAAGAGAGATGAATAAGAGCCTATGTTAGAGGGTGAACATCTCAAAATTCAATATTTTTTATGCAGTAACACTAGATAGGGAGCTTAGAATAGCATGTAGTAAGTGACCGAATGCGCGCATTAGTAAACACTCACCTCTACATCTGAATCCATTGGGAGCAGAATGCCCTTCTTAAAAGTGCAGTAACAAAGCAAAAGCGCCACCTGCACACATACATTAACACAAATAAGTGCACAACATTTGACCTGCATTATCATTAAAGGAACAATTCATCTATGAAATACGCTTGGTATGTGTGAACACAGTCACAATTTTAGAGAACTCGCCAAAGGTTTCTTAAATTATGGAAGAGCAAGGACAATATTTAATATAAATCTGATTGGATTACTCTGAAAGAGAAAGTCACATACACAGAGGATGCTTTGAGGGCGAGTAGTAGATGGACGCATTTTCATTCTCGGGTGAACTGACTCTTTAATGCTTACATTATTTATCCATTTAGTTTGAAAACCCCTGATTAAGAGCACAAAATTATACCTTAGCAAGCTGAAGCTCCAGGTCAATCCCTCCACTGATCCTCTGTAAGATGAGGGAACTCTGTCTTTTGGTGAGGTGAAAATCATCTGTATATGTAAGACACAAGTTGTGAGCAGGAAATATTATCTTTAAATAGGAACATTTATGTTTGTACATGTTAATATAAGCACACACACACAAAAAAACACAGAGTGTTCCTGTGGCTCAGTGGTAGAACATTGCATTATCAGCGCAAAAGGTTGTGGGTTCGATTCCCAGAGAACACGTAAGGTAAAATAAATGTTAGCTTGAATGCTCTGTAAAGTTGTTCTGGCTAACAGTGTCTACACACACACACACACACACATATATATATAAAAAATTGCTGCATGTTGCATATCATGCAAATGTTAAAGGACATGGTCATGAGATTAAAAAATATAAAGTATATTCTGTGTTAATCAACATTATACAACAAATACTTTCAACAGAGCATAATGTCACTACTAAAAGTTTTCTCATTCATTTCATAAAAAGTGTCCGAACTAGCATTATTATCCATGACAGATGATGCAAAGCAAGAGATGAAGAACATATGCATCAAACTGTAAGACCTAAAAAGACAACATTTTGACACTCACCATGCAAGACACTGAAAATTATCTCCATTTTCTTGTAAAGTGATAAAGTCTTAAAATCCTCAGTGTTCTCGGATCCCCTTCTACAGTAATAGATAAAGCATTCGTCAGGTGTTAGTGCTAGTCATAAAGGTATTTCCATATTTACCATCCAAGGGTCTCCAATGTCAACTCACAGTTTGAAGCAGATCTTCAGGAGCCGAAGCCCATCTCTCATGGGAACGAACTCCCAGACATGCTTCTCTGGAAACATGGTGTTCATCTGTCAAGAGAATAACAGTCAGACATCTTATAGAAGAAACACTTCAGTTTTTTAAACTATAAAACCAACATGTCAACAGACTAAATAACTGTGAACAACAATTCAATTAAAATTAAATTAATTTTATGCATTTAGCAGACGCTTTTATCCAAAGCGGCTTACAGTGCATTCAGGCTATCAATTTTTACCTATCATGTAAAAATAATAAATATATTATTATATTACAATAATATATTATATTTGGCAGTTCTTTGAGTACATTAAAATAAAACAAAACTGGAGGACATTCTTACCCATGCCAAGAGCGGTCTCGCCTTTTTCATATTAAACTTCATGGCGGACTCTATAAAAAACATATTTTGAAATTATACTACAGCAAATAAAGTGGAGAGAAGAAACAAATCAATGTATAATATTCAGTGACACGATTATACCTGGAAAACAACACAAGCTAAATGTTTACAATTATCAGATTGTTAGACTTCAGGATAAAAGAGGCCAAATTGAACATTTCTAAGGATACAGAATAACATTAGGGTAACAAATATTATCACGAATATATTTATATATTATTGCTTAATTTACATAACAAAACAGGGAACCAACAATGTAAGACACTTCCATTGAGACCAGCAGAGTTTACATTAAAGAGAAAAGAAAAAAAAGAAAGAAAAAACAACAACAAGGAACAAAGCTGTGGTCGATGAAGACATTATAAAGATTTTTTTTGAAGCATTTGAAGCTCTGAAACATTTTAACAAACATAAAAATATATTGAAGGAGGGTTTATATATTTTTTTCCATTTACAAATAAGTTATGGATATGATATTCACCCATCATAAATATTATATATATATATATATATATATATATATATATATATATATATATATATAGTAACATACTGTGCATATCAATAGCTTTTATATAAACTTCCCAAAGTGTTAACAAGTTCAGATAAACGCAATATAACAATATCTGCAGTATAATTACATTTAGCAAGTTAAGTCAAGTGTGTTTTGATTTGTTTGTTTACTCTGGAAGTTAACATTTTGCCCTTTAACCTTATCGCAGTTTAAACTACTTACGTTAACGTTACATATCATCGTGGGATAAACACTGCCCTCATAAAATATATGCTGAATATAATATTATACTATAATGAATTTAATGTTTGTTTTTTTACCGTGATTTCAGGGTGAGATGAGGCAAAGACACACATCGAAACTCTGACTGAAACGTTTTCAAATTCAAACGCAGCGCCGACTGTATATGTTGGTCGTCACGTGATGACTCAAAGGCCCATTCTCATTGGCTAACTCAAATTGAAGTAGCCAATGGAAACGCAGTTTCTTCCGCAACGCCCCTGTAGGAAGTTTTTCAAATGTCTAAGCTCTTTGCTATCGTTATAAAACGCAAAAAAGTAATGTATTCCACTTATAGTTTTAGAGATTTGAAAAGATAAAGCTTATAGTCATGTCTAATCATGAAACAGACAAAGAAAGGGAAGTAGTACGAAAAAGAAACCGAACGAACTACATCTCCCAGAATGCTATGCGATGCCAATTGTTTCTATAGTAACTTTGTTTAGGTCCGCCTGCCGTGGGTAAAGAACAATTAAAATTGAACATGAGAAGTTTTTTAAATTACTACTTTATTTTGGGTTTACTTTTTAATTGTCATTGCATGTGAATACATTTTTTTTTGCATTTTCAAGATTAATTAGTTTTTGTAATTTTACATCGTATTTCAATTTGTAGTTTTTAATCTTGCTTTCTGGAGGTTGGGACATGTTTGGGTCTCCAGTGGATTTTTCATTTCGGGAGCTCAACACAGTTTCAGGTGTGTTTCTACAGTTCATACTTTTATCGCTTTAAAAAGTTTAGCTCATTAGCGCCACTCCTTCATTTTAACGTCAGAATTATTTTTCTGCCTTTTATTTTTTACATTAATGAAAATCGAAACGTAAATAAATAAGGCACATTTTCAAATGAACCATGATAGTCAGATACGTAAACGAGTCGTTCTTTTGATTCGGATCGTTCAAATGAATCGGTTCCCCCGGTTCACAGAAGCGAGCGGAGTTGATAGGTGGCGTGCAAACCATAGACAGTAAAAGAAATGGACACAGCGACCCCATTGGAACTCAATTGAGACAAATGAAGCCCATTTTTAGCGTTTTTTAGCAAAAAAAAATGCTAAAACTAAAAACTGTTTATACGGGGCCATAATGTAACATAGAAGGTAATGGAGTCCTTTATACATTGTCGTGTATCTTTAGAAATAAATAATGGACAAACGGAGTCTTTAAACGCCTCAGATGTAAAGTTATTCGCTGTCAAAGTGACGCCAAAATGAACGGGAGTCAATGGGAATGCTAACGCAAGTGAAGTTCTGCTAAAAGATGGCAGCCCCCACCCGACTTCAACTTCCGGTCGAGTTCCTTGCCCCCTGGTGCAAACCTTAATTTAGAGCTTTCCAGGAAAAAAAAAAGGAATTAATATCTACGATTTTGTTTCCGTCCAAGATTTTCAGGTTTCATCAGGAGTGAAATATATAATGATAAGTGTGTTATTACAATTTTTAATTTGACTAATAAATATGATGCTAACCAAATTCCACAATCACAGATCCAAAATTTCTTTTCTTTTTTTTATTAAAGAAATAATCAATACAACTGTCTAAGAAGAAAAAAGCTTAAAAACAATGTGTTTGCAATTCTTTGCCTGCTTTTATTGAAAGGCAATTCTAAAAACTTGTCATTCTTTACAGGTTACCCTCCTGTTTTTCCTCTTAAATGTATGTGTACACATAACAAATGCATTGCTGTTTACAATCTGTGTTTCCGTAGACATGCTGTCTGATGAGCCTAATCCAGGTGCTCGTCCACTAAAGCGTAACTCCGAGCAGAAGATCCTCAGCACAACGCTCAGACTCAACAACAACTTCCTCTCAGACTTGACAGGACTGATGGACACACTCTCCGTTCTTTACGCTGACCCCATGCGTCTGGCCTGGCTCGACCTCTCCTTCAACGAGTTTCAACACATCCACCCAGTATGCACTCAACTGAGCACAATTGGTGCAATTACTGAAATACGAGAGGAACTTATTTGGGAAAAAACAACCTTCTCTCTTTCCGTCAGGTTCTCACTCAACTCAAAGAGCTGCGCTTGTTGTATCTGCATGGAAACCGTATTTGTAAGTTGTCAGAAGTGGATAAACTCGCTGTGTTGCCGTTTCTACACACCATCACTTTGCATGGCAACCCCATAGTGACCGAGCCTGACTACAGGTACAATCAAAGGTCAAAGGTCAGGAAGATGAACAAGTCAGGGAGCAGAAGGGTTTCCATAAATGACAATTCTAGTCTTTCTAACCTTGTATAACTGACTTTCGTCCGTGCAACACAAAAGAAACAGAGAAAATTGAGAAAATAACAGATTGTTAATTTTTGTCTCTGTACACCACAAACATGCTTTACGTCAAATGCAGTGAATGCATCCTGCTGTGTCTAAAGTGGGTGATTTTCCACTGTGGATCTCTGTGCTGTGGCGATCCTGACACAACAGGTGCTGAAACTGCGGTTAGGATCCTGTTACAGACCTCTGCTGTCATGTGCATAGCAACAGTAATCACATATAGTTCTGATAAGCACACGACATGTGCATGTGTAAAACCATTCTCAGTGCACGCCCTGCAATCTAACAAGAGTATGTCCAGGGCAGACTTGCTTCTGAAAATCAAAAAGAAACAACTGAGGCTATAATATAATTTATAAATAAGTGTTTTCAGTCTTTTAATAAAAACAAAATAAAATAAATGTAAAACTGATTATAAATGTATGCATGCCAGTTTTTTTTTACATTAAAAGCTTTTATTACATTATTTTATATTCTGTAATCTCAAAAGTCCATTATAATTAGAGAGAAAACAAATATTATTTTTATATTATTTTATAAAATTAAGTTATCAAAAGAAGTGCACTAACTTTAACAAACCGAACCTTGATGTGAAGCATTATCTATTTCTCTGTCATGAAATGTTGAATTGCTCAGAATTGTTTATAGAACCACAAAATAAATTAAATTATTTGACGAAGTTGCTTGTCTGCCTCTCTCTCAGGACACATGTGATCAGCACCCTTCCTCATGTGAAGATGATTGATTTCAGTGCGGTCACCAAACAGGAACGAGAGCTGACTTCAGTTTGGCAGAGGAGCAGAAACCCACGCAAATCCATGAGTCACAGCAAAGTGGACTGAACCTTCTCCACTCGACATCCTGATACGTCTAATAAACATGAATGTGGAGTTACAGCTACGGATTGATCTGCAACAGTGAGCTGACTTTAAATGATAAACTAGGCTCCTCCAAAACAGTTAGACAGTTATAGAGCTGTTACTTCAGTGAGCCAGTGTTTCTTCATTAGTTGTTGATGAAGCCACAGGAGTAAGTGCTGAAACATCTTAAGCAACAGAGAAACGTTTATTTAACTAGAAAATGGCATAGAGTTTCTTTGAGAATTGCAGTAAGCAAATCAAGAGTAGCATTCTCACTGTACACCAATGTATGTCTGCTAAAATAAAAACAACTTTATAATTTTGAAAGTCTTTAATGCATAATTTAATTAAACAAAAACCGTTTTAACAGAATATTGAGATTAATTTTTTGGTACTAGGCTAAGAAATGTTTTCTCTCTAAATCAGGTAGTATTCCACATTTAGGTAACAAACAAACAAACAAACTTGAACACTATTAGTACACTGCAGCAGAAAACTAAATATTTGCAGCGCATTTTATCCCTTTTAAAACCTCAAAGAAAGACAAAGGTGCCTTGCCATGATCTAGAGAGCTAATAGTGCCACACTGGTCTGTGAGCTTACATAAATACATAAAATCTAAATAAATAATTACACAAACATACTGTGTGGCATCTCGGGAAAGAACGCTAGTTGTTTTAATTCACTAGTCCTTTCCTTGTTTTCTGCACAACAGCAAAAAAAATGTATGGACTTACTTAAAGCAATGTAATAATATTTTTTTATTATGTTAAAAGTGGAACAGGCAAGGTAAATGCAACCCTGTTTGCTTGGCTAAAAACATCGCAAAGCCTTACGACTAAGGCGTAATGCAGCCAGGGGGCGCCCTAGAGCCGTTTACACTTCACGCTACACACGTATTAATCATTCATCTCGAATCATTTTACACTCTGTACATTAAAGGCATTGACACAAAACATCATTTACAAACCGAATCACTTCCAATTCGAAGCCGCTCCCCATCCCAAACATTCGGAGTTGACATTATGTTTATTTGTTAGACAGGCCACGCTGTTCTGGCTCGGTTTAACCGGGTTTTGCCATTTTCATTACAACTGCATGACCATTTGAGGATTATAGGAAAGGTGCACGGTAAGAGAAACACTTTCTCTTCCGTTAAAAGCAATTAAACTTCTGAAACATCCCAGGATATTTACCATCCACCATAAAAGCTGCATACAGCTCACTGATCTACGTATGCTTGTGATGTAGACCTTCGTGAGAGGAGTGCCATGTTTAATTTTTAACTGGAATGAAAATGAGGCTGTGAGGGACTGAAGCATAGTGCATTGAATGGATTGTCCCAAGAAAACTTTCAGGAGACAGAAACTCTTGAAGAGTTGTGACTTTATATGATTTGTATCCAGTGAGTGCTATTGTAAAGACTGTAAGGTGAGTCCGTCCATAGTAGCTTTATCATCATCTGCGTAAAAATTCAATATGGCATCCAACCTGATGGTTTATTGGCAAATAGAGGTAAACGATTTGGGGAAATTACACAAATTTATGTCTAAAGTTGCAGGACATCATATGCTTTCCGTTCTTGGGTGGTTTACAGTGATAGACTCACATCTGAAACAGCTGAAAAACAGCCACACAAAGCAAATTAGTTATATAGAGAATAATAAAATAAGAAGGTTAATGCGATATTACATGCATGCTACTCTGGTTAGACAGAAGTATTATGCATCCCACTCTGGATCCCAATCTCAGTGCATACAATTGTGAGAATGAATTAGAAATAACGAACCACAGTGATTGAAGAACACTACAGGAGAATCCACCATAACCTGTGTGTTAAGATGACCCAGGCAAACGGAGAAAATATACAATTCACTTTAGTACAATAATTGAGAAGTCTGGATGTGCTACTTGGTTTAACAATCTCCAAATAATCAGGAAACTGAAAAGCCAAGAGAAGAAGAATCAATAAGAACGGATAAAACTAAACAAAATCTCACCCGAGCAATCGTAGCAGCTTGACGCCGCTGAGTTTTGGTGAAAACGGATTCGATTAATGCATGAAAAACTCGTCAAAGCAAAGATAGTAGATCAGATGTTTCTACCCTCTGGGACGACGTGATTTACTCAAGGAGCTCTGTTTGGGGTGAATTATATTTATCTGCAGGGCCTTCAGAGAATAAAGACACGAGCGTCTGCATCTCAAGAAGTTTGGGAGAAGTTAAAGGGCTAGAAAGAGAGAAAAACAGCGGAACTGGGGAGGAAGGAGGTCCATCTTTTGAATCATGGTATAGCAAACTGTACCACCAGCTCTTCCTTGGCATCTACTTTGATTTGTGAGATGGCGCTGTAGGCGTACGCAGCGATCTTAGAAACCTGAGGGGGAAAGCAAAGCAATAAATTAAAACGGTAAATAATATAGAATAATATCAAGTGATATAATGACTCATATTCATCACATTGACAACAGCCTGATCAATGGAAAATGCACAATTTATGTTATCATTTTTTACACTACTGCTTGTCAAAATAAATTAATACTTTTATTTAGCAAGGACGCATTTTAATGATCAAAAGGGACAGTGAAGATATGTATAATGTTAAACAAGATTTCTATTTCAAATAAAAGCTGTTCTTTTGAACGTTCTATTCAACATAAATATATAGAACACTAATATAGAACACTGAAATAGAAAACGGTTACGTTAAACTCTTCACAACATTATTGTTTATACAGCCCTAAATGCATCTTTGGTGAACACCATCTTTTTCAAAATATAAATAAAAAAATACCAATGAACCTCTAACTTAATAACAATGTGTTTTTAAATAAAAACAGCTGTTTAAAGCATACATGCATACATTTTAACTGCTACAATTAAACTTCATTAGCTTATTTATATATTGCATGTTGACTGAATTGTTCGGTTCGGTGATCAATCACTAATAATTTCCACACCAGGTCTTGGCATGTCTAATCTACACTGATATGGATATTTAATAACAGAGTCTGACCTGCTGTACGTCTGCGTGGGGGACCAGGTCAGCGGCGAGCACCTGGTGAGGTTGACTGGTCAGTGACGGGAGAGGAACAGGCTTCTTTTGAGACAGCGTTCTGCTCAACACCTCCAGTTTGGAGCTTTAACAAACACACATGATGATTCAGCATAAACACAACCTATGTGCAATCTTCATCAGGTCAAAAAAGCTGACATATCACACTTCTGGTGATGCATGGTTATGACGTCCCACACGTGGTCACAATAACATACATCCAGTCGTGTCTACGCTTCATATCAATGGTGTTTCAGCAGTGTGACGCACCTGTACTGTCTGGCTCGGTCCATGTATTCATGTTGCTCCATGCCTTGAGAATCAACAGCCGACACATCGATTATATTCCTAATCAACAAGGAAAGAAAAAGGAGTTTTAATCTACCAACATCCCAGACTACAGAAGAAAGGGATTGTGTGTGTCATACAGAGCAGTCCGCTGGAGGATGGTTGTGAGCAGGGCCTGTTCATCCGTACGGTTGGACGGCAGGCTGTCTGCGTTTCGCTCCGAGCCATTGGTGGGTTTTCTGTCTAAGTTTGGGTCGGGAATCAATGGCTTCACCTCTTCGTTCTGCACAAAAGAGTCAAAAAGAGGCTCAGTCAAAAACAAGATCATCGCACATTCTGTAAAACCAGCGGTTCACTTTTTTGAGCAGGCAAAAGTGGACTAAAACAATTACTAAAAAGCTATATGTCTGTGCCACATGTCCTAAGTGAAGTCTGCAAATTATTACATTTTAAAGGAACATGTTTCCAAGGTGAACTGAACCAGTCATAAATATCCAAATAAATCACTAAATCTGCTAAATGACTTCTTACATCATACAAACAAACTTGAACCATGTTTAAAAGTGATTCATACGAAGAACACATTTCAATTTTGTGATTCATCTATAAGGATTTTAGTTGGAGATATATATTTGATTAAATTAATTAAAGTCTATGAGATAGAGCACAAGTAAAATAAAAAATAAAAACATTGAGGACTGAGAACAATAATAATAATAAAAGTTTTACACTGCTTATATACAATAGATAATAAAATATAATACAGCAAGCATAACAATGTGAGAATGTTTAGAAATTTTAATTTTAAATTTATTTGCATTGGCTTTTTTCTGTTTTAAACAGAGCAAACTCATAAATCACAGATTTTCAATGTGGTCTAAGTGTGTGTATAATTTCCCTGCACATCAGATCTGACACATCTGCTCCATTATGACATGTCTCATGTGAAATCAGCCTTAAACTTGTTATTCTGATGAAACAAATACTTAAATTATGCATTAGAGTAAGTTTGTTCGTTTGTCTTGAAACACACTCAGTACTGGCCTGTTCTTGAGAAATTAAACACACATTCAACAATATTAATCGTGTGTTGATTCTGATTACAGGAACACAAACCGCACATTCAGCTGTATTTTATAGCTAGTTGGGTGTATATTGATTAAATGTGATGTACCTGCTCCGACGTTTCGCTATCGCTGCTGAAACAGCACCCCATGACCGCCGTCAAGCAGGTTTAACCTCTTCTCTGTGGGAGCTTTTCGTCTCTGAAGCGCTTTTTTGGTTTTCTCGTCTGTTGACTGTAAAGCACTTCGCTGCAAACGGTACCATCACATGACAGAATTCCCAGTTAGGTCACGTGACTTCCGTCTTCTCGTCATATGCTACACGTCAGTTCCGCTCGTTTATTATTTGAATGAGCTGATGCGTTGCTTTAACTAAAAAGTAACTGCTGTTTTGTTAGTTTTTTGCTTTTCTGTAAGCATCATCTACTATCAGATGAGAATGAGGTTTTATTTTCTATCCAGCCAGTCAGTCTACAGATATTTTAAGCTGAAATGAGGCTTAGCATTTTCTAGAACGACTTGTTTTTCTGTAAGCTTGACTGTAAAGTTGTTTTTATGGTCATTTTATAGGATGTTGTTTCAAACAATTGAAGCATTCGTAGAAGAACTTAAATACTTGGCATGTTGCTTAAAAACAGCCTTTGCATTTCTTCATGTTTTAAGCCTAGCCAAAAAGCCACGTGTTGAATGTGAAACACAGCAGACTTAGTTTTACAAAGTTTACTTCATAAAGAATTAGCCTCTGATCTTGTAACATAAGTGTATAACAAATACACACCACAAACAGAGTATGTGTGAAACAGACATAAAACCCCCATGTTAAGTGTAATATGCCTTATATTTATAGTTTGCATGCGAAAGATTTTCCCTGTTTGTCCAGCTTTTCATGGCTCAACTGTTTATAAATGTTAGGAATATTTACATCATCCTACAGGAGACAAACTACCATCAGAGACCCTGTTTCAGAAAGGAGGTTCAGTGAAAACTCTGAGTATGTTAACCCTGAAATGAGGGAAACAGGGTTTGTGCTTTTCAGAATGGGAGATATGTCAATTGGGTATTTTGGAATCTATTTTAAGTACATTTTACCAAAAACAATTATCTGCGAGTGGGGTAAGAAAAGTAATCTTAATACAAACGTTTATGCAAGTTTGTTTTGTTTTTTTATATGCAATATGCAAAATAAGAAAAAATGCACTTAAATTATAATTTTACCCCCAGGAAAAAAGAATAAAAATATCTTATTTAAAAAAGTTATTGCAGCGTTACTGTAGCATTATAAGAACCGTTGAAATCAACAAAGAAAAACAAAACAGTGTCAGCTGAAGACCCATTCCACATAATAATATTAATTAAAACTGTATGTTAACACTTGGGCCGAATCCGCTCTGAACTCCCGAACTGATTCAAATGATTTACGAACCATCTCCGAACTCCCGAACTGACTCAAATGATTCGCGATCCCGCTCCGAACTCCTAAACTGACTCAAATGATTCGCGATCCCCAAACTGACTCAAATGATTCGCGAACCCGCTTCAAACTCCCGAACAGACTCAAATGATTTACGCTCCGAACTCCCGAACAGACTCAAATGATTTACGCTCCGAACTCCCGAACTGACTCAAATGATTCATGCTCGAACTCCGAACTGACTAATATGATTCGCGAACCCACTTTGAACTCTAGAACTGACTCAAATGATTCGCGAACCGCTCCGAACTCCCGAACTGACTCAAATGATTCGCGAACCCGCTACGAACTCCCGAACTGAATTAAATGATTCGTGAACCAGCTACGAACTCCAGAACTGACTCAAATGATTCACACTCCGAACTCCCAAACTGACTCAAATGATTCGCGAACCCTCTTCCCGAACTGATTCTAATGATTCGCGATCCCCAGACTGACTCAAATGATTCGCGAACCCGCTCCGAACTCCCAACTGAGTAAAATGATTCGCGATCGCGCTCCAAACACAGGAGAACTCTTTGACCACAGCTGCATTGCTTCAAAAGCTCTTGCAACAGCTCAACACTGGTTTTCTCTGAGGTGGTCGGATCACATCAGGTTGCGGTTAATCTTGCAGATCCTAACTTATATCTGCTCTTCCTCTCCCTGCAGTTTGGTAATAATAAAGATTCCTCATTTGAACTCCCACCTCTTCTGTGGGTTTTATTGTTCTGGGTCTGAATTTGTGCTCCTGGGGTCTCAAAAAAGAAACATTTTCAATCTCCAAGGTGAACGTTAAGACATAGCAAAATTGAAATTAAAGGTTTATAATTTTAGCATTGTGAAATATGTAATGATGGAGTGTGTTATTCATCGAACTGCAAGAACTGTTGAAATCTGGAATATCATCTTTATCTCAAATTCTTAATAACAAGGAATATGAAACAACAAAGGCTCTTTGTAAAAATTGTACACATCACTGGACTTTATGAGAGAATTTAACTTCTAGGCAGAGATCTTCGATTGACTGAAGAGAGCAGCAATACGCCTTTGATACCTAGTCTTTATGAAGAAGAAGAAAATCATTCATGCTATTAAACATTGAGTTTATTAAAGAGGAGACTGAAGACATGAGTGATCCAGAACCATCCAGAATAAAACATACCAGGTTGTGGATTAATGCGTATTGGAGACACGAACCGTTTTAAACGATTCAGTTCGATTTGGTGAACTGGTTCAAAAAGATCCGGTTACATCGAATGATTCGTTCACAAACCGGATATGACAAACTGCTTTGTTTTGAACTCTCTCACAACAGACACGGAGGAGAAGGCAATGCTGAATAAAGTCATGGTTTTTGCTATTTTTGGACCAAAATGTATTTTCGATGCTTAAAAAAATTCTAACTGACCCTCTGATGTCACATGGACTACTTTGATGATGTTTTTCTTACCTTTCTGGACATGGACAGTAGACCGTACATACAGTTTCAATGGAGGAACTGAGAGCTCTCGGACTAAATCTAAAATATCTTAAACTGTGTTCAGAAGATAAATGGAGGTCTTACGGTTTGGAACAACATGAGGGTGAGTTTTTAATGACATAATTTTCATTTTTGGGTGAACCAACCCTTTAATTGAATAATATAAACTCTGCCACGATTAATTTTTATAAAACCCTGGGTCACATAAAAAGGAAAAACCATGTAAAGCTGTTTTTATGCTACTATAGTATAACCATAAAAAAATCCCCATATTTTTAACCGGAAATGCATATGATGAAGTGAGAAATCACATGTGGGAAGGGCTTTACTAGCGTTAGCCAACTGAAACAGCATCAAACAATACTCTTAAAGTCTTCATTTAGTGACAAGAGTTTTGTTGTGTCTGGAAACCTGAGTGAGTTCATAGATACTGCAGAGAAGCTTGTGCATTAGACTAGTGATTCTTCTCAAATGCATACATAATGTTGTCCAAATGTGGTCACAAAGTCTATCTATTCAATCAGTTATTTTGATAGACATAAGAAATTGTACATTCGTTTTGTCAAAGTATTTGCATTTTTGCATAGAAATGCAAAGAAACAACAAAGAAAAACAAAACCGTGTATCTGACAATTAGTGCAACCATTGTTTAACTGCTGAAAAGTCAGTAGTTCCCTGTTTTCACCTCATTTATATTGATGTCTGAGATCTTCTGTAAATTGGCACATTAAATTAATTTCAATGTGAGACAATCAGACAAACTACAGGATCATCACTTTAAGAGATAATCACCCATTGATGTGTGTTTTTAACCTTTTACCCCTCAGGTTAAACATGATTGAAAATACTATGAAAGACTACAGGAATCATCCCTGCACTCGTCCTTTTTACATTGAAATAGCATTTTCATCCAGGCTATCTGGCATTTTAGTTTAAACCAATTATACATAATTTAAATTGTTTTAGAAATGTAGAAAATATTTTGGTTGTATTCTCCTGAACTAGTTAAGCGCAAGCCCTGTTTCAATCACTCAGTCACCCGTCTTTCTTCAGAAATAAAATATATTTGAGCTGGGAAAATGTTTTGGTTGATTTGATAGAAAATAAACCCTTAAAGTTTGTACTGGATTTGTTTCAGTGCTGTGTTGGAGATCTCTGTGATTGATACAACCAATGAAATCTTTAGAATCTGTGGTGGGCGGGGCTTGTGCTTTAACTGGGTTAAAAAGGTGAGGAATATCCACATCATCGCACAAGAGAAGAACAAACTCCAGGTGCAGCAGCTGGAGTCTGTGTCATACTGTGGTAAAGATGGAGTTTATTAAAGAGGAGATTGAAGACATGAGTGATCCAGAACCATCCAGAATAAAACAAGAAGATACTGAGGAACAAACAGGTTGGTGTTCATTCTTAATTCTTCATTACTGACTGCTAAGAAACACTAAAGTTTCAGTCAAACATTTTATTAACAAGGACTGACAGACTTAACCTTGGTACATCAAAGATCTGATCCTTCATACTCAGATAAATATGTGACCTCTTTTGGTTTCTGCTATTAAATCAGGTTCACTGATTTTAACATCATCATTTGTGTATTTTAGGCTGGACAGAAGTAAAACAGCAAAGGCGAGAGGTGAATGAAGTGAAGGAGGAACACTGTAAAATCAAAACTTCACGAAAAAAAGCCAAACAGCTGCACACCTGCACAAGGTGTGAAAAGAGTTTCAAACACAAAGAATACCTTAAGAAACACATGAGAGTCCACACTGGAGAGAAACCATTCACATGCCCTCAGTGTGGAAAGCGTTTTACCGGAGCATCAAGTCTCCGTTATCATCTTCACATTCACTCTGGAGAAAAGCCTTTTAACTGTGACCAGTGTGGTAAAACGTTTATTACATCATCACAACTGAAACTCCACATGATAATTCATTCAGACGACAAGCTTCATGTGTGTACGTTCTGTGGAAAGAGTTTTTCATGGCTGAGCAGTTACAAACATCATCAGAAAACACATAATGAAGTGAGAGATCACGTGTGTTGTGAGTGTGGGAAGAGCTTTATCACAGCTGGGGGTTTGAAACGGCATCAAAGAGTTCACACTGGAGAAAAACCTCACAAGTGCTTGTATTGTGACAAGAGTTTTGCTCAGTCTGGAAACCTGAAAGTACATGAATTAATACATTCTGGAGAGAAGCCATACTACTGTATTCAGTGTGGAAAGGGTTTTACTGCAGCGTTAAGTCTCAGTTATCATCTGCTCATTCACTCTGGAGAAAAGCCTTTTAACTGTGATCAGTGTGGTAAAACTTTTATTACATCATCAAGTCTTAAAAAACACCTGACAGTGCATTCAGATGAGAAGCCTCATGTGTGTTCTTACTGTGGAAAGAGTTTTTCACAACTGAAGCACTGTAAACAGCATCAGAAGACACACAGTGGAGTGAAAGATCATGTGTGTTGTGAGTGTGGGAAGAGCTTTACTAGAGCTGATAATCTGAAACAGCACCAAAGGATTCACACTGGAGAAAAACCTTACAAGTGCTCATACTGTGACAAGAGTTTCACTGTGTCTGGAAATTTGAAAGTACACGAGCGAGTTCATACTGTACCTAGTGTGGAAAGCGTTTCACTAAGTCAGCAGATCTACTGACTCATATTAAAAATATTTTTTTTCTGGATTGAGCAAATATTTTCTACAGATGCAAGGTTTTTTGCATAAATATTTTCTTAGATATCTATTTATGCATTTCCCTGCAACATAAAAGTTGTATATAAGTGCTGTATAATGATGCAAATAAATGTTTCATTTCAGTGACTTTTCTAATTAAGTGTGATGTGTTAGTCCATTAGGCCACAGTACTTCAAACTCTACTTCAAACTAGTCAAACTCTCTCAGACAGGCTTAGTGTCTTGGACAATCAATGTGCCATGAATGTTAAGGAGACGTGGTCCAACATTAGGGACATTATGTAAAACACAGCTGTTGAAGTCCTTGGCTTCACCACATTCATACCATTATGATGCTACCATCTTTCTGAAGTTATTTCTACCCCCTTGTATTTTGGCTCCGAATCTCAGATGAAAATTACCATTTTGACCCCCTCTACAAAATAGTAGATTACTCAGTAAATATTAATCCATGACATTGAATAATTTGCCTTTCATCACTATAAATGTCTATATATATTTACAGAAGATCTCAAACATCGTCATAATATTCTTGTTGTCAGGAAAGATTTTTCAGCGTAGATTAAGAAAAAAATAATGTATGTGTAGTATAAAATCATGATGTATACGTAAAATCATTATGTATATGTTAAGTCATCATGAAACATGAAAACCCTACATGTGTTGAAAAAAAAACTGCAAATGCTGGCTAGTGGCTAGGTATGTTTTGAAGCATGGCTGCTGGTTTAAGATGGTCCATAGCTGGCCATGTGCTGTTTTAAAATGGTTTAGCCTGGTGCTTAACTGGTTTTAAGCAACTAGCTCCTGTTCAAGACAAGTTTAGGATCAGCTTAAACCAGAAGAAGAAGAAGAGAGGTGATTAGGACTGGCAATGGTTGGCGAGCATTCAGACAGCACATGCTTATGTGGAGAAGTCAAAACTGTGAAACATCCCTGCTCCCATGCTGGTTAGGTATGTTTTGACGCTGGGATGCTGGTTCATGCTGGTCCTTTGCCAGCACATGACCAGCATAAACTAGCAAAGGACCAGCATAAACCCAACACATGACCAGCATAAACCAGCACTGGACTTTATGAGAGAAATGAACTTCTTGGCGGAGTTCTTCAAATGGACAGAAGAGGGCAGCAATACGCCTTTGATGCGCCTAGTCTGCCTCAAATTTTATATAAAGAAGAAGAAGAGAGCAGCGGAGTGTCGAGTTTTGAAATCTGATTCATACTTTTGAGCACTGTTGGGAACATTACTTTAAAAAAGTAATTAGTTATAGTTACTCAATACTTGTTCCAAAAAGTAACTAAGTTAGTAACTGAATTATTCTATAATAAAAGTAACTAGTTACCAGGGAAAGTAACTATTTGCGTTACTGTAAAAAAATTGCTATATGTCAATTTTTTTAGCAGTTTTCACAGGTCAGTTAAAATGAGTAGAACATACATGTGTTCGTACATAACTTTCGATATTTATTACACGTAAACACAGATAGCAAGAGTTTTATCCTGCACTTCAAGTATTATCTTTGTAAGAAAAGTGGTTTTGGCCACTAGCTTTGTAGATGCGTGTGTATCATATTACATGTACACATTATATGCACGTTCTAGCCTTTGACCACAATGAATTTAAAGTAGTACTTATATCTCCACCTTGAAAATGCCAATTTTTCATCGGATTGCTCCTGACTTGCCATCTCAGCCGCTACTGCGAATCTCAGTTTAGCTGTTGCGTGCGTGGGTGCGCGCACGTTCGCGCGTGTGTGTTTTGCGCCGCTGGCGTAAAAACACTGGCTCTGATTGGCTACCATGAAACACATGACTCTGCCTTAGCCAATCATAATCGCTTATCTCGTTATTAACCCACCTCCTCACTAGCTGTGTGAGCCAGGGGTGCGTTCGGATTATATGTTTATTCAATCAATGCATAGTAATGTTAACGCTGTTACCTGTTATTCCAAACACTGCTTTTGAGTTTATTAAAGAGGAGATTGACGACATGAGGGATCCAGAACCATCCAGAACAAAACGTGAGGATATTGACGAACAAACAGGTTGGTGTGCATCCTTGATTCTTCATTGTTGACTGCTGAGAAACATTAATCTGACAAAGATCCAGGTCACTTGATTATAACCACAACATTTGTTTATTTTAGACTTGGCTGAAGTAAAATGGTTAAGAGTGAAGCTGAAAGAAGAGGAGGAGGAACACTGTCAAATAAAAAAATCTAGAAAAAAAGCCAATCTGCTGCAATCCTGCACACAGTGTGGAAAGAGTTTCAGAAAAAAACAATACCTTAAGAAGCACATGAGAATCCACTCTGGAGAGAAACCTTTTAACTGTGATCAGTGTGATAAAAATTTCATTTCATCGTCAAATTTAAAACAACACCAGAGAGTTCATTCAGGCGAGAAGCCTTACATGTGTACTTTCTGTGGAAAGAGTTTTTCACGGCTGGGAAGTTGTAAACTGCACCAGAAAGCACATAATGTAGTGAGAGATCATGTGTGCTTTGAGTGTGGGAAGAGCTTTACTACAACTGGAGATTTGACAAAACACCAAATAATTCACACTGGGGAAAAACCTCACAAGTGCTCGTATTGTTCCAAGAGTTTCACTCAGTTTGGAAACCTGAAAAGGCACGAGCGAGTTCACACTGGAGAGAAGCCAAACCAATGTACTCTGTGCGGAGAGAGTTTCACAGATGCATCAGTTCTGAAAAATCATCTTCTCGTTCACTCTGGTGAAAAGCCATTTAGCTGTGATCGGTGTGGTAAAGGCTTTATAAGATCATCACATCTAAAAAGTCACCTGACCGTTCATTCACAGGAGAAACTTTATGTGTGTTCTTTCTGTGGAAAGAGTTTTACTACAGCCAGCAATCTGAACCGTCACCAAAAAATTCATACTGGAGAAAGACCTTACAAGTGCTCATACTGTGACAAGAGTTTCACTCGGTCTGGAGTCCTGAAAAGACACGAGCGAGTTCATAAGAGGAGAGAGCTTCACTCAGTCATCAGCTCTGGTGACTCATATTAAAAATCATTGTTCTGTCGAAGTGAGCAAATGTTTTCTACAGATCGTACATTTCTAGTCAATGATGTGAGATTCAGATACAGTAAATGTGCAATTAGCTCAAACTAGTTTTTCTGTGAAAAGGCTTCTCAGCAGCTCATTGTGTTTTGGCACTGTGTTGTTATCAGGAGAAATCGTTCTGCGTTACTGAAGTATTGGATTTTAGAAAATCTGATTCTAATTTGTATTTTGTAAATGCTATATTTTTTTGCATCAAAATAAAGTCAAAAGCAGGGTATTATCAGGCATTAATATAATTCTTACCACAATAATATGATCAGGAATCACGCTTCATCTGGACACATCCTAACCTAACAAGACTGTTTTTGAGAGAAATGTCTGTGTTTTCCGTTAGATGGCAGCAATGCACTTAAAGATGCAAAGGAACAAATGGAGCATGCGCAGAATAGTTGCTGGATATTTTTAATAAAGGTCAGTCGTGGAATATTTTCAGTATGCATGTGAGAGATGTCCACCGTTTACAGAGTTTGCATGTTTTGATTGATTGTTAACTAGACTATAATAGTGTTTTTTTATATTGTGCAAATGTGATTTGATCAGACTGTATTCAGTGTGTTTTATATGGTGTATATCTAAAATGTATCTCTTTGCATTTTACAGCTTTTTAATAAAGTTGCCATTGTGAGTATTGCTGGATGTGTGACGAATGTCTTGTGGCTGGTGTGCTTTATATTTTAAACACAGCAAGCTCAGACGTGTGTTTAATGTCATGCTGTATAAATTCAGTAACTTATTTGAGATTTCTCCAGGTCTGTGGGTCTCAGTATCAGACAAAGATGGAGTTTATTAAAGAGGAGATTGAAGACATGAGTTATCCAGAACCATCTAGAATAAAAGAAGATGCTGAGGAACAAACAAGTTGGTGTCCACTCATGACATTAATGTAACAAAGCATCAGTTCACTTGATTTTCAACACTTGTTTTGTTTATTTTAGACTCGACTGAAGTAAAACAGCAAAGAATGAAGCTGAAAGAAGAGGAGGTGTGTTGTAAAATCAAAATGTTGTCTAAAAAAAGCCAAGCAGCTGCACACATGCCCTCAGTGTGGAAAGAGTTTTAATGCAGCGATAGATCTTGCTTATCATCTACACATTCACACTGGAGAAAAACCTCACAAGTGTTCATACTGTGACAAGACTTGCGCTGTGGCTGGAAATTTGAAAGTACACGAGTGAGTTCACACTCGAGAGAAAAATAATCGATGTACTCAGTGTGGAAAGAGTTTCATTCAAATCTAGTGACTCGTATTAAAAATCATTGTCCTGTGTCAAAGTGAGCAAATGTTATGTTCTGTTTTTATCCTTTAATGCCTCACCAGTGAGTCTCTGATCATTTTGTTGCATAAATCAAAGAGATTTTCTGAGATATTATTGATCTGTTTCTCTGAAGTATTAAAGTTGTAGTCTCTGTATATTGATACAAAGGCACTTTATCAGGCACTAACAGACTGTAAACAGTTCTTACCATAAGAATATGATCAGGACACTATGTGACTTTAAGCTAAAAAAAGTTTTTTCAGAGTTTGCATGTTTTGATTAATTATTAATTAGAGTGTAATGTGTCGGAAGAGAGTTTTTCTGAATGAGTGAGTGTGAGCACTTCTGATTTAATGGCTTTAATGTTTCTTTTATAATGTTTGTTTTGTTTTTTTTGTTTGTTCATTCCTACCAGCCTTCATTGAGTGTTTATGTCGTGTGTATATAAAAATGGATGTCTTTGCATTTGATCTCTGCTCTTGCTTGTTTCCTATAATCTTTCACACAATCATCAAACCTCCTCACTCATGAGAAAATATTGCTAGTGAGCCTTATTTTGTGACATATTACAGATCATTCTTAAATAGGGTGAATTCAGTTAAAGTGGCCCATTTAAGCTTAACTGTACTGTGCTCGTAGGGTTTACCCTTTCAAAGCATTACAATGGCTTTTATTTAAAAGACAGTGTCAGAGATGGTAGAAAGGAAAGAGAGAACAGAAAGGAAGACAAGGCATGTTCAGTCTGTGGGGTGAAGAATGTAGAATATAAAGCTTTAAAAATGGACACAATTCAATTGTTTAAAGTGTTAAGACCACTGACAGAAAAACATGTTGATGTAGTTATCATTTTTAGCTTATTTATTGTTGCTTGTGTTATTATAGTCATATCTTTAATGTATTGCAGAGTTCTTTTTTGTCAATATTCTGATTTCTGAAAATTCAGATTCCATTAAATGTAATGTCAACACAAAATGTTCTTTTAGTTTTTTGGAATTCCACACATGGTTTGAGATTGACATTATTTATTTAACTCATAACCTTAGTATGTTTTGGGCTTGATAAATGCCTTCGTCTGATCATATCCGTTAATATATGATATGTTTTAAATTAAGATGCAGTCTAATATTTTTATAAATAAGGAATGGAGCACTTTAATTGAAAATAAATTTGTCTAGAAATGACAAAAATGGTTTATTGGTATATATATATCTTGCGCCATCTGTAGGAAGATAAGCGTGTTGTGCGCAATGTGACAGCAGCAGACGGTGGATGTTTACGACAGTGAGAGCGCGTTTACGGCAGAGTGTGGTATTTGTACATATGCGGGATGAAAACAACTGGTAAGACATCTCTTCTTTAAGATAAGAATATACGTGATATATAACTAATAAGTGTTCAGATGTTAAAAGTCAGTTGTATGAATGTATATTTTATCATTTGCAACAGCAAATAAGCCTACTTTTTTAATATCATAGAATATATATTTGGTGTTTCAGAGGAATCTGTAATCTGAGTTATAATAAATGATCAAATGTATTGTTTGGTGCTCTAGTGTTTATACAAACGGGTATCCGATGTATTTTGTGTTCTTTTCGGTTTTTAGTTATTGTCTTCATATGTGATTGGGTATATATGAATAAAACTACATACAGTTGAAGTCGAAAGTTTATGACTCACACTGCAGAATCTGCAAAATGTAAATTATTTTAGCAAAATAAGAGGAATTATACAAAATGCATGTTATTTGTTATTTAGTACTGACCTGAATAAGATATTTCACATTAAAGATGTTAACATGTAGCCCACAAGAGAAAAAATATAGCTGGATTTATTAAAATGTTCAAAAGTTTACACTCCCCTTGATTCCCCCTTGAGTCATTTTATAAATTTGAACTATTATTCTCTCTTGTGCACTATACGTAAATCTCTTTCGTGTGAAATCTTATTCAGTTCAGTACTAAATAAAAATAACATGCATTTTGCATGATCCCTCTTACTTTGGTAAAATAATTAACATTTTGCAGATTCCTCAAGATGTAACTGTTTATGGCAAGAAAGTCTTGTCAGCAAATAAAACAAAAATGTTTTTATAGAAACTATCCATTCAGTGACTTATGTTTGATGTTTTGCTCAGCAGATTTGGTCACCACTTTTCATTATTTTGATTATTTACTGCTGAGGAACATTGTGACAACAAAGCGTCTGGCAGTTCGGCCAGATTTTATTTCCATTAGAAAACAAGAAGCAGTAATATACAGTTTACAGTAATAGTGTGATTAGAGTGTATTAACATCAGAATCAACTTTATCCAATCAAACACCACATACAAATAGATGTTTGATCTCAGTTGTTTTCTTTTATTACTTTTTGTATAAGATTGCATTTGACTTTTAATACATTTAGCTTTTTTTCCAGATTCGATGGAGGTGAAAGAGGAAAACCAAGAACCGGATAGAGTTGAGTGTTGTGAGAAACCTCAAAGTCTTTTAAATGGAGAAGAAACCTTTAATGAAGAGAGTGTCTCACGAAGCAGAACTCAAAGAACAAAAGCCAGAAAGTCTTTAAAATGTCATCGGTGTCAAAAGAGTTTTACACGTCAAGAGAACCTGGAGTATCACTTAAAAACTCACACTGGAGACAAACCGTACACCTGCCATGTTTGCGGAAAGAGTTTCATACTAAACAAACACCTTAAATGCCACATAAGAATTCACACCGGAGAAAAGCCTTTCGAATGTGATCGGTGTGGACGTGGTTTTGCGAGTAGAGAGAGCATGAAGAACCATGCAAAAACTCACTCTGGAGAAAAGCTGCGTTTCACCTGCTCTCATTGTGAGAAGAGCTATGCATTTAAATACAGACTGAAAAGACACTTAAAAACTCATACAGGAGAGAAACCGTACACTTGCCCTCAGTGTGGAAAGAGTTTTACAGAAAAACAACATCTTGCCAAACACATAAGAATGCATATCAGACGAAAGTCTTGCAGCTGCACTGAGTGCGGAGAGGTTTGTCCAAACGAATACAGACTTAAGATACACCTAAGACGTCACACCGGAGAGAAACCAAACACCTGTTCTGATTGTGGCAAGAGTTTTGCAGAAAAAGCACATCTTATCAAGCACATCAAGTTTTATCATCGGTCTTTAAAGATCAGATCTTTGAGCTGCTCTCAGTGTGGAAAGAGTTTCACAGAAAGACGGAATCTTAAGAGACACTTAATAATTCATACTGGAGAGAGACCTTACACGTGTCCTCATTGTGAAAATGGTTTCACGCAAAAGGTACATCTTGACAGGCACATAATGCTCCACACTGGTGAGAAACCGTTCAGGTGTTCGCAGTGTGAAAAGAGTTTTGTGGAGGCATCGGGTCTCTTACGTCATATGCACATTCATATTGGAGAAAAACGTAATAGTGTTCACACTGGAAACTGAGTTTTGCTTATGGAGTATCACTAAATATGCACAAGCAAGCTCACAACGGAGAAAAGCTTTACCACTGTACTGTGTGAGAAGAGTTTACTTGCTCTTATGAACAACCATTGTCCATTTCCAAGTTTTAACTATCAGTTTCTGTGTCTAAAAGTGTCCTTTCAACATTTATGGGTTTGAAACCCAGAAGTGATTTATAGCAAACTTTCTTTCTTTTATGGGTTTTTTTATTTATTCCCATCGGACTAGTTTTTGGAATTAAAAATTAGGTAAAATAATACTGTTTTTAATTTGCAATTTGTTGTCAACCAATCGAATGTAGAGTTACAAAGCATTACCTATATAAGACAACAATCAGATTATGCTGTAAAGGTTGTAGGAAGATTCGATAAACAATGTTGTGACTGTGTATAGACGGGACTAGAAATGTTGCCAAATCTAAAAGGCACTAGTGACAATTTATGTTTTTTTTTTTTCTTAATGATTGATAGAGATGCTATTCTGAATCTCTTATTAATATTTTGGAAATGTCTTACCACTACGAACACAAACAGCTGATTAAAGAATAAATATAAGAGAATATAACTAACAACCAATGTTTTTTTCTGCATGCAATTAATCTCAATTTGACTTATATTGTTCATGTTTTGTTTCATATTATTATTTTTATGCAAATAAAGATTTAATTACTATGCATCCATGCATTTTTTCTGCAATATACAAATTTATATATGTTTATATACAGTCTGATTTTATAATGCATGTCTAAATTAAGACCATGACTTCAAGATTTGGATCATTCATTCCCTTTTTCACAAACACAGTGCTCTACACTACAGTAGATGGCGCAAATGCACCTTAAAGAGGATTACTGAACGCTGCCACACAAAATATGAAAGAAGAAGACCGTCCTGAAAATAAATAACAGGAGAAATCGATTGAAATATGAAAATATGAGAAATGGAGTTTGTTAAAGTGGAGGTTGATGACATTAGTGATCCAGATGCATGCAGAATTAAACATGAAGATACTGAGGAACACACAGGTTGGTGTCCATTCTTGTTTTTTAGTAATATTTAGATGATGCACGATACATACAAAGCATTTAAATGATCAAAACCTTGTTGCATAGCAGCTTTCATCCACAATTATTTTAATTATCATGAGAATGACAGAACTAACCTTTAGCAAATCAGACAGCTGATACTGTATACAAATATATCTTGTTATTAAATCAAGGTTCAGCTGAACTGATTACAACCACATAATATTTATATTTTAGACTTGATGGAAGTGAATCAGCAAATAAATGAACTAAATGAAGCGGAGGATGAACATTGCACCTTTCAAGCTCAAAGAACAACAGCCAAAAAGCTGCACACCTGCTCTCAATGTGGAAAAGGTTTCACACACAAAGGGAATTTTAACACACATGCAAGAATGCACACTGGAGAGAAACCATACACATGCGATCAATGTGGAAAGAGCTTTACTCGTTCATCAGGTCTCAGTAAACATCTGCTCTGTCACTCTGGAGTCAAGCCTTTTATCTGTGATCAGTGTGGGAAACATTTCATTTCGTCATCAAAACTAAAAACGCACCAGAAAGTTCATTCGGATGAGAGGCCTCATGTGTGTCCTTACTGTGGAAAGAGGTTTTCACGACTGGACAGTTGTAAACAGCATCAGAAAATACACGATGAAGTGAGAGATCATGTGTGTTGTGAGTGCGGGAAGAGCTTTACTACAGCGAGTCAACTAAGACAGCATCGAAGAATTCACAGTGGAGAAAAACCTTACAAGTGCTCCTACTGTGACAAGAGTTTCACTCTTTCTGGAAACCTGAAAGTACACGAGCGAGTTCACACTGGAGAGAAACCGTATCACTGTATGCAGTGTGGAGAGGGTTTCATAAGTACCAAAAATCTCAGTTATCATCTGCACGTTCACTCTGGAGAAAGGCCGTTTGACTGTGACCAGTGTGGTAAAAAGTTTAAATCCGCATCAAATCTAAAATGTCACATGAATGTTCATTCAGATGAAAAGCCTCACTTGTGTTCTTTGTGTGGAAAGAGTTTTTCAAGACTGAACAGTTGTAAGCTGCACCAGAAAATGCATGATGATGTAAAAGATCATGTGTGCTATGAGTGTGGAAAGAGCTTTACAGCTGTTGGCCAGTTGAGACGGCACAAAAGAGTTCACACTGGAGAAAAACCTCACAAGTGTTCATTCTGTGACAAGAGTTTCACTGTGTCTGGAAATTTGAAAGTACACGAGCGAGTTCACACTGGAGAGAAACCGTATCACTGTACTCAGTGTGGAAAGAGTTTCACTCAGTCAAAGACTGTAGCGATCCACATGGAAAAGCATTGTTCTGTGTCAGAGTGAGCAAATGTTTTATTCAGATACAAATACTTTATAATGTATGTGAGATTCAGATAAAGTAAATATGTGACCCTGGATCACACAAAACCCGTCTTAAGTCTCTGGAGTATATTTGTAGCAATAGCCAAAAAAAACACTGTGTGGGTCAAAATTATCGATTTTTCTTTTATGCCAAAAATCATTAGATATTAATTAAAGATCATGTTCTATGAAGATATTTTGTAAACTTCCTACCGTGAATATATTAAAACTTAATTTTTTATTAGTAATATGCATTGCTAAGAAATTCATTTGGACAACATCAAAGGCGAATTTCTCAATATTTAGATTTTTTTGCACCTTCAGATTCCAGATAAAACACACATCAAAGGAAAGCTTATTTATTCAGCTTTCAGATGATGTATACATCTCAATTTCGAAAAATTGACACTTAAGATTGGTTTTGTGGTCCAGGGTCACATATGTAGTTAAAAATAAATAAAGTAATTTTGTTGGGGAACAGCAAATCGTGACTTTAATTTTGCATTTATGCATTTTTATTCTCTGGTTGAAAATCCATTGAAGGAGTAAAACAGACAGGAAACAACTGTAACAAGTTAGAAACAATTCACTCCGTTTGCCAATTTTTAATTTTGAGTTTGCAAATAAATCAGGCACATTTATTTATAAATGTACATATTTCTCTGGAACATAGCCTTTAAGTAGGCTCTATATATAACTAGAATAAAATTAGCATTTCAATGAAAAGACGAGATCTGTTAATGTGTGATTTTACGTAATGTGTTTTTTGAATGCATTTTAATACCAGCTTTTTATGGTAATGTATCTTGACTGACTGCCCAACTTAATCTTAACATAGGTACCAAGTAGAAACAAGAGGCACATTTCTGGGATATTTTATATAATCTTTGGGAGACAAGGGGCCGCTATCAGGAAGAGGTGGCATGTGCATGTTTTATTTATTGAGTTTCATCATTTGCTGTTAGAAAAACAGAGTATTTAGGTAAGACTGTATGAGCACTTAAATCAATAAATATTTATGAAAGGCAGGATATTAAACAGCGAGTTGCTTAGTTGAAAGAAAACGCACCCCATGTAGTTTTACTTTAGCATCAGATTATAAAATTTAACATCTCTGTTTGTACTATAAAATATGTGCTTGTACACCCAACACTGCAAAGACCTGATACTTAATACTCACCTTGAAATGCTTCTAGCTACTTACTGTGTTTATTTTGGACCAGATAGAAGAGAAAGAGCAAAGGCGAGAACTGAATGGAATTAAATTTCAGCATCATCATAATGAATGAGGAGAAAACAAAGAAACATGTTATATACCGGTTGTTTCAAATTTATGTTTTGTCTGTGTTAAAAATAGGTATTGCACGTTGATACATGACAGGCTGTGCGATTAAAAACCACGTTTCTTTGATTTTAATAAAATAGGAAAATCCAAACAGTAAAGTAGTGTTTAATTTGTTGTCAGCCAAAGCAATTCAGAAATACAAGCTGCAAAATTCTTTTCACATAATTCACATATAAACACTGGTGAATAATCACAACATCCCACAAGAGAAGAACAAACTCCAGGTGCAGCAGCTGAAGTCTGTGACTGTTAAAGAGTTTATTAAAGAGGAGATTGAAGACAGGCTTGATCCAGAACCAGCCAGAATAAAACAAGAAGATACTGAGGAACAAACAGGTTGGTTATTGATTCTTAATTATATATTGTTTCTCTTCGTTGTGAAATTATAAACAGTATATGGATGATAAATGATATGGAAATGCATAACACTGTTGACAACCACAAGATAATTAACTAATCTTTGGCACATCTAAGATATGATGTTTTATATTTGTTGTTTTCTGCTGTTAGATCAGGAACTGATTATAACTTGTTTATTTTAGACCGGATTGAGATGAAAGAGTGACAAGAGCTTTAGATACTTAAAAGCCCTAAAAAGGCACTTGAAAAAATGTCACACATCATCACAGTGAGCAACATTTTGTCCAAATAGTCAAGTAAATTGTGTGAGATAAACAAAACATGAAGTTACTCCCAAAAGCACAATCTCACATAGTTTAGTGTTTGTAGTCGGTTTAAGGAACTATAGAAGTTTCACCAGAAAATCATTCTCAGTATAAATAATAATTTGTATCTTTCCAGCTGTGTAATACGTTTGTAAAAAAGTTTTCAATTTCAATTCAGAAAGACATTTCTTGTAGTTTGTCTCAGTCTGTTGACATACAATGAAATGTGCTTAATGTGTCAAGATCTCAGACATCATCATAATGAACGAGGTGAAAACAGGGAACTATTTGATGGAGACAAAGAGGTTTTTCAGCATCTCAGTTAAACATGATGGCTCTGTTGTTTCGATCTTTTGTTGTTTATATTACAAACAGCATTGTACTTTATCACTGGGTTATTTCTATGCACATACCAACGGGGCAGGGCTGAAATTTATGTTCTGCCATTCTTTCAGCTACCAATCTGAGACAGCACAAAATGTAAATAATCATTTGTGTCTTTTTTCCTGTTTAATTTGCTAAATGTGTCAGGCTGCAGGCCTGCAGTTTTTCTTGCTTTGACACAATCTGCTTTGTAAAAAAGCGCTATATAAAAATATGTAAAAAGCACATTATATCCTCACACACAAAGACATTTTAGCACAGTAATTTTCTCTCATGAATAGCTACAATTGTGTTTATTATATTTCAAAATTAATGAATATACTATTATTTTCTGTATTAATATACTATACAATATTTCAACAAAAACAACAATCATGCCTAGCATATTTGTTAAATATTTGTTTCAAGTTTTGCTATACTTTTGTGTCCTAGACGCTGGTTTTTTGTGTGTGTGTGTGTGTGTGTGTGTGTGTGTTTTTTTTCCAACAGCTTATAAAAAACGTAGGCATTGCTCTGGTTTTTGTAATAAGTCAGATATGACAAGGAGGCAGCTGTCAATGGACAGTTTAGGATTGTCCTAAAGCCCCAACCCTCGCGTTGTAGGCGTGGTCTAAATCGCTCTGGGGGCGGGGCCGATTAACATCGTATTCTTGCGCTCTTCCACACTGTTCGGACTCGGTAGAAAACCCTATGAATAGGCTGTAATGAAAGTTAAACACACAGAAAGAATTCCACAGGTTATATAAAACATACATGAAACTTACATTATATCTGAGGTAAATACTGGTAATCGATTAAACCTATCCTAAGCAATTTTGAGATTTGGTCCAAAATTAAGTTCTTAGCAAAGCTCATTACTAATTAAAAATTTATTTTTTATATATTTACAGTAGGAAATTGACTAAATATCTTCATGGAACATGAACTTTACTAAAATGATCCTTTTGACCCATACAATGTGTTTTTGGCTATTAATAAACCCCAGAGACTTAAAACTGGTTTTGTTTCTTCAATCCCTCCACCCTTTCTTCCCTTGACTCAGAATCTCAGCATGATTTTATAAATATAAAATGTTCTGTGACAATTCAAGTGAATAAAATTAGTGTTTGATTTTATTTAAAATGTACAGGTGTGACTCTCAATCTTATAAAAGAGAATGGATCCTAAGAGTTTAGAGCTGGTTTGTTTACTGTTGGGTAAACTCTCAATGTCTAGGCTTTAATCAATGCAAATTAAAGTTGTTAGTTTCTATCTCCATTCGGAGGATGTTTGTCTTTCTCTGAGTAAAAGCCTACTTGAAGGACATGTTGCATAATACTCCGTATTTCATCTTTCTGAAGTCAGATATGCATTCTTTGCTCTTAGTGTTTAACTTTTAATTGATATCTTTGTATTTAGAAATTTGATTTGATATCTCTGTTAATAACATGCTACTTTTTACCTGACTTATGATAAATTGTTACACTTGGTTTTGGTTTTCTTATGCACTCTGAGATTATTAACTCAAAATGTGCTTATACCAGATGTCTAGATGAATTATACCATGAATGATCAATAATAACTGGCATGGTGACCTGAATTCGAGATCATAATAAGATGGAATCAGATAACAATTAGATAAACCGTTAACAAATGTATCGTTTCAGTATGAAAACAGAAGTCTCAGCACGTTGACACCAATGAAATGTGTTTAATGTGCCAATTTACAAAAGATCTCATCATCATAATGAATGGGCTGAAAACAGTCAACTACTTGGATGAGACAAAGAGGCTTTTATCATCTGCACATTCACTCGGGAGAAAAGCCATTTAACTGTGATCTATCTCACTTTTTGTGAAAAGTGTTTTTCAGGACTGGACACGCATAAACAGCATCAGAAAAAAATATATGATGTCTGCCCCTGTCTATGTGCAATAACAAAAATAACTGACTATTTCACTGATGAGGTCTAGGATGCATTGATGTCATCTGCTTAATCATTTACTTTTAATAACTTGGCAGATGCTTTTACCCAAAGCAACTTACAAATGAGGAATACAACAAGCCACACAAATGTATTATTGTTCTGAGTGTAAAATAAATTATCAGAAATAATCTCTAACGCACAATAATAAGCTTAAAACAATAATAGTGAAGCAGGGAATATATTTTGTGGATGCACAATCATTATTGTAAAAGCAACACGGAGTGATTTTCCATTATTGGTCATATTTTATTATGTTCAGAGACAGTAATATAGTTTTTTAGCTCGTTGGTTCATCTTTCCTCGTCTTTTCATTTATAAATGACCAGGAATATCAAGTAGGTGGCAGCAAACAATACAGATGTTTCCATATGAGTGAAAATGCTGGAAGTATTTAGGTATTTAAGCGCTATTTTACACATTCTGTGCACAGGTTTCAATATTGTGGGAGAGTAATGTGTTAACAGAGAGCTGAGTGATAATGAACAGTAGGGTTTATGTTGTAGTTCGTTTCTAAAATAAGTACTGCCGTATGAATATATAATACTACTGATAAGCTACTCCTGAATATAATATAGAAACCTTAATTTTCTGTGAAGCTGCTTTGCAATGATTTAGGAAAAGCATTAGGTGAATTTAATTAGGCTAAGTCATTAACTCTGTTCGTTTCCGGAGATTACCTTGTATATGAAATGCTTTTATGTTTTCTGTATTAAGTTTAAGTTTAGATTATGTGTTTGTTGAAGAATTTCCCCTGTTTCGCCCTTATTTAGAACACAACGATTTGATTGGCTACGCATCTGACACAAGCCCCGCCCACACGGCGCTGAGGTCCACCCACTTTGAGGTCTCTGTGCTGAAACAGACTTGGGAAACATTCACATCATCCCACAAGAGAAGAACAAACTCCGGGTGCAGCAGCTGAAGTCAGTGACTGTCAAAGACAGAGTTTGTTAAAGAGGAGATTGAAGACATGAGTGATCCAGAACCATCAAGAATAAAAAAAGGTTGGTGTCCATCCATGATTCTTCATTACTGACTGCTGAGGTTCATCTTTTTTTTTTCATTTCAAATTTTTTAACTATTTCTAACTTTTTCAATTAGACCAGATGAAAGTGACTGAGCAAGAACTGAGTGAAGAGGAGGAGCAACACCGTGACTTCAAAACACTAAGAAGAAAAGCCAAAAAGCCACAGCAGACTTGTAAAGATTCATCACACCTGAATGACCATATGAAAGAGAAACCTCTCATCAAGAGTCGCTCATTGGTGGAACATTGTAAACGTCGCCAGAGAACTCATAATGAAGTGAAAGAACACGTGTGTCGTGATTGTGGGAAGTGCTTTACTAGAGCTGACACTCTGCAACAGCACAAAAGCATTCACACTGGAGAAAAACCTCACAAGTGTTCATATTGTGACAAGAGTTTCACTCAGGCGGGAACCATGAGAATACACGAGCGAGTTCACACTAGAGAGAAACCGTATCACTGTACTCAGTGTGGAAAGAGTTTCACATATAGAACTAATCTCAATATTCACCTCCTCGTTCACTCCGGAGAAAATCCATTCACCTGTGATCAGTGTGGTAAAGATTTTAAAACATCACTTCATCTCAAAAACCACATGAGAATTCACACAAATGAAAGGCCTTATGCATGTTCATTTTGTGGAAAGGGTTTTGCTCGGCTGGATCATTGTAAACGTCACCAGGAAACACACACGGGTAAGAAAGATCATGTGTGTCATGAGTGCGGGAAGAGTTTTATTAGAGCTGATAATCTGAAACAGCACCAAAGGATTCACACTGGAGAAAAACCTTACAAGTGTTCGTATTGTGACAAGAGTTTCAATCAGTCTGGACAGCTGAAAGTACACAAGCAAGTTCACACTGGAGAGAAACCGTACTACTGCCCTCCCTGTGAGAAGAGCTTTAGATTTGTAAGAAGCCTTGACATTCACATGAAAAAATGTCCTAAGTTGTCACGAGCAACATTTTCATGTTAGAACAGTCATAGTGTGAGATAAACAAAATATTGAGTTTCTCTCAAAAGCCCACAAACATTTAGTTTGATTTTGTGAATTTTGACTTGTTCTCAGTCTGATTAAGGAACAATAGAGTGCAGGATGTTCAAGCTATAATCAAAGCTAAACTGATGGACAACAACTCTGGAGCCACATACCGGCTATCTCCTACACAAAAGATGATCGTTAAATTTAGGCAGATAACTCATGAGGAATGTCATGGTTTTTCCCCCCGAGGACAGAGAGCAAAAAACCTTTTGACCTTCCTCAGAGAACAGAAGTCTCGCTTAAAGAATGGCTGTCCTAACATATCAAAATGCATATGATTATCTGACTTATAACCAAACATCATTCCATTGCATAATGCCACATCATCTGTGTAACCCAATGATTTGACTGTTCACCTGTTGTTTATGTGCAGTGCCTGAAGTGGGCAAAAAAGTGTTCTCTACCACCTTTCAGAAATAAAAATAAAATAGCAATAAATTATTGGTGCAAGTTTTTCACTTTGGTTCTTAGGAAAGCACTTAGATTTGGTTTGGTGCACTTCATGTGCACAATTTCTTTAAGTAGTAATACTATAATATAATTTCTATTTACGTTTTTGAACAAAATGATAAACAAATGAATAATATTTCAGACTTGTGGAAAACTCCTTCAACATTTAGAGTACATATAATGATTGATTTATATAAATGCTTATATTTTAATCTGATGTTAAAGTAGAACTACTCAAGGTATGTTTCTTTACAACTCTAAAATCTAGTGTTTGATAACGGTGAATTGCTTCTTATAGAATTTTTTTCATGTGCTGTTAATATACCACATTTACCAAAATGCTATGTATTTCTAACAGGAAATATGTTTAATTAATTTCAGCATAACAACATATACAAATTCAGTCATCTGTTTTTGATTTCTCCAGGTCTGGCCCTGTGGGTCTCAGTATCAGTGATCAGGATTGTGATAAATAGTGGCACGGCCACCCTGAAATATGACCCCCACCCCCAAAATCACTGGGCTAGAGTACTGTTATTCTGACGTAGTATGCACATTTGATCAGAGCGCTGTTAATTGGTGCCTGATTGTTGCATGTATTTGGAGCACTCAAAACACCATTAGATCAATAGGCTCTGTTATGCTGCATTATGATTACTTTTATGCCACTGATCTATGGAGCCAAAAGAGTCTCAATAAAGATAAATGCACACACTACATTCACATATACACAGATAGGATTCATATATGCACACACACAATTCATAAATACACACACAGGATACACAAATGCGCATAAAATTCACAAATGCATACCAAATTCAGAAATGCACACAAAATTCAGAAATACACACACAATTCAGAAATGCAAACAACATTTACAAATGCACTCAAGATTCAACAAATGCACAGGACAAGATTCAGAAATGTATTTCTGATGCACACACACATATATCTTGATTTACAAACTGCTGCGGTCTGTGAACTTCACAGTTCCAAATGAGCACATTTTCCAAAATTACTGTATGATCGGGGGTCTGTCTCCGTGTGACTGGGCCGAAGAAGTAATGGGTACTTACGGTTATGGATAGAAATGTAGCAAAGTAAAAAGTACAATAATTGCCTCTCAAATGTACTTGAGTAAAGTCATGAGTACTCCCCAAAATGATACTCGAGTAAAGTACAGATCCCTTAAAATTGTAAAAAAGTACTGTACTCGAGTAAACGTACTCTGTTACTGTCCGGCTCTGTATATCATGTTAATATATTGCCATAGTTAAATTCCATTACATGTGATATCAATTTCACATGTTCAAACATTTATAAGTTCTTACATATTTTTTTTCCCGTTAATTCTTAGTTTTTGCCTTGATAATAGAAAATATGAGATAGGCATATTGTAAGAAAAATGAGATATGAGCTACAAAATGACCAGATCCTGCCATTAGCTATATAGAAGACATATCTTGTATGTATAGGGCTTATATGTGGATATGAAGAAGCAATACAGGAGACCTATATTTCCTGTATATGCACATATATGCACCTCAATTTTGCCTATATGTGGCATATATACGCATATATATTATCATATATGTACATATATGTGCATATACACCACATATAGGTTTCATATATGCACATATATCCACATATAGGTTCTTTCCATGTGGGTAACCTTATGTGCACTTATTAGACATTAAGAATCCTGTTCTATCCTGTATTTCTATTCCTCAAGATTAATGTCTGCATATTATGTGTGTGTATCCAACCGTAATGATAAGACACTTGCCAGTGCTAGAAAACCTTGAATTGTAGATAAAGTCTCTCTCTCTCTCTGTGTGTGTGTGTGTGTGTGTGTCAGCACGTATGCTCTGTGAGAAGAACAGTTTCTGCGTACATCCGGCCATGAGGTGAGGTGTCTTCTTCACCAGTGCTGACGCCTGCTACAATCACTGGAAGATATGCTGGAGATGTTTATGTCCATATACGTGGAGACCGTCTAAGTTTATAGGTTTTGGAACCTATCAGAATTTTGTTGACTTATGCATTGACGCAATTAGTATCCTCTGTCAGGGTTGAATTGTTGGTGATTCAGTCTGTGTGCATTGCATTTATTTAAAACATGAGTTTCACAATTTGAGTTGAATCACTGAAATAAATGAACTTTTCCCTGACATTCTAATGTATTGAGAAGCGCCTGTAAATCTGTTCCACACTCCGGAGCAGAAGGGGGCGCTAATGCGCCTGTTTACATTGGTTGGCAGCAGCTGTTGGAAAACGAAGAAGCAGAGGAGGAAGAATAAATTCGTGTATTTTTAATCTGTTTGTAGCAACATGTGAGAGATGTTCCCGATTCACAGAGTTTGACATGACCACCTTGATAGAAAAGGTATTTAACTAATAATAAATACGCACTGCTTTTATATTAGTATTGAATATGTGAATACTTCTTTGTTTTGTTTTGTTTTGTTTTGTTTGATGCTTAAGAAATTATGTGCAATGCAACTTATAATTTGATAATTTAACCCTTTGTAATTTTTTGTTGTTGTTATATACTAATAATGTACACCCCCCCCCCCCTTTTTATGGGTCTTCCTGTCAGAAAATGATCAGTGAAGCCAAATTGGTTCATATATTCATATATATATAATTTATATTCATATTCATATCATCCTACAAGAGAAGAACAAACTCCAGGTGCAGCAGCTGAAGTCTGTGTCATACTGTGGTAAAGATGGAGTTTATTAAAGAGGAGATTGAAGACGCGCGTGATCCAGAACCATCCAGAATAAAACACGAAGATACTGAGAAACAAACAGGTCGGTGTTCATTCATGATTCTTCATTATTGACTTTTTGGAAGCTATGAGAAATGAAGTATTAGGCCAATATTGATGATAAATGCAGTGTGAATGTCAACTGATTCTAACTTGTTTATTTTAGACCAGATGGAACCCGAAGAACCGAACAAAGAGGAAGAGAAACGCGAGTCCAGCACTCAGAAAACACAAACTGAACACACCTGCTCACAGTGTGAAAAGAGTTTCAAGCGCAAAGAATACCTTAAAAGGCACATGTTAGTCCACGCTGGAGAGAAACAGTACACATGCACTCAGTGTGGAAAGAGTTATTCACGACCGGACACTTATAAACGGCATCAGAGAACACATAATAAAGAGAAACCGAAGAAAAAAAACACGGGCAGTATTAAAAATCACCTAAACGTGCACGCTAAAAGAAAGTCATATAACTGTGATCAGTGTGGAAAAGATTTAAAGTCATTGTCAGGTCGCAGTCGACACATGAAGTTGCATAGAAATGAGAAGCCTTATTCCTGCTCTTACTGTGGAAAGAGTTTTAGACAGCTTGGTCATTGTAAACAACACCAGATAATACACACCGGTAAGAGAGATCATGCGTGTCGTGAGTGTGGAAAGTGCTTTATTGCAGCTGGTGATTTAAAAAGGCACTTAAAAATTCACATCGGAAAAAAACCTAACAAGTGCTCATACTGTGACAAGAGTTTCATTCGGCCTGAACACCTGAGAATACACGAGCGAGTTCACACTGGAGAGAAACCGTATCACTGTATTCGGTGTGGAGAGAGTTTCAAACGCGTGCGTAGTCTGGTGAGTCACACGGAGAAACACTGTCACAGTGAGCAGGTCTTATCTACAGATTGAATGCTTTTAAAATCAATTACACGATATGAGATTCAGATAATGCATGCATGAAGTTTGTCATTGCATTTTATTTTTTTATGCATGGATATGACTTTATAAATTAAAATAAATTTGGTTAATTCCTTTAAATGTATATGGGTTCTGTACAGAAGGAAATTTATTCGACACTTATGTAATGCAATGTATAAATCCCTTATTATAGTTTTTTTATGTTTTAATCTGTTCTTCTAATTCAGAGACAGGAGCATTTTAAAATCACTTTCAAAGGTGATGAATTTGCTGAGCGTTTGATGTTAATAAAATGATTTATTTTAAAAAAGATTTTTTTTCTGTGTATTTTGTCAGCTGTTTAATTAACCAACTGCATTGATTCTGTAAAGCGATGTTTCATTGGTAGAGGCATCCAGCTTCATCTAATAATCAGATTTTTAAATATTCAGAGAAATTAAATGTTTATAACTCTGTTGGAACATACCCAGCTAACAAAAACAGGTTCTAAGAATGTCTTGCTTACAATCTCATTAAGTTACATTTTTTAAGTATTAAAAAAAATTATTATACATATTTCTTAGTTGTGCAAACGTTAGAGAAAATATGTATAAGTTCCATTTTATCATTTTGCAAACGTGTACATTATTTTTAAATGTTTATTAATTTTGGACTTTATAAAAAAATAATCAACAACTATTTTTTTTTCTTTCTGAAAAATAATATTCATGTTATGAATGTTATTAAAGACTTTGATCGTTTTATTTTTGTTACCAGAAGAATATTTTATAATTACAGTTAATGAACCTTTCCAGAATGTTAGTTAAAATTCTGAAATGTATTTCTAATTAGTAACTTAGTTGCTTTTGTCTATAGCCTACAATATATGTGCAGTGACCCTGAGTGTAATGCCTAAATTTGCATATTGTCTGGATTTTAGATATGATACTAACTAAATAGAAATACATGTAAACAAACATTTTAATGTTTGGTTGATATCTGAAGGAGTCTCAGATATAATATTGAGTTGTAAGGACGCAAGTAGAGACAGAAAACTTTCTTCGTGATCTTCACGTGTCAAACAAAACGTTGCATCCCACAATTAGGACAATAGCTACTTTGAAATCCTGCATTGATTTAAAATTATCTTCATTGTTTTGTCTCAATGGTAATAAAACTATAAATGATTTAAAATTATTATATTTGCAAACGTCTCCAGTTAAAGTCAAGTTTGAGATTTGAATCCGCATCAAATGAGTTTTGGTTTAGATTGGTGTCCAGCTTGGTGTCCATTGATGATTCAAAACACGTGACAAACACATACGTTCACCATTTGTGCTGGCTGTAATTAATAATTATAGAATCATATAATGCAATAATTATACAATTCATTAAAAAAGTATAATAATTATAAAATCATAGGAATTGTTTTAATATAAAGATGGGTTAAAAAATGAATTTCAATAATGATAACCTAATATAGCTAAGTTATATTTATCTTCACATAAATACTTGACTATGGAAGCCCCTTTCTGCCACAGATAAAAAAAAAAACAATAGGATTCATATTTAAATAAAACAAAAAATGCAAAATTTGATAGGATTTTGATCTGACTGATTGAACAAATCAGCTTTGGAGTCATGAACTGAGTTACACAGCTCATGTTTATGTTATTAATTCACTAAAAACAATCGACCGATATTATCCTGGAAGACGTTTTATTCATTGCATGCGTTTAAAATCTGTGTACTTTAAATAAATGTGTTTAATTACTGGTAGTCTACGTTTGCTTAGCTTTTATAGGATTTTGAAAACAAGCTGTTTGTTGATTGCAACCTTTTCTTTGGGTTTATTCTTTTTACATTTAAATATTATTGCATTTATTTCCCTTAACTCTTTATCTTTCTATATAATAATGAGATGCTTTTTAGCCAAACAGTGTCTGCAGATAAATAGGCGCCTATAATTCACACTATCAAACAAATTGATGAAATAGCTTTTTCCAATCGATACATAATCTTCAGATTGTCATGATATTGATTTATTTCATGTTTTGATGAATTCAAATGTAGCAGGTCACCTGACACAATATTGTGCAAGATTGGACTTTTTTATTTCTCATGTACAGTCAGCGAATTATACACAAGAGCCAAATAATTGAATGAATGCAGTAATGATGCTGAAAATTCAGCTTTGATCACAGCAATAAATTACATTCAACAATATATTAACAGAAAACTGTTATTTCGAATTATAATAGAATTGTTTTGTCAAGGTTGAGCATAAAAAACACTTGACCGTCTCTCTTAAAAAATAAATGTGCTTCACAGCGATGCCATAGAAGAACCATTCAGTCAAACTTCCTTATAAAAATACTTTTTAGAATCTGAAGAACCTTCTTCCACCACAAAAAAACATTTAGACAAAACGGTTCTTCTACGGCATCTCAAAGCATGTTCATCTTTAAGAGCGTGATGATTTCTTGCAGTGTTTTTTAATATGAGTAATAAGATTGGTTAGCTGTGAGAAACTCCTCCCACATGAAGGGCAGTGATATGGTTTCTCTCCAGTGTGCACTCGCTCGTGAACCTTCAGCGATCCCGACTGAGTGAAGCTCTTGTCACAGAGCGTGCACTTGTAGGGTTTCTCTCCGGTGTGAATCCTCTGGTGCTCCTTCAGACGTTTGGCTGTGGTGAAGGTCTTGCCGCACTCAAAGCACACGTGGTCTCTCTCCCCGCTGTGTCTTTTCTGGTGCTCTTTAAAATTGCCCGGCCATATGAAGCTCTTTCCGCACAAGGAGCACACGTACGGCCTCTCGTTCGCGTGGACCTTCAGGTGGTTTTTCAGGATGGATGACGACGTGAAACCTTCTCCGCAGTGAACACAATTAAAAGGCTTCACGCCAGAATGAGAATGCAGGTGATTATTGAGACTGTGCGCCCATTTAAAACTCTTTGCGCAGTGATGGCATTTGAAAGGCTTCTCTCCCGAGTGAACCCTTATGTGATTCTTAAGACCTTTTTTACACGTTAAGCCCTTTCCGCACTGAGGGCAGATGAACAGCTTCTCCCTGGAGTGTATTCTCAGGTGAACCTTGAGGTTGTTTTTGAAGGTGAAGCTCTTTCCGCACTGATGGCAGGTGTATGGTTTCTCTCCGCTGTGAATCCGCAGGTGATACTTCAGGCTCTCTTTCCGCGTGAAACTCTTCCCGCAGTGATGGCAGCTGAAGGGCTTCTCTCCCGTGTGAATTCGTAGATGCTCCTTAAGGCTGTCTCTACGCGTAAAGCTCTTCCCGCACTTTGGACATGTGAAGGGGTTTTTGGCTTCGCTTCTTTGAGATTTCTTCTCAGTCTCCGAACACATTCCTTCAGTTCTGAAAGTGTCCTGATTGTGATGTTTCTCCTCCATTTCCACCAGTTCTTCACTTTCTTCTTTTAAGTGTGTCAAGTCTGCAAAGAACACACACAGACGTACACACAAAGTCAATTAAAATTATATTTGATATGCTAGAATTAAATTCTATCATGCTCAATCAATGCCATTTGATCACTATACAAGGGTAAAAAAAATGTAAATGTATTTCATGCAACATTCATTCTGGAAATTATTTTAGTAAGGTTAATAGAATGTAGAACGTCTTTGATAATGTTCTCAAAATATTATTCTTTCATTGTTCTTGGAAAGTTTTGGTGGAACGTTCATTTAATGTTTTTTTTTAAATGTTACTCCTCGTTTCAGAACATTCAGAGAACATTCAAAAAGTAACATTCCCTTAATGTTTACAAAATTCTAAAATGGAATGTTCACATGACTAATAAAAGCACGTTTTTAAAACAGTTTAAATATGGGAGATTTTGAATGTTTTAATAACTTAATGGAAAAACATTCTTATAATGTGTACGATTTTGTAAACAGAGCCACAAGATTTCAACTGGAGATTTGCTTTATTAATATTCCTTAGCAATCATAATAATCGATCATGAATGGACACCAACCTGTTTGTTCCTCAGTATCTTCATGTTTCATTCTGGATGGTTCTGGATCACTCATGTCTTCAATCTCCTCTTTAATAAACTCTGTCTTTACCGTAGTATACATTCTACATTTATTTCACTTGTTACACCTGGAGATTGTTCCTCTCTTGTAGGATGATGTGAATATGATAGCAGCCTGAGCTGTGAATGGGCCAAAGGACTAGTTCTGTCCTAAAAGACAAAAATAATAAGTTAGTATTTGTTTTATGCTAATTATTATACCTGTCTTTTTAATTTCGCCTGATTCTATTACACAGTTTGTAAGTTTCTCTTCTCCCATGCATTTGAGAACACACCTTGACTCAAAGCCAAATAATTAATAATATTACTTTTAATTTATTTTTATTTATATATTTCAACACAACAGTACACGTGATGCAAGTGATACATCACTTATAACGCTGATGCTTATGTTCAAGGGACAACAGCGAACACAGTGTGGTTTCACATTAATCATAATAAATAAAACTGCATAATTCATAAATTCATCTCGTGGCATTTAATTAAAGCAGTTTAAACAGCCAAGTGTTACATTGCATGTTACCCACCTATGTAGCCAACATGCATAGAAAATGTCAATTTAGAGTGTTGATTTGTTTTACCTTCTGTCTCTATCTCCTCTCCCCTCCCGTTTTTGTGTATTTAATGTTTTTGTTATTAAAACTCACATCATGCGATTTCATATTGCTGTCTCAAACGCGTCATCACTGTCGTGAACACCTTCCGTACTGCGCATGCTTTTTAATAAATGCGCTTTAACAGTGTATGAAGCACGAACATCTCGATTCGTCTTAAAATCATGAATATATGATTTTGCTGTAAAAATGTATCCGTCCTTAGGCTTCAATGCGTCTCAATTGGGCTCAGCAGCATCAATCGCCCCCTGGAGGGAAACAGGCGAGTAGCATCCGCTGCGACAGACGCATTACGGTAGATCTTCGCGACAGTTGGGGCGCGTTGGCGGCAGCATCATGGCAGCGTACGGAGGGAGTTTTGAGAGCGCAAACAGCATAAAATCAAGAAAAGAGTCCAAAAGAGAAGAAAGAGAGCTCGTTTTACAACAGGTAAAACAAATTAACGCTTTAAACTAATGTTCAGTCATATTAAGTCTTTAAAACCCAGCAGAATAAGAAGCGAATGCTGTATTTGACAGTTTTGTTTACATTCACGTTACAGTTCGACTCTTAATTAATGTCATTTTCTAATCTTTTGTCTCTTTAAGCGTGTTTTGAGATTCTTTATATGTCGTTTGTCAATATTTGTTGTTTATTTCTATGTAAATATGTTTCATTTTACAAAAGTAATCAATAAAATATAACGTTATTGTCCTTGCGAAAGTATTATTAAAATAATTTACAACATCTTTTATATCCTGTTATAAAATGCGATGTTATATCAGCATTGAATCGAGAAAAATACGTGTCCAAAATACCAATTGTTTAAGAGAGATTTTTTTCTATATATGAAATCATACCCACATACTACCTCCGGGTGTCGCTAACAGTCCACAAAACACGATTCATCCTAGGACAAAACTTCTAGATGATGAACAAGGTGGTGTGCAAACATGGATGATAATGGTTATGATTAATTCACATTTGCAATTTATATAGAATGTGTTATATTATGTAAGAAGTACAAATAAGAAGAAAAGCTTTTGAGTATTTGTGAAACACATTTTTTTTCCTCCCTTTGTACAGTAAACTCTCATGGTATCTGATTTAAGAAAGCGCCATGACCTTCAAATATGTTTGAATTTTTGGCTGAAGTTTTTCCTATGATCTGGTATTAAAGCATTGTTTTTTAAGCTAAATAGAAATATGGAAAAACTATATATATGATGAGCACATAAAAAACACAACATTTTTACCATAAATATAAAAGTAAAAGTTCATTTACCATAATAATGGTATAAAATTTAAGTTAATTAGAAACATTTATAAGACATTAAAAATGACACAAGCACATATTTTTCTAAAATTAAATAAAAAAATATATATATTAAAATTACAATTGTTATAAAATGAAAGATAAATATAAATATATAAAATAATGTAAGAATAAAATTACATTAAATTAAAAGGAAATAAAAAATGTATAAATAAATGTTAATGTAAAGATTTTATGAATACTTTAATAGAATATTAATGCTAAATAATAAATATTTAAAAAACATACGATGTGAAACAGCAAACAGTGATACAAATTTCAAACAAATGTATGTTTTATTTTAGACGATCTCACTTCTCTGCATGTTTAATCATCTCAGAAATAAACATGCTTATGATGTTGCATTTTGAGCAAATATAGAATGTCATTCTGGGTGGTTTTCACATAGAAAATTAAAAAGCTGCAGAAATATTACAAGTGGTTTCCTATTCCAGCCGTAATCTCTGACGTGTCCAGATCTTGCTTTGTCTGTTATCTCTCTGCCAGCTGTGTTGGGTTTTCTCTGTGCACACATTTACCTTAGTCATACATAACACTGACAAACCTTTATCACCTCAGTGCACAAACGGATGCAGCAGACAAATATGAAATCAGAATTTAAACAGCCTGAAATACTTAATCTGCTTAATTAATCAGAAATCCCCACTTCTCCCGCTTCTGTATCTCTCTGTAGGCTAAAGAGAAGTATGAGAAAGAGGAGCGGAAGAAGGCCGAGAGGAAGGCCAGGGGCGAGGACACATGGATGCTTCCGGATGTTGACCTGCGACTGCAGCAGATAGGCCAGGTCAGAGGTCAAACTGTCAAACTCGGAGGACGACAAGAAACCCAAACAAATGTGCATGTGTTTATTGAAGATTAATCATAATTTAACTTATCTCTTCCGCTCACCAAGGCTGCATTTATCTGATAAAAAAATACAGTTATATTGTGAAATATTATTGTGATTTAAAACAACTATTGTTTATTTGAATATAGTGTAAATTGTAATTTATTCCTGTGATGCAAAGCTGAATTTTCAGCTTCATTACTCCAGTCTTCAGTGTCACTCGATGCTTTAGAAATCATACTGTAGAAATTAAAATGCTTGAAAGCTAGTTCATGTTATTTTTAACAAGATGTGATGAACCCTGTCTTGGGTCTCTCTTCACACTGGATTCACATTATTTTTATTTATTTTATTTTTTTTGCACACAGGAGCATACAGTGAAAAACAAGAAAAAGAAAAAAGAGAAGAAAGCCAAAAAGAGTAAGAAAGAGAAGAAGAAGAAATCCAAGAAAGAGTCAAATGATGAGGAAGGTGCATCTTGTGACAGCTCTGAAGTATGTACCTGGATGCTATGTTTAGCCCTTTTAATCACATTTAAGAAATAGTTCACAAAAAAATTAAAATTTACTGAAATATTACCCACCCTCAGTTCATCCAAGATGAGTTTGTTTCTTCATCAGATTTGGAGAAATGTAACATTGTATCAGTGTCTCATCAGTGGATACACTGCAGTGAATGGGTGCCGTCAGAATGCGAGTCTGATAAAAACATCACAATAATCCACACCACTTCAGTCCATCAGTTAACATCTGGAGAAGACAAAAGATGAAACAAATCCAGCATTAAAACGTTTTAACTTCAACATGTCGCTTCTGGCTAAAACCCATAATACCTCCTCCAGCTTTTGTCTTCTCAAGATGTTAACTGATTATTGCTTGTGAATTATTGTGATGTTTTAATCAGCTGTTTGGACTCTCGTTCTGACGGCACCCATTCACTGTAGAGCAACTGCATGAACCATTCCTTTAATCCACACTTAACTGTTCTCCAGGTATTTCTGGTTGCATTATTCAGTTTGTTGCAGTAAATTGTGATTTTTTTTTAGGATGAAATCATATTTTCTTTTCAGGACTCTGTGGACGAATGGGTGGAGGCCCCGGCTCTGTCAGGGGGCGGAGACAAGGCATGGAAGGCGGAGCATGAAGCCACGCCCACCGTCAGCTCAGCCAGTGCTAACCAAGTAAGAACCGACACTATTGTTGCAGAGTGAGTTTTGTTGGTTATCTGAAATGGGCTCCAATATTAGATAAATCACCTCTCTCTCCCAATATCCCCAAAATCTCTTTTCAGTGAGAACAGATTTATACATACTAGTACCTGTCTTCTCCAGAATTACTGGAGGCGGTTTGTCATACAGCAGTGTAATGCGATCTGATTACTATCCTTGCTGTGAGCCGTAATCACAGTCTTCAGAAAGACATTGAGAGTATGAGAGAGCATGAGTGTGTGTGTGTGTGTGTGTGTGTGTGTGTCTCAAAGTGGGTGATTGTTGTCCTACACAGTAAAGCCACTTGAGGAAACTTCAATACTGTTATTAGTTGAATTGAAGAGCTCTCTCTGAGCCGTGAGGACGTTCACACTGACGTCTGTTTTCAGAGCCACCAGAAGTCAATCTGAAGCCATGTGTGTGTTTCTAGCAATGTGACGAAGATACGAAAGGTTCAACTTTGCACGAATGAACCGAGATGCACACGAATGCTCTTCTGTCCTTTAGAGTAGTTATTTTTAGCAGCAATAAAATAGCTTGTGGGGTCAAAATAGTATAGGAATTTTTAATTATTTTTTCTCATTTATGACCAGATTTTCCACTATGATGAAGAATATTTTTGTTTTTTGTAACCTCTGTCTATTTGACCATTCCTAGAGAGACGAATGGATGACCTTTGACTTCCTGGCGATGAAGACGACCTCTCAGGCGGAGAGACGAGCACAAAAGGAAGCAGAGAAAGAGGCGGAGAGACAGAAAGCAGAGTCTATTGAACAGGTGAGCCACATTTTGTCTCAAGAAGGCCCATGAAGACGGCAGTGCATTTGTAATAAGTGTTAAAGCAGTAGTTAAACTGGGAAAAGACAAAGTTGGGCATCTTAAAAAATTATCCAGAAAATAAAAGGTTTATTATTTCTTAATGAGCATGCTGCTTTCAAAAATATCTATTAAAATCTATTACACATGAAGAATTTTCATAATTTATCCTAATAACAAATGCATTCAAATGCAAATTTTTTGTTTGTTTTAACAAATATTTTTGATCCTGTTTTAACATGTTTTTGGCCTTGAATGCTGGTATAGCATTAAAATACACAAGCAAAGAGTTTGTGAAACTGAACTTTTATTATTAACACACAAAAGTGGCCTGTTTTAGCGTAATGCGTTTCTCATTGCTGTGCATCTCTGCAGAAATTGCTCTTTTAAGCGTTTTCTTTTGCAAAGCGTCTACAGCAATTTGTGTAGTTCAGTACAAGTGTGTCATAATTTAATATTCTTATTTAATATATATTATTTTGATGCAAACAGCTATTAAACCTGGGTTTAGACCATGCAACCAAGTGTTAAAATAAGCACCTTTGTAGTGGGTTTTTTTGTTTATCATGTGTGTGTCTCTCTTTCTCTCAGGCCGGTCTTCACAGGTTAGAGTTGAACCCTTACTGGAAGGACGGAGGAAGTGGTCTGCCCCCAGAGGACACCTCCAGCACCGCAGTTAAAAAAGGTAAATGCCGAAACCAAGTGTGATGATCCAGAAGACTCCGAAAAAATACAGTTCCTAAACACTGTGGGAAAAAATGATTTTTCTAAGATTATTGGAGTGCATTTTACACAAAACTACTTTCTTGGTCTCAGCTTCATAGTTACTTGTCACTCTTGTAGTTATTTACTAGCAATTTCTGAGCAGAAATTGTACACATAAATGTAAACAGTGTAAAAGAGTTCAACATTGTTTTTTTTACTATTCTTTACCTCTTTTTTTTGTATGATTGATTATACATCATTTTAGATTATTCAAATTTACTTAAACCTTCTGAAACAGAATTACTTTTTGTTAATTGTATACCTTGTGCAATTTATTCTGAGATCGCCATGAAATATCCTTGATGCTGAGTTAGGAAAGTGGATAAAATAAATAAATAAATAAATTAGAAACAGAAGCGAGAAAAATTCAAACAGAAAACATGGAGCTTATGAAAAAATAAAATGAAATGGGAACACTTATTAATATATGTGTTTAATATTGCAGATTATTATGATTGCTTTAAGAAGTTTAAATTATATTCTGTAAAATGATCATTTGTCCTATATATTATATACTATTTAGTATTTGTAATATTATAATAATAATTTCACAGTGTTCTAGCATTTCACAATGATTTTTACCTGTGCAGAAACTGCATTTGTGAGCATCTTTCACAGACATTTGTTGCGATAAACAACAATTTTTGTCTCCTGTTGATTTATATTTCATGTGCAGAATGTTTAGAATGTATTCAGGTATCTGTAATGTCAGATCAAATTAACATGACCATAAAAACCATCTTCACAGTCTGTGTTCTCTGTTCAGAGCTGTGTAAAATTTCATGTGTTTCACCCTAAATGTCAAAAACAAGTCAAATTAGCATTTACACGTTGGTTTTTTTAAGCTAAATTGGCTGTTTGTGACAAAATAAGCTGCAGATGTTATGCATAAGTTGGACTATGTGGAACTATTAATTTTTTAACCACTGTTCTTGTAGAGCGAGTTTTTCATTTTCATTCAATGCATTTTCTTTGTCATTTAAATATAGTGTTCCTCTTGTCACATGACGTTTGGCGTTGAGGTTAAGCTGACAGCGCAGCTCTTATCTGAGCTCTGTTCAGGCCGAGCGGGAAGTGATTATTTGACAGATGTTTTACACTGATTTCTCTCTGTCTCCGCTGGAGTGGTGAATGATGGAGGGGTGAGCTGGCTCAGGAAGTCATATCAGAGGATGAAAGAGCAGGCCGACAGAGAACAGCGCAGTCTGGAGAGCGTGGTGTCGGAGAGATACGGGGTGAACACACACACACACACACACACAGCAGTAAACAATAGCATCTCTCTGTACTTCAACACACTGTTTGTTTATGGCAATGTTTCTTAATTTGATTCATATTTAAAGAACTAGCTTATAATAGTCATTTGTTTATGAAACTGATCAAATCTTTGTTGTTGTGCCACCAATAAGGACATGCAATGTGATGACGCTGTTGTTGTATTATTTCACATTGTCCAGTTTTACTCTCTAGTGATAATCGGTTTAGACGGCAAGATCTGAACTCATCTAAAATAGAAAATTTTCTGATTTTCTTCAGCTTCAGATTGTGTAGCAGTGCATTTTGTAGAAAAATGTTTTGCTCTTCACTGTCTTCATACAGATACGCTCTGAAATACATCAGACTTTTGAATCAAACATTACAGATTTTGTCTTATAGTAAAAAAAAAAAGCATAATATGAAGTGAATGATTCATAGCTATTGATTGTACGTATAAAATACAATACATTTTACATTTATTGCAAAATAATATTTGAATTTATTATTTTAATATATTGTGATATGTTGTATATTCATATATAAATTAATATATTTAACATTTATTCCAAAATAATTGTACAAATATTTACATTTGTTGCAAAATAATTTATTTCAATAGTGTATTATTAAATATATTTTAATATAATGTTATAACATATATTAGTATATAAATGTATATGAATAAAATATGAATGTCATTGATATGTAATGCAATATTGTACTTTTATTTATATATATATATAAAAGAGAGAGAGAGAGAGGAAAACAATTGTTTTAAATACCATATATAATAACTGATTATAATATATACTTATTATTATGTATTAGTTATTGTATGTATATATATATATATATATATATATATATATATATGTGTGTGTGTGTGTGTGTGTGTGTGTGTGTGTTTTCATCTTCAGGATTCATGGGTGGTACAGCTTGTAAATATGCTTTTGTAAAAAAAAATGTAAAAAAATTAATAAAATTAATTTTTTAAATGTATGCTGAATGATGACTATCAGATTCGTATACCATCAGTTAATACCTCTGGAACCTGACTTTTTTTTTAAATGAGTGTAAACTGAATTTATTCTGCTTCAAGTGGAAACAGGCTTTAATGATGTGTTCTGATGGTTCTCTGTTCTCACTGCAGTCGATGGAGGAGTTCCAGAAGAAACTGCGAGAGGCAGAAGAGGCAGCATATGGAGAGAGGGATGAGAGGAGAGGAGAGCGAGAGAGATGGAGGAGAGACGACAGAGAGGAAGGGAGGGAGAGATGGAGGAGAGGAGACCGAGAGGACAGACGGAGAGACCGATCTCCACACGCTGAGAGAGAACGAGAGCGAGACTATGAGAGAGGATCTCGAGGCCGTGACGAACGCACTCCGAGATCCCGGCCGGATCCAGACGAGGATCGACATTCGCACAGACACAATACTTCCTCTCTGTCCAGACTCAAGTTCCTCAAACCCTCAGAACCTGTTGAGGATGTGAGTGGAGGGGCGGGGTTCAGGAAGGCGGGGCCGAAAGGCTCTACGTCCAATCAGAGTGCAGGATTCCGGAAACCTGTTGTTGATGATGAAGATGGTGTTGTGCCTGCCTGGAGGAAGAGCAGTGCTGTGCAGGATCCAAAGGAGGCACCGATCCCATCGAAACACACAGAGAAGAGCGCCGCCCTGCTGGAAGAGAGCAAAACTACAACAACAGTGAGCAGGTCAGAATAAAGGATCATGTGGTTTTAGAAGAGATGTCACTATATGTCATTCTGACCTTTTCACCCACAGTAGAAGACAGTTTTTCAACATTTCACTTGTTTAAAATAAGACAAAACAACTAAAAAAATAGGATATTTCTCTGATATTTCTTGCTTTAATTCACCCCCTTAACTGCTGTTTTTCTTTGAAGAACTAAGATTTCCATCGTGTCATGTACATTTATACATTTTATAATGAATATTTATTTACCTACTCTAAACTATAATTATTGTTAATTAAAATTAATTATATTATTTGAATACAATATTATTATAATTTTTTGTAATGTATGGTTTATATTTCTGTCTAATATGTGTCTGTGTCTGTGTGTGTCTGTCTAATATATATATATATATATATGTACCGTATTTTTCATAGTTTGGCTGGTCCTGCGACTTATAGTCAGGTGCGACTTATTTATCAAAATTAATTTGACATGAACCGAGAGAAATGAACTAAGAGACATGAACCAAGAGAAAACATTACCGTCTCCAGCCACCAGAGGGCGCTCTATGCTGCTCAGTTCTTCTGTAGTCTACACTGAAGACACAGAGCGCCCTCTCGTGGCTGTAGATGGTAATGTTTTCTCTTGGTTCTTGGTTCTAAATAAATACGACATATAGTCCAGTGCAACATATATATGTTTTTTTGCTCATCACGACGTATTTTTGGACTGATGCGACTTATACTCAGGTGTGACTTAGAGTCCGAAAAATTCGGTATGTATTTGTGTATGCATGCATGTATGTATATGTGTGTGTAAATGTACGTATATGTTATTACAAAATAATATATTTATTTTGCAATTAAAATGTATGTGTCCATGGAGCACAAAAGCAGTCTGAAGTCTCTGGGGTATATTTGTAGCAATAGCCAAAAAAACATTGTATCGGTCAAAATTATCGATTTTTCTTTTATGCCAAAAATCATTAGGATATTAAGTAAAGATATTTAATACATTTTCCAGTGTAAATATATCAAACCTTAATTTTTGATTTGTAATATGCATTGCTAAGAACTTCATTTGAACAACTTTAAAGATGATTTTCTCAATATTTTGATTTTTTTTGCTCCCTCAGATTCTAGATTTTCAAATAGTTGTATCTCAAACAAATATTGTCTGATCTTTACAAACCACACATCAATGGAAAGATTATTTATTAACTTTGAGATGATGTATTAATCTCTAGTTTTGTGGTCCAGGGTCACATATTAACATTTAAAATGTATAAAATATTGCATTGTAAATATAAAAACAAAAACATTTAGAAATTTGTATCAAGTAATCACAATTTATTCATTGGAAATGTCATCAAGTGAGGGAAAAAAAAATTCTATACAAGTTTTTCATAAAATGTATGCTTTTGTGAATGTTACTTAAGCTAAAACTGATTTGGTTTGTCATTCGACCAGTTCAGAGAGCGAGGAAGAGGAAGAGGAAGAGGAAGAGGTGATCCTGACGGATGAAGAGATGAATAAACTGGGAGCCAAACTCGTCAAAGCAGAACTCATGGGAAACACGGTGAGCTCATTAAAACACTCCATGTGATCTAAACATGATTCTTTAGTGGGAAGCTCTTGGTCTTCATGTGCTAGAAGTAGACTCAGATACTGATGGTGTGTTCTGATCGTGTGTGAATAATCACAGCCGTTGGTGGAAAAACTGAAGGCTCAGATGCAAGCGGCCCGGCGAGCCAAAGAGAACCGAGCTCAAAGAAAAGCCCAGAACAAGCCGGTGTCTGCACCAACAGACTCAGAGAAGGACGTGGTGCTGTTCAGGACTGACCCTTCAGGACGAGCCTGGCCGGTCAAAGCCCCGTCCCAACCGCAGGAGCCAAGAGGAGGACGGAGGAAGCAGAAAGCGGTGAGACACACTGCTCTGAACTGATATTAGAGCTAACTAGAACTAAAACCATAAAAACAATGCTGCTTGACATAATAACCTACGGTTTCTTCACTATATTACAATCAAATCTAATCTAGACAAACTATATATCGTTGGAAAGGTCTTAGACTCCCAAATATATATTTTACCCATGTTTTTTTGTTAAAATTGATGAAAAGTAATAGATTGATTTATGACAAGAGTGCACCCTCAGAAATCTACATTATAACAGGAGTTTTGACCTTTGTTAAAAAAAAAAAGACTTCCTCGTTGCCTTTTTTTCTATCACATTTTAGGAATCATCAGAAATTATATATCAACTGAAAACATAAAATCTCAAAATACATCCTTTAAAACCCATTTTAAAATCAGACATTGCATTACCATGTAAATGGTACATCAAAATCATGTTACAAAATGTTTTCAGTCATGAATTATAAAAATGTAGGCTTGTATCATGCACATTCAAGTCTATCTTCAAAAACGTCAGTGACCGTTAAGAGGCTAGTATTCATATTTTATATCAGCTTTATTTCAAATAACAAAAATATTTTTTAAAAGGTTTAGCTGTACTGTGTAGTAACTGAAACCTTTTTCCTGAAATGATGTGATTTGGCTAAATATGGGAATTTGATTGGAGTTCTAATTAACATTAACTTTCAGCCTGGTAATCTAAAACTTCAAACGAGGTCACATTTTCTCCTCTTCTGTGATTTTTAGATCGAGACGCACCAGGACGGTGAGCGTGTGCGCTATTTTGATGATGACGATGGTATGGATCTGAGAGAGATGGTCAGACGGGAGAAGATGAGCTCCGCTGAAGATCAGAACGCTCTTTATTCACGCATGGCAGCCAAGGTGAGCCTTTACTGACTCTTTACACACCAAACACTGATCGATGACTGTGTGGAGTTTAGCCAGGCAGCAGAAAACAGTCTGTTAGTGTTTCTAAACAGTGTTCACAAAGATTTAATATGCATTAAAAAAAAAACTGATTCAGGGTTGGGTTATTACTGTTTACTAAAACTATTAAATACTTCATTACTTGAATTCAATAATAAAAAAAAAAAAAATTTCTTTACATAAAATAAACTTTAACTGAAATTAAATATCAAAAACTTTATTTCAGTAAGTTTCCAATGTAACATTTCTCATTTTAGTTGAATTTAATTTGATGTACTGAAATAGGTAAAACTGAAATATTAATAAATCAATAAAAACTAGAAAGAATTTTTTAAAACAAACAAAAACGTGTAGGAAAAAGAAAAAATGTAAAATAAAAACTGATTGAAAATATTAATAAAAACTATAATAATAATATCTTAATGATACTAAATAACACTGATTGAAATAGTATAAACATAAACTGAAATAAAATAACATAAAAAAGCTTAAACTTTTTTTGTTAAATTTTATGTGTTAAAATAACTAAAACCACAACTGAAAAAAAGTGCTGTTGCTTTGCAATCAATTTTTTTTAGCTTTTATGCAAATGAGCATCAATGTAATTGCTATTTTTAGCCTGAAGACACTAGAGCACATGTGTGACGTATAGAAATGTTCGTCCACTTTAATAAATCAGAGCTCGTCTATGTTCAGCAGATGGTGGCGGTGTGATCAATCTCTCAGTCTGTCCTCTTCTCTCTGGCTCTCGTGTGAGTTGGTGTTTCTCTGATTTTAAACCCGGGCAGGGCTACTAAAATCTGTTCTGATAAACTAAGACGTCACGGTTACCATGGAGAACAGAAATATGAAAGTGACAAACATTTGCACATTTTAGCGGCACAACTCTCCGTCTCTCTCTCTCTCTCTGCCAAGTTACCATGGCATAGCAGCTGAGTGTTATTAATATATTTATGTCACCAGTTTCACCAGTAGCCGTGTTTGGTGTTGTGTGTGTTTGTGTAATTGCATTGCGTGTAAGGCTGCATCGTATATTGTATCAGTTTCAGCTGAACTACGGAACGTTCCTCTCCATTCAAACCTTTGTAGAGAATTTTTAGAATGTTGACGTCACATTTATAGAATGTTCGCGGTTTAAAATCTAACTGACAGTCAATTATTTTGCTGGTTTACTTTGCTCCCCAAAAATTGTTTGCATACTGAAATATGCTTGGTGTCTTTTGCCTTTTCTTTTTATTAATTATTTATTAAGTATTTATTCAGTTAATTAAATAATTTATTTGTTTTTAATAATTTAATCAATTTATTTGAATTTTAATTATTAAAAATACATTTATGTATTTATGTACATTTAAAATATGAAAAAAAATTATTATCTCCATTTGATTCTTAAATTTATTTGGTTATTTTAAATTAAAATGTAATTAAATTATAAAAATATCCTTTGGTTCACAGTAATACAATGTATTATTTGTTATTGTAATATTTACAACTGTTAATTCATTTATTATTTATTTGTTTCATTCATTTACATTAAAATAAGTAGAATGTAAAAATTGTTTGCATGCTGAAATATGCTTGGTGTCTTTTTCAGCATTAATTTCCTCATTATCATCTTTGTTTTATAACATTTTATTTGTAAAGTGTAAAGTTTGTGCCTTTCTCATGGTCAAGCATTTATAGACTATACACAATTTGAAATATCACAAACAGCAATCATGCTATTGTAATATTTGCATGCTAAATATGCAGTTGATTTTCTCACTTGGGTTTATTTGCATAATTACATTTTCATGATGGTATTTCCTGATTCGTTTCCTGATTCATCATTTTACTTTACATATAGTAACTCTTTATAATAAGGTTCCATTAGTTATTGTTAATTGTTTAATTAAATAAAAGTTACTTAAAATGAGCAATACAAGTTACAGTATTTATTCTTCTCTTTACTGTTAATTAATAAAAATACAGATGTTCATTGTTAATTCAGTTCCATTACATAATACGAACAGATGTGACTTGAATTTTAATAATATACTAATAAAAGTAAAAAAAAAACATTGACTAAAATTAATACATTCTTTCGAGAATTTTTGATTGTTCAAATTAATCAATATTATTAATTTAGTTAACTATGTTAACAAGTTAACAAATCAAAGCTTATTGTAACTTGTACCTTATTATTTATTTATTATTTATTTAATGAATTAAATAATTCATTTGATTTTTAATTATTAATTTAATGCATTAATTAATTTAATTTGAATTATTTAATGTGATTTTTTTATAATTATAAAAAAATTAATTTAATAAAAATGGGAAAAAAAATCTCCTTTTGATTCTTTTACTAATTAATTTTGTTATTTTAAATTCAAATGTGAAAAAAATGTAAATGTATAATTCGAATATGAAAATCTCCTTTGGTTCACAGTAATACAATGCAATATTTTTATTGTAAAATTTGCAACTTTGTATATTTATTATTTATTTGATTAATTCATTTACATTTTAATTTTGATTTGACATAAATAGAATGTAAACCCAGCCACCATGATGTTATTGTAATATTTTGATTGGTCTATTTGAACAGTGTGATATTATTCTTGGCATCTATTTAACCGCTTAATAGCCACTTTTACTGTGCAAACACAGTCATGTGTTATGTGTTGATTCTTAAAAAGTCTTCTGTAACCCAGATTTGACAAAACCTGCATTTAAATGAACCCGAAAATGCAGATCTAGTAGATTGGTATATGTAATCCAGACAGCTGTCAGATAAACCACAGACCTGCACACAAGCTATCCTTAAAATCTCAGCTCTGTCTAGGATTTTATTTGCATTAGCTGGAGTCAGAAAGCATAAAAGCAGAGAATAAACTTAGAAATGAAAGTGCAGACAGACTCTCCAACACCCTCACTGTCACCCTGGCTCCCCTCCATCTGTCAATCAAACATGCCAGTGTGAACAGACACGCCTCCCACACAGATCACCCGTTGCTACGGATACATTGCCTCTTTGTCTGCTTGTTAAAGCTCTCTAGTGTGTGTTGGAGAGAAACACACATGCTCTGTTACTGTAATCTCTGTGGCCCGGTCGCATCTGCTACTGCTTTCTGGACTCTGCTTCAGATAATGACCCGCAGGTCTGCCTGCAATCAGCAGTGAATCCGCACCTGACCCTCAGTCAGATCACATGACCACCTGCCACCCAATCAGATCACCTGACCTCTGTTTCTCTCGCAGAACTGCATGGTTTCTTCCTAATCTGGGTATTATCATTCCTATATAGGATACGAGTTAATAATTAGGGCACCTTAAGTCATAGTATGTAAAGCTTCCAAAATTCAGATCTTTCATGTATTTTCAAGGCCACATGACATGCAAGTAAATAGATAAAATACTTAATCTTTAATTACATTTATTTTATAAGGTTATTTATGTTTTATTAAATAGTGTTTTAGTGGTTTGACTTTCTAGTTTAAGGTTTAAAGTCGAGTGAACCTCTTTTTAGTTGTAATAGTGTTGCAGTCCACATTGACACAGGTGTTACATTTTTATTAAATTTTTTTGGTTATTTATGTATCTGTTCACTTATTCATTCACATTCATTTATTTTACAATTATTAATAATAAATAATAATAAATATATATATTTAAAAATAAATGTATATTTAAATAAAAATGTATTTATATGATGATTATTATTATTATCATTACTATTAAGTAATTTTTATAGTAACTAAAATTTTAAAAAAATAATAATATATATATATATATATATTTTTTATAATCTTTATATCTATTACAATAATACTGTGGTACAAAATTAAATTAAAATTTAGTTTTTAATAATTATAATAATTATTTTAATTAAACTACAGATTACAAAATTAACAAAATTAAAATTAATTAATTTCAAATGTTCAAATCCTCAATTGTTTTTAATTTTTTTATATTTTTTTTATATTTCAGGTCCTCAAAATTTTGTCCCAACATTGGTGAAATGCTGTAAACTTTTGTCCAGAACAATTTTGGAAACAATGCAAATGTGTAAATAAAGTTATATTACCACTTACTGTGTCCCAAATGCGTTGAAGTGAAAATCTATGATCTCTTTGAACCGAGGCACTGAATACAGCGGATTATCACACAGCCTCATTTATTCAAGTATTTTAGTTTCACTTTCAGTGTAACTAATCACTAGCTTTTCATCAACTTACCTCTGTTTTGGCGCATGAGTTATTAGACTCATAAAAGATTCTCATTCCTCTGTCCTGAACTGCTTTCAGCTCTTAAATCAAGATAAAACTCGCAGGCATGCAAGATAAAGTGACTGATAAAAGCTTGCATGCAAACAGAACTGTGTCTGTGTGTTTGTTTCACTGTTATTAATGGATTTGTGTGCTTTGCAGATGATGGGGAGGACAGACGGCGATAACTACACGCTGGATGACATGTTTGTGTCCAGCGCGGCTCAGAAGGAAAGAGCGGGTCGAGATGAAGAGCGGCAGAGGAACAAAGCGGTGCAGGAGACGCGGCGGTTAGCCGGACAGATGGAGAAGTGCAGACACTGCTTTGATAGCCCTGAACTGCCCAAACATCTGATCGCTGCTGTCGGGAACAAGGCACGATATATTACTATTGCACGTCAGCATTTTAGTGCACTCTTCACATTGATCACATGACGAGTGTGTTTTCTTCTGTGCAGGTGTACTTGTGTCTGCCGAACAGCGTGTCTCTGACTGAAGGACACTGTTTGATCGTCCCGATCCAGCATCACACTGCGGCCACGGGTCTGGATGAGGACATCTGGAGCGAAATACAGGTGCAAACAATGTAAACACATGTGCTGGTGTATGTATACTCATCTGTTTGTGCTACAGGATGAATAATGCGTAAGGAACCACCCAGAACACTTTAGCAACTCCTTAACAGCCACCCAAATAAAAGGCCATTAGGATGTGCTTTCTGTCGTCTTGTCTCCAACCCACTCCCATTACTTAAAGGGTTAGTTCAGCCAAATATTAAAATTATGTCATTAATGAAGACCTCCGTTCATGTTGTGTAGTGTTGTGAACGCACTCACAACAGACACGGACGAAAAGACGATGCTGAATAAAGTCATCGTTTTTGCTATTTTTGGACCAAAATGTTTCAAAATATTCTAACTGACCCTCTGATGTCACATGAACTACTTTGATGATGTTTTTCTTACCTTTCTGGATTAGACAGTATACGTACACACAGCTTCAATGGAGGGACTGAGAGCTCTCAGACTAAATCTAAAATATCTTAAACTGTGTTCAGAAGATAAATGGAGGTCTTACTGGTTTGGAACGACATGAGGGTGGGTCATTAATGACATCATTTTCATTTTTGGTGAACTATCCCTTTAAGAAAAATCAATATTAACATTTGATTAGCTGATTAATGGATTAAATCATTCACTACTAATTTGCCCTCTCTCTCTCTGTCTCTCTCTCCCTCTCTCTCTCTCTCTCTGTCTCTCTCTCTCTCTCTCTCTCCCTCTGTCTCAATTCAATTCAATTCAATTTTCAATTCAAATGAGCTTTATTGGCATGACTGTGAAACAGCACAATGTTGCCAAAGCAATAAACAGTGAACAAGTTATACAGATATATAGATGTACAGATATGTAGATAAAAATAATAATAATAATAATAAAAAATAAAAAATAAAAACTATTCATGCCAATATTGTACATATATAATCACATAAAAAATAATAATTAGTAAATACAGGGTAAATATTTACAGAAAGCATTGCTGAAGAACAGGAGTTTAGTTTTTGTCTCTCTCTCTCTCTCTCTCTCTCTCTCTCTCTCTCCCTCTCTGTCTCTCTCTCTCTCTCTCTCTCTCTCTCCCTCTCTGTCTCTCTCTCTCTCTCTCTCTCTATCTCTCTCTCTCGTAGATGTTCAGACGGGCTCTGGTCCGCATGTTCGAGTCTCAGGAGTTGGACTGTGTGTTTTTGGAGACCCATATGAATCCGAAGAGGCACCTGCACATGGTGTATGAGTGTGTGCCGCTGCCCAGAGAGCTCGGAGACATGGCACCCATTTACTTTAAGGTAACTGAACAAAAATCCTCAAACTGGCGTCACAACAGTCCTTCAGCGGCTTTGATTCTGAAAGTGCTTTTCCTCTTCATTTGCCCTTTAGATCTTTGTAGAAACCCTATTTTGAGAAGAGCGTTTTGATCAACATATTGTTGTGAAAACAAATTGTTAATTTTGTAATGAAGACGTTACATTTTAAATGTTTGTACGACTGTTGTCAGAAAGCCATAATGGAGTCGGACGAGGAATGGGCCATGAATAAAAAGGTTGTGGATCTGTCATCCAGAGACATCAGACAAGCTGTGAGTGTTTTCTGTTTTCTCCTGATGTCGTTTATTCTTCCTCCTCTCTCTCAGTGTTTAACATCACTCGTGTTTTCTCTCAGGTTCCTCGCGGGTTGCCGTACTTCTCCGTGGATTTTGGATTGCAGGGTGGATTTGCGCACGTTATCGAGAACGAGCAGAAGTTCCCGCACTATTTCGGCAAAGTAAGTCTGACAGTAGTCTTATTGTGAAGCTTTACAAACAAGCCGAGCAAAACAGGATTTTTAAAGGGGTCATGAACTGCCTCGGTTTTATTTTGTAGTGTTCTCGGAGGTCCACTTATAATGTTATTTTTACATCAAAAAACATCATAGTTTAGAAGTAATAGGCTATTTTCTGTCCTGTTTTAACCCCCTGATTGTACTAATAGTGTCAAAAATACACAAGGTTTACATATTAACACAGTTTTATATTTCTAGTTTCTAATTATTTATAAAGTGAACGTAAATAGGCAAGAGAGAAATGGTGCGTGCATCTCTTAAAGGGACAGTACTAAACATAACGCAGCTTGCCATTAAAGGGTTGGTTCACCCCAAAATTTATGTTTTGCACAAACATGTATTATTTTGTATTTATTCTCGTGCTGAACACAAAATAATATATTTTGAAGAACATGTGTAAGCAAACAGTTGCTGGACCCCACTGACTTTGATAGTAGGAAAAAATATATATAAAAGACACTGTTTAGTTTCCCAGATTCTTCAAAATAACTTCAAAAGAAGAAGAAACTCATTCAGCTTTAAAACAACTTGAGAGTGAGTAAATGATGACATGATTTTCATTTTTTGTGAACTATTCCTTTAATGTTAATAAAATAAAACACAAAGAGAAAAAAAACTCGACTGAAGAACATTAATACAGTTGTTAATATTCCGCAGTAATAAAATAAATGGACATTTTCAAAAACCTAATATCATTTTGCACCAAATGGTGTCGATAACAGTATCGATAAGTATCGGTATCGGTAAACAGTAATCCTTCCCAATGTTGGGATCAAAAGGAAGGCAATGCAAACACTATTCTTCCACAACTTTGGCACTGCACAGCAACTTGTTGACTTCAGAGCATCTTTATCATTTGGTTTCTGCGTAGACCTGCTCCTCTCTCATAAACACTACATGCGCGAATAAGTGGCCAGGGCTCACAGGATATATATATATATCGTGGTTTTACAGAACAGTGACCTCATACATGTTAAAAGATCAAGGGAATTTAGATTTCTCAGTTCATTAACCCTTAAAATCACACTTTGAGTCAAGTTTTCAGAATAACAAATCAGCATTTTGACGGAGATTTGATCTGTCTGTATCAGGAAATCCTGGGCGGGATGATGGACCTGGAACCGAGACGCTGGCGGAAACCCATACGCGAGAATTTCGACGACCAGCGTAAAAAAGTTCTGATGTTCGCTCAGTGGTGGAAAGAATTTGACTGCACTAAAACCGATAGCTAGACAACTCTGTCGAGACTTTTACATAATTGAATTGTAATTTTTAGAGGCTTGTCTTGTGTCAATGGCTCTAGTTCTAAAGTAAAATGTTTCGAAAATAGGCATTTAAACCTGGCATGTTTCATATCTAGGTAAACGCTTCTTCTTTTTAAAAATATATTTGGTGTTTTCTTAAATATAATACCTGCTCTCGTCCAGTGTTGATGTAAATCATGTTTTCCTGAGCAATTAAACTCTGAATAAAATATTACAAGACCTCCAGCTGCTCAGCTGATTATGTGCTCTGGCTTTATAATCTGATTATGTTTAGATGACGTCTCGCTCGCTCGCTCACTCCTTCCTGTGAACCTGACCTTGAGTTCACTCAGTTGAGCACACTGTGGGGTGATGTTGTTTATGCCCTACCATTAATTTAGTGAAAGAAAGAGAAATCAATTTTGTTATTATAGCTGTATTTTAGGCTGTGCTGCTTTTCAGGAACACGCACATTCAACTGTTATGTTGCAAATGAAGTTTCTTAAAGAAACCTGCTTTAAAAAAAACACAGCATAGAAGCAAAAAAGCATAGAAGACAAAACACCCCAAAAATATTTAGTTCTGAAAAAAAATTGAATGCAAGTTATAAAATTACATTTGTGAGACATAAACGTGCAATTTTGAGAAAAAAACTAAGAATTCCAACATATAAACTTTTTTCTCTCTTGCAATTCAGAGTTTATATCTCACAATTTTTACTTTTTACTTTCAATTCTGAGTTAACATTCCACATTTCTGTTTTTTGTTCCCACCATGGAATTAAAAAAATGTGATTGCAACTTCTTAGCTCTTAAAATTTCCACAAATGTAATTTTTTTTTTCTTCTCATAATTCTGTTTACATATCACAATTCATTTCAAAATAAGATTCAATTCAGATTTCTCAAAACTTCTGGCACTTTTTCTTGCAGTGGTGAGTTAACATTACACTTTTCATCTAAGGATTGCAAGTTAACATCTCAACTCTTGAGTTTATAGAAGAAGAAAAAAATCTCACCATTGTGAGAGATAATCAGAATTGTCATAAAGAATTCATTATTTATTCAACTTTATTTTTATTACCAAACAAGTTTTCATTAAAAAAACGACAATCCTGTATTGGTCATTTTGCTCGTGCAGCTATAAGCGGGATTGTTATTTGATGTAATTGCATCGTGAGAGCATCTGTTGTGTTGGGGTCAGAATGACAACAGGACTCGGTCTGTAACAGCAGATGAGCTGATGTTTTATGAGGGTGTTAAACAGCACTCTCACAGATCGCTCAGGGTCACAGGTGACGGTGGCGTGACCTCACAGCTCTTGTAATGTGAGTGTTTTATTGTTCATTAATGTTGCATTTCAGACATTGTCTCACACACACACACACAAATAATTACAACACGGATTTGCAGATTTTGTCATGCAGCGCTACACAGACCCAGACTGGCAGCATGAAGAGCTCCATTTCATTTACAATGGAGTCGTTTCTCCAGTAAAAGTCACACACAGGTAACAGCAGTTGTGTAAAATGAGTTCTAGATTGTGGATGTGAATATGGCTAAATGTTAGTAATTTGAGCAAATCTGATTATATAATTAACGCGCTATACAATTTATTTGTAGATATCTTAATTCATTAATGCTTGTTTTTGTAATCTTACATCAAAACAAAATGAAATAATAACAAAATTATTACAAATGTAATTAGTAATTATATGCAGATTAACACTATTCTTGATTAACAAAAATACTTATATATTATGTAATCAGATTCTGTAATCAGAATTATTTTAGTTGGTATGAAATTAAAATTCAACCTATTTTCTAAATGCATGTCATAAGATGTTATTGTCTTACATTGGACAAATCATCCATGTTTGTGTATATATATATATATATATATATGTATGTATGTATGTTTGTGTGTGTGTATTTTTAGGATCATAATTAAAAAAAAAAATATGTAAGAATTTGTATTAAAAACACATTAATTCTGAGTATGGTTCACCGTTCTTGCTGTATGTCACGTCACTTACATCATACAGGCAGTTCTCAATCAAATCCTGAAGAATAAAATCAACTGAATTACTAAAATAATGATTTCCAAACAGGTTTCCATACAGGTCCTCCAAATACCAAGTCCTAGTGTTTTTGCTTATTTTAATGGCCCCAAACAGCACAAATAGCATGAATTGAGTGGCAGGAATACCAGTTCTTGAACAATTGCTCATGTAAACTTATTTGGAAACACAATTCTGCTTACTAAAGCTATTGGCACATCAGTTAAATGCTTCATCTTTAATGATTTATTTGAATCCACTGGCTTAGAATGTCATTGTATCCATGCACAATGAAGGTTGAATAATGTTTAAAAAAATGTTTTATTTTTTTTACAAATGTGTTAGTGCACTGTGTTAGTTTATTTATACGCACTCAGACAGACACGAGGCTGTTCCCGTGTTAATATGTGAACAAAAACAGGCAGAACGGGGGAAAGTGGGTCAGACTCAGGAGCTGAAAGAGGGATGCTGGGAGAAGAGTGAAGGACGAAAAGAGCGAACGAGAGAGAAGAGAAATATCCGGAAGGCATCGGAGGGAGGGAGAGATGCTCACAGTCTTCAACCTTCACCCCTGCTAACATGACCTGACTCTCTCTCTCTCTCTCTCTCTGTGTCTCGAGGACCTGTGCTCTCTCTTGCATTGTGGATGAACAGAGCACTGTCTGTGAAGGGTTTTAATTATCCAGGTCAATGTAGCATTCAAGTACACAAGCTTTTGGTGTGATGTTAAACATTCAGTTATTATAATTAGATAAAGAAATGTATAGATAGAGAAATGTAGCATTCCATCACTCGGATGCACTGCAGCGAATGGGTGCCGTCAGAAAGAGAGTGAGCATAGAATTTTAGTCTTTCTGCTGAAATGTAATCACAATTGAATAATCTCTTTAATTTTCATTCATGCCCTTGACAACTGCACATGTAGGTATTGAGATATATACCTTTTCATTTAATGATTGTAAACAAAAATCTATGCATCACTCCAAAGCATGCTTCTTTGATTGGGCTCTTCACACCTGCATCAAAAAGCCCCCGAATTAATGACAAATTTGCTCAAATTCTGATTAATTCAGGTCTGTTTTGATTTCTAGATATTGGGATATTTGAATAGGGCTCAGTGCATGCCATCACAACATGTTTAGTGTAATCTTTAATCTCTAGAGTGATTATGAGTGCCTATACTTGCAATGTTTAATACTGCCACTGTGATATAAAGTGTGAACATCATCGCCATCTCTCTCTCTCTCTCTCTCTCTCTCTCTCTCTCTCTCTCTAATAAGAGGGTGTAGAGTCTTTTTGCTGTATGTTAACCGATTGGCTGTTTCTTAGTCCTGTGCTAGCTCTACGGTGGAATAGTCTATTTCTAGTCTTTACGCGCATCTGGACGTGACTCTCCCCGCGTCAAACCCGATCATGAGGTCTCCGAGGGTCTTCATCGGTCTACGGAGCTGCTGGATCACCGACGGGATCCGGTAATACAAACGCCCCGCTCCGTTCCCCCTCACACCCACGCGGACAGAATCGGGTTCTGCGCACTTGGCGCTGCTGCTGCATTCACTCTGCCGCGCGCGTCCCGGTTCCGCGATGGTTCTGCGTCGCCTGCGCGTCTGATGACTCCTCCAGCACCGGCAGCAGCATGTCCTCGCGGAAGATTTCCTCCGAATCCTTCAGCTCCATGGGCTCGGACTACCTGGAGAGCCCCGGGGAGGACGGCGAGTGCCCGTTCTCGCGCGTCTTCTGGAACGGCCGGAGCCCCGTGGAGACGCTCTCGTGTCCGTTCGAGGACGCGGCCGTCAGCAGGAGGCTCGCCCGGCGTAAACGCGTCAATCTGGACTCGCTCGGGGAGAGTTTGAGACGCCTCACCTCACCGACGGTACCGAGCCTTACCTTACAACCTTACATTCAATTCAACGTGTGTGTGTGTGTGTGTGTGTGTGTGTGTGAGTTGTGTTCATTTGAAAAAACACAAAACTCGATTCTAAACAATTTTCATTTTTTTAATTTTTTATTTGCGTTCCAAATAATCTCAAACTGCAGTTGGGTTATTTTGATTAAGTTAAAACAAATAATAAAAAATACAGCTAACACAATAAATCTCAGTAAAAACATGATAATATAATAATAATAATAATGTTTTTTATGTATATATACAGACAGCACTTAGGGGCTTTGCATCTGAACTCTTCATACACACACACACACACACACACACACACACACACAGATAGATTTGTTCTTAACTATCTACCCCCCCCCCCACACACACACACACATACACATATATACACAGATGCGCTCCTGCTGTTTACTCTTCAGAAACTACATGTAGGCCTATAATGTACAAATACATATATAATTGATGCACAGATAAATAGATGGATTGGTGCGATCTGTCTCTCTGTCGATCTATCAGCATGGAGAATATTCAGGGTTCTATCCATGAATCCATTCGATCACCAGCGAAATACATCCACTCTCACTAACCAGTTACACCAGTGTAGTCTAGACGCAGTGAGAGTACTGAAGATGAGAATGATGGACTTGAACCAGAAGGATTTTGATCAGAACCGGTGACAGTGCAGATGTCTGAGATCCCGATCCCTCATGATCCCGATCCAATCCCTGAATGGAGAATCAATGTAGAGCATGCTGTGGTTGTTCAGGCCCTGCTGTGTTGTGTGTATTCATCATGTCTCATGTGTAGAGCAGAAGAGTGTGTGTGAAGAGGAAGATAACGTCTCTGTACACTGGGGACTGGTGCGTTCGGGTCTCAAAGAGGCACACACACTGTACCGCAGAGCCGAGATAGTGCATGCATCTCTGCATCAGAATGTTCTTGTCCTGAGCTTCACTCCAATGGATTTACTGTGTGTGTGTGTGTGTGTTGTACTACGCACTTGAAAAATGTGGTTCGTAGCAAACCAACTGCTCCAATGGCATAAATCCGGAACGTGTGTGTGTGTGTGTGTGTGCTTTAGCCGGATTATATGTAAAACACTCAGACCAGCTGCATACTGACTAAAGTCCATGTTTTTTTATGCACTGGTCAGTTTTGAGTTTTTGCGTATTATGCTTCCTTAGCATGTTTTCTTTATGCTAGTTTGATCCAAAACACACATTTAAGTGTTTACTTCACTACACTTTATCTGTTTGCATCTGTAGATTTCAATTACAGTACACATCATTACATGCATGTAAATTCTCTCTTAAAACATTAATGTTGAATGACAGAAAAATCAACATTTTACAATAAGCTTTCACGTGTTAAAAGTTAATTAAATTGGTTAGCACGAACTTACAATTAAAACACTTCTAAATCATGTAGTTAATTCCAACATTTACAAAAATATGAATAAAAATCCAAAGTTGGATTGGTTAGTATTTAATGGATGTGAGCTGATATGAGCCAAAACTGATTTTTCATTTATTACTGTTAATGAATGAAACCTTGCTGTTATGTTAACTAAGTGTAAATTTGTAATTTAGTGTAAAAACAACTTTCATTTCTTAAATTGCTAGTAAATTTCACCATTATAAAGAAGTGGCACATAACATGTATGCATGATATTTCAAAGGAAAATGACTTAAATTGTATTTTATTACAAAATGTACTCCAAGAATCAAATAACAAAATTACTTAACTTCAATTTTTTTTTATTGTGTACACCAAAAAAAAAAGGCACTTAGAAATTACTAGTAAATTTGACTTATTACAAAGAAATAAAGCAGTATTTTCGGTTGTTTTCACTCAAGTTCTTGCAAGCCACGGATTATGTTTGCATGTCAGTTAAAATCATATCTGTCCTATTTGGGGATTAGAGCAAACAAACGTCACTGAACTAACATGCTCTTTAGGAGATAACATTGATCCTTTGTTTTTTAGTTTAGAGCTCTCAAACAATGAAACGCTCTGTTTCAGAAGCTTGCCAACTGCCTACAGACAACATTTTAGGCAACAGATACTCCTCCTGATGCAAAGACTGATCCCAAAGTGACTTCATGATGCTTTCTATAACTAGCTTAAGTCGAAATCGAAGATATTGTTGCATGAAGGCAATCCCAACATGCATTGCAGAAATGCTTGCGAAAGAGGTGTTATTTGATCAAACACAGTAAAAAACGTGAAATATTATTACAATTTCAAATAACTGTTTTCTATTTGAATATATATTCAAATGTAATTTATTTCTATGATGCAAAGCTGAATTTTCAGCATCGTTCCTCCAGTCTCCAGTGTCACATGATCCTTCAGAAATCATAATATGCTGATTTACTGCTCAAAAAATATTTCAGATTTTTTTGTGGAAATTTTTTTTTTTTTTCAAGATTATTTGATGATTAGAAGATTCAAAACAACAGGATTTGTTTGTAATATAAATCTTTTGGAATAATCTATGTATTTATTGATAATTTAATGCAGCCTTTGCTGAATAATAGAAATAATTTCAGATGACTACACAAAGCATGAAGAAAATGAAGCCACTTTAAAGATCAAAAAGATTTTTTTGCAACAATCAAAATAATTTCCCTCCACCTTCTCTCACCATTATGCATTTTATTATAATTCTTATAATTCCCAGCAGTGTCATCACGTTAGTATAAATCAGGTTTAATTTCTCCAGAGAGAGAGAGACTGCTGTAAGTTCACAAAAGCAGATTTGGACAAGTAAAGCTGGATTTGAGCTATTAAGAGCTTTCCTGAAATGAGGAGGATTTTGATTGGAATATTGTTGCCGTGGTAGCGTGATAAAGGCAGCTGATTGGATAAGGATTAAAGGTGTATTCTATTACAGGTAGATCAGCACTGTAAATCCCTTCAAAAAGCGCCAAATCACACAAACAGACAAATCCAATAAAGACTATCGGTTTACCATCACCTTTTTACTCCGTTCAAGTAATGGAGAACTTAGTTTAATTAGTATTTTCACAATCAGAAACTGCTAAATTTAACAATTACAAAGAAATGGCAAGTACTCTAGTTATTTTTATTTACAGTCATATTTAATAGGCTATGTGCAGCCAAAGGAATCTGGCATCAATTAATTTCCATTGAGAAAATACTACTTTTTATTTTTTTTAAGCAACTATATGTAGTTGTATGTATTTTTGTGACTTTCTGCTTGTAAAAATCACACACTCCCAGAAAATATTTTTTGGGGAAGAGTGGGAAATTTTTGAAACTGAATTTTCATGTAAAAAAAAAAAAAAAAACAGAGTTGCTTTAACTTTAGATTTAGTTGTGTCTGGTGTCTTTTGAATCTGTTTGAATTAAAGGAGCTCTCCGAGCAGAGCAATGTTTGGGAATGCTGTTGGTTTTCAGTTAAATCCTTTCTTACTCATCAATCTGGATCGAGCAACTTCTGACTGTATTGTTATTCTTCTTTTTAGACGCAGACAATTCAGCTGGCCCTGCAGAGAACAATGGAGTTTTACAGACAGAAGGAAATAAGGTACATCCACAATGCCTTAGAGTAATTACATATTCTTTATGTCATCCTTTGACAGTAGCCTATTGGGAAAATAGAGTTTCAGATCTCAACAACGTCTTAAATTAGACCAAGATACTAAAGTCTGCAATCAAAAACACTGAAGTCTAAATATGAACCTTATTTTTTTTTACGTGTATTTTTAACGTAAGGCTGCTGCCCGCGGCAATTTGTTACTTGAATGCTTCAGGTCTTATTCTATTCATTTATTTGACTTGTAGAAAAACAATGTTTTATGATGCTTGATATTGCTAATTGGTATTTTATATCATATAATATTAATGTATTTTGTAATATAGTAGTAATGTAGTTTTACTCTTTATTGCACTTTGTTATTTTAGTAATACCTGTAGTGAATGAATCGGAAGTGTTGCACATTTACATGACATTGTTTAACTCTTCATCGCAAGTTAAGGTGGATGCTCTTATAGTGACACCAAATTCACATTTAAAACTAATTTCATTTCCTTTGATACAAAATAATAAAACAAAGTAACCAATTCTGAACACTTAGATCTAATTATATCATTTAAACATTTTAGGATTTTTTCAAAAGTAGCTTGTTGCTTGTAAAAAGTGTATTTTCTGTACAATAAATGACAATACGTTTTTTTAATTTTGTACAAATGTCATTATGACACGCATTATATACGATAAAGCAAATCTCACCTGACTATTTCTCGTATAAATCATATATATTATTGGATAGTATTTAATTTAAAGTTGAATATAACAGTATGTCTAACTCTATCCTCTATAATCTAGCTCTTTATGTAAAGTTAGATGTATACGCATGTCCAACTTTATCTGCATGCATACAGTATATTAACGTACAGTGATATACAGTATGCTATATAGTAACTATACTATTATCACCCAGCTCCAATCCAAATCCAAATTTAAATGAAGACCTTCAGTTCTCCTCAGATATGAAAGGGGAACCTTGAAGCAATAATATATATTTTTCCAGTTTTAATTCGGTTACCATTTTATCCACTCACACCGTGGTGAATGTTAATCAAACTCTCTTTCTCTCGCAGTGGACAAGAGTTTGTAGGAAGCTTGTCAGACGAGCAGAAGTGTTTGTTTGAGAACTCTCGCTGTGACAGCCAGACAGACATCTCAGGAATACTGAAATACACAGCAACTATTTTAGGTAAGTACAAACTAGGACTCCTCAATCAATCGAAGAAATCCAAATCATAATATGACCTTGTGCCATTATTAAATGGGGCGTGAAATGCTCGTTTTCACTCAATATCCTGTTAATCTTGAGTACCTATAGAGTAGTACTGCATCCTTCATAACTCCAAAAAGTCTTTAGTTTTATTATATTCATAAGAGAAAGATAGTCTGTACCGATTTTTCCCGGAAAAACACGACCGACTGGAGGCGTGACGTGTGGGCGGAGCTAAAGAATCACGAGCGCGAGTAGGCTTTTGCGTTGACACCGTTAGGAAAAACAAACCAAAACAAACCATGGCTAACAGTCAGATTCAGCGTATATTTATGATCCAGAATCAGATCCAGAGGCTGAAATTTAACAAGAGCAGCATCAGCAAAGGCGGTATGCTATGTGGTATGTACTGAACTGTATATATTTGCTTAGCGGCTTTGGAAAATGACTAAGTTCCACTTTATGTCGTCTTTTTTTTTTTTTTTTTTTTTAAGCTGTACATGTGGAAAGTGCAGTTTGATGACAACATCGCATGTTGTTTACTTGATGTGCTTACGCGCCGATAGCTAAGTTAACAACACAGAGATATTTGAAGCAGTTTTACTCACCGCCTGCGGTTCCAACACACGATCATGACCCTTTTTCGTTGGGATTGCATCATCCTTAAGAAATAAACAATGTGCAAATCTGGTGTCAAACTGGGCCTTGTTTGTAAAACAAGCATCTTCGAAATGCATGGAACAAACACAAACACTTGCACAACTCCGTTGATGCTCTGTAAAAATAAACTCCATCCACTGGTCCCTTAATGCTGTTTTTTTTTTTTTTTTTGGTAATCTGTGCAGGGTTGTCTTGCCCTGTCAACCAAAAACACACTCCTTTTGTGACATTTCGCTACGCTCTCGCTCTGATCAGTGAAGTCTGTTGTGCTCTCAGTGCTCTGCTATACGGGAGCGTGCGCTCTTCCGGGAGAAGTGCCCTCAGGACCCATATAAGGAAATTCCGCTCCATCTAACGTCACACATAGCCATACTCGAAAAAAACTTTCCGAAACTTTTGACAAACGAGAAGGAGTATTTTTGGAACAGAAATACTCCTTCAAACGTACAACTTAATTTTTTAAACTTTGTCCATGTTTAGCATGGGAATCTCTTTAACAGTGTAACAGTATGCATGAAATAGCATTTCACCCCCCCTTTAAACCTTAAAATGCTGCTGTTTAATTGAATAAGTATAAGTACAGTATGTGTCATGCATGCCTCAGAGTAATATTTTGTATGTACTTTGCATGCTCAAGCATGCATGGGATTTTTAATGTTGATTCAGTATTTGAATTTTGTTAATGTCTGCAAAGTGGTTCGCTTTTAGCATGCATTGACAACATAAAGTGTATTATTTTGCATCATAAATGCAATGTTTCTCATGATTTTTGACCAAATTGTGCAGCTGTAGTACACACCGTGCCACACACACGAAACGGTAAAACTTTGACCTCAATACACACTCACTGACACTTTCCTAAAAACTCCCTCCATTGCTGCAGTCTCCATTCCCGAGCTGTTGCTAAGATACTAACTCTGCCATCCCTAACGAGAACACGTTTATAAATAAACCGCAATGAGCCATTTGAACTGAGCCCTGCCCAGCTAAACCTACTGCGCATCTCACTTTTATGCAGCAGAGCCACAGCGTTTAACCATGCACTTGTGCTGCAGAGATTGATTATTTTGGTAATCGATGGTTTCGCTGGGGGGCAGACCTTTAAACTTTCCATCTTTATGTAAAAGCATGTTTATAAAACAAATAGTTATGCTAAATACAGATCACATGAGCCGGGTTCATTCCCATGTATTTGTCAGTAATTGTCTGTGACTGTTTGCTACATGTTTAAATGCAATGCTGCTACGTTTATTAAAGCTCACCGACATGCTATATTACCTCTCAAGTGCTGCATTGCTTTTACTCAAAGGTTTCTGCATAATACAAATATTAATTCATTTATAGGCTACAGTACTGTTCAAATGTTTGGTGTTGGTACATTTTTTCATGTGTTTAATAAGTAGTCCTCTTATGAAGTTATCTGAAACTTGTTTCTACAATGGAATAAAAATAAATAAAAAAGGTAATGGCACTTTTTATCTCTCAAAACAATTTTTTTTCATCTCACACTTATGCAATTGTGAGTTTTTTCCTTGCAAATTTTTTTTTTATTCCACCACAGAAATGACAACATTTTGTGTCACAATTCATACCTTTTTCTTGCATTTGCAAGTTTACATCTAACAGTTATGTTTTTATTTTAGAATTATGAATTCAGAATTGCGAAAACAAAAGAAAGAAATGTTAGATTGCAGTCACCTTTTAATGTTTTTTTTAAATACAATAATAGAAACAAGCTTCCTTTTCTAAAGGATTCATTTATTTGATAAAAAAAAAACTTGATAAAGTTATTATATACTATTATATCAATGTTGAAAATGGTTGCGCTGCTAGGTATTTTTGTGGAAATTGTGATGCATTTTATTTTTCAGGATTCTTTAATGAATAGAAAGTACAAAATAACTTTTTGTATATTTTTATAAATTACTGTCACTTTGATGATGCATCCTTGTAAAATAAAGCAATAATTTATTTAATTTTTTTAAAAATAACTTAACAAATAATTAAATTAAAATGTATTAAATGTAAAACATTTTTTTAAATGTGCTGTCAAATGATTAATCGTGATTAATCGCATCCAAAATAAATTTTGTTTACATAATATATGTGTGTATACACACATATGCATGTATATATTTCAGGAAAATATGTTATGTTTACATATTAAATATATTTATATATAATATAAATTATATGAAAATAAATTTGTACATGTAAATGCCTGTAAATATTTTAAAAATATATACTGTATGTGTGTTTATTTTATATATACATAATAAATATAAACAGAACACACAAAAACATTTCTGAATGCGATTAATCATTTGACGGCACTAATTAAATGTATTACTATTAATGTTAATCAATTATTTTTTTAAATCTATTTTGAAAAGTAATGTATTTTTTTTTATTACTGAAAGATGATTAAGCAAATTGATAATTTTTTGCATTATTTTTTCACAGGCATGGACTTTGCCGACATCCGTGGCCGATTCGGGGAGGAATTCTTCGGTTTGTGTCTTGAGGAGAACGAGAGGGTTCTACGAGCTCTCGGTGGAAACCTGCAGGACTTCTTCAACGGTTTCGACGCTCTTCTAGAACACATCAGAACATCCTGCGGCCGCCGAGCGTCGTCTGATGCTCCTTCTTTCCTATGCAAAGACTCTCCCCAGGAGAGCGAAGAGACGAATGCGGAGAGCGGTGTTGGACGGACTCTTCTCCTCCACTGCTTCAACCCTGACCCTACTGTGGGCGTTGCCATGCCTGGCTTAATCCGGGCCGCCGCTCGTCGCATCTACCAATCGGATGTCTCGGTGGAGGAAGCTCCTCCCACATGGCTGCACACAGCCAATGAGGACGGTGAGCTCTCGACGGACTCCTCCCCCTCTTCATCCCCATCTCCGCCCTCATCTTCATCTCCTGCCTGTTTGTCATTCCTCATTCGAGAGGTCCGGACTCAACCCACATCCTCGTCCTCGCAAACCGCCACCGGATCTCGTCAGCTGTCGCGCTCGCCACTGGATTTGCGCATCGGTCTGAGCACGTTTTGCCGGGCCTTTCCCTTTCACCTGGTTCTGGGACCCAACATGGAGGTCCTGCAGGTCGGGGAGGGGTTTCGGAAACAGGCCAAGAGCGAGCCGCACCGGACGCTCACCTTCAGCACCAGCTTTGAGCTGGTTTCTCCCAGAATCCCCTGCTCCTTCCAGAACATTCTGCTCCGGCTGTCCACGCCGTTCACTATTCGTACACGACCTGATGGATCAGCACTCGACAGCAGAGAGAAGGTAAGAGAAGTAGTTTGGTAAATGATGAGAATCTGTGTTTGTTCAGATGCGAAACATGCTTTTAGATAGAATAATGTAAGTTGAAAATGTACAAAATATACAAAAAGTATTTTTTTTTTTAAATATTGCTATAATATCGTATCGTGAGATTTTGATATCGTAACAATCCTAGTTTACGCGGTTTATGGTTAAAAAAATTTTATTTTCCACTTACTGTACGTTATTGTAACTCCTTTTGCTTTCTGAAACGCGTTGATTTTTAGAAAGCTCATCGTTCTGAAAAGCGTGGTGTGCTCTGATTGGCCAGCTATACAGTGCATTGTGATTGGTCGAATACCTCAAGCGTGTGACAGAAATAGTACACCCCTTACCATATTTGGAAACATACAGCATCTCCACGACATGGAAACAATACTACAGTGAGAATAAAAGTTTCCACCTTCTTTCTTTGCGTGAACATTTAGGCGGCGTTTTGCAAACTAAAGCTGCACAATTAATCTAATTTCTAATCACGATTACAATTATGGATGCCACAAATACATAATCGTTTAAAGTGGTAATTAATCGATCAAAATCCACTTATTTAATTTTGCACGCTTAAGATACGTTTTTTTCTTTCTGCATGTTATCTTAAGGGTTTTTCCGTTGTTTTAGTTTCAGTATAACATTATAATACCATTAATATATATTTTTGTATGATTTAAAGAAGAAACCAATCCGATGTATATTGACATTTGAGGCTTAATACTATTGAAAAGCACTAAAAGTTTTTCAGTTGGAGTTTTTTCAGCTTGATTATTTTCATATAAAAATATGGCATGCAGTTGCATCAAACAATGGTATAAACATCATTCAATGTAAATTGTGATAATCGTAATTACAATTTCAAGGGAATAATAGACAATATGATTTTTGTCATAATCGCCTTAATGCAAATCTTCCCACATCATGACGTAGACATGTGGGGGCATGTTTTAACGAGGCGTGGACCAGCCTTAATTTTTAGCAAGAATATCTCTTTGGGTTTGAAACTTTAGTCTTTGCAGCTTTAAGGATCTTATCTATTCACAAACAGCTTGTAACACTCCAAAGACAAAGGAAAAATTGAAATTGCAACAAAAAGTGCGGCGTAACTTTTTTTTGAGTTGTAATCACAACAATTTTTTGCAACCTGCTTGAACTCAAAAATGATTCATTCAGAATTTGGAATGGGAATTTATTTTGCTGTCCACATTTATTGTTGACGAAAACTATGAAAATGTTTTTTCTGAATTGAAATAAAGCTGACATATAAATATTGAAAGCTGAAAAACTTAAATGCAAATTTTAAAAAATATTATCTTGGTAGATTAATGAAATAAGTTTGTTGAAAAAACTGGAATAAAAAAATGTAAACAAATTGTAAAAAAAGCAAAAAAAAAGAGACAAAAGCTCATAAAATTGAAATGAAAATTATGTTTATTTTAGCACGGGTGCAACAAAATGTATATAAAAGTCAACTCTCGTGGTTTTGAAACAGTGAAAATGCATGAAAGCTAATCCTCTTTTACAGTGACCCATATGTAAATCAGTTTCCTTCATAATCCTTTAATTGGCTTGAAGAAAATCCCAGGTCTCCCACTAATAATTACACCAGTGTAGTGGTGTTCGTGTCCGCTCGTCTCATAAATATGATCGTCCTAACATGACTTGAAGGCAGCTTTAGACAGTGGGAACGTGTCCTAATTACAGAGTTTGCCATCACTGAAAGCAAACCTGCAGAATTATTTCCTAAATCAGCGCAGATAATTATGAAATGATTTGGACAGAGATGCAGTTTACATTCTGATGTGGTTCACCCTGGAGAGGAGCTTCAGCAAACACACACACACACACACACACACACACATGCATGCACGCACGCACACACACACACACCATACACACACAAACACACAGGGTTTTACAGCTAGAATGGGAATAGAATAGAAACCACCTGCCGTAATGAAACCAGAAGACTTGGTTTGTGTGCTTGGGCTCAGCGCTGGCAACCAGAAGGTCACTGGTTCGAATCCCATGAGGAGCAAGTTGTGAGATGTTAAGATATTTCACTAAATAAATTTTGAACAGAAGTTTGTAAAGCTTTCAAAATGGATATATGTAATACATCTGCACTGCAAACGTAAATGCGTAAAAAAAAAAAATGTTGATTTGTCAACCGTGAATCTTTATTTAACAATTTATTTGCAATCCCTATGGAGAAAATAAGTGGGAACCCAGATTAGTTATAAATAGTTATAAAAAAAGAATATTCAATAATACACAAAGTTGACAAAATTTCATTTTTAGTATCCCTGAGATACTGTTATAGTTTTGATTATTATTTTCTAATTTGTTTTTAGTTTTTTATATTTTCTGTCTTGATTAAAATTTAAGTCATTTTAGTGATTTTTTTTTGTTTTAAATTTTTTGTTAAAATGCCTTATTTATTATTTTTATTAATATTTTTATTATTTTTATTTTTTTATTTTAGGTATACTGAATTAAAGTCTTGGTAGTTTTGTTGTTTGTTTTTGTCTTGTTATTTCTGTATAGTTTGTATTGGGTTTTTTTGTGTGTCACTGCAGGTTCGCAAAAAAAAAAAAAGAAAATTGAAATGTAGCCTTAGTATTTACCTGGAATTATAACCTTTTTTTTTATTTTTTATCAGAACCTGGTTTTCTGTACTTATTGAAATTCTTAAAAACTATAAAAAATGATTAATATTTCCATGAACTTAGTACACTGAAAAAAAAAAAAGCATTTTCATGACTGGTTGCATTGTATTATTCGCATTTCACATTTTTCCTGCTGCCACATCAGAGCTGAAACTCTTTGCTCAGTGATTAATTTGAGAGTTTCGTCTCTGTTCCATGTCGTTTAGCAGCAGCTTTTATTTTTATCCAGAGTAAGTTGCAGGGTGCTGATGGCAGGAACAGGCCGTCCCGCTGGAGACATCAGTGCCTCGCTCCGGGGTACAATAGTGATTGTGTTAGGAGAAACTTAGGAACTAAGCACTTTTCTTCAAGCTGTGTGTGTGTGTGTGTCCTGAAGCTGCTTACTGGACTGAGGATGATAAATGTGAACAAATATTAATAAACAGCATAACACTGTGCCAGCACTAAAAGAGCGAGATGCAATGCGACAAAAACGGATTATAATCAGCGGTGTGGACAGCTGCATTCATTATCATGGTAATGGTAATGATGTAATTAAAATTGTAATTTATATAAAATATAAAAAAAGTTTTTTTTTTATCTTGATTTTTTTTTTTTTTTGTGGTTTATTATGTAACCCTGATGCAGACACTGACTTTACTGTATTTGACAGTGAGGTCAAATGAAAAAAGTCAGTTATATTAAATATAAATTAAATATTAATCACCCAGCCCTGGTGGCAAAAAAGCAATAGTAACAAAATGCATTGCTTTCCACTTAACACTATTTTAATGGAGTAACGCAGTATTGTAATGCATTCATTTTAAAAGTAACTTTCCCCAACACTGGTGATAGAACTTGTGTTCAGTGTTTACTCAGAAGTATGAATTGTAACGCTCTCGCTCTGGGGTGCGTTTCCCAAAACCATAGTTGCTAACCTGAAAACAACTTAGTTGGTTGGCAATGGGAAATTGCATTGCAATCAACAAAGTTGCTATCTTAGTTAGCAACTATGGTTTTGGGAAACGCACCCCTGATTAGCACCTCAACGCGCTCAGGAGTGCAAATGTCTTTTTAAAGCTCTCCTCTTCAGCCCTCGTTCTCTTTAATCTGTTGTTCTTTGAAGGATGGTGTCGTCAGATCTGATGTGTGTAAACGTGTGTCACAGAAAGCCGTTTGTTGTCTTGTCATGTAAAACACAGCTACATTTGAAAGCTCCGAATCAAGGTGGCTTTTCTAACGGAGAAGATAAATAATTAAACAGATGAACAGATGATGAAATGAAAGTCAGGTGTCAATGGCAGAAGCGTGTCTGATCTCTGCACCTGTCGACAGACAAACTGATGGAGAATTGATCTCAAAATATCTCTCCATTACTAGAGTAGCAGTGTCTTTATTAGGGTTATGAGTTAATTGTTGAATCACTCAAAAGAGTTCACAGCCAAAACAAGAGCTTGTTCAGTGTGAATATTATTTTATTAATCAATGTAATGAAGTGTGCCACCATCTATTTTTTCATCCATCCATCATTCATTCTATCCTTCCATCCATCCATCCATCCATCCATCCATTCATAGTACATTCTTTCATTCAATCCATCCATATATGCATCCATCTATCAATCATTCCAACTGTCCATACATCATCCATCCATCATTCCATTCATCCATCCATTCATCTTTTTATCAATCCATTCATCATTCATTCTATCCTTCCATCCATCCATCCATCCATCGTCTAGTTTGATCATTCTATCGATCCATTGATCCATCCATCCAATGTTCATTCACTTATTCATCCATCCATTCCTACATCCATCTATCCATTCATCCCATCAGACCCTCCATCCATTTATTGATCCATTGTTCATTCGATCATTTCATCTACCCATCCATTCCTCCATTATTCAGTCCGACCCTCTATCCATCCATCCATCCATCTTTCTATCAATCCATTCATCATTCATTCTATCCTTCCATCCATCCATCCATCTATCCATCCATCATCTAGTTTTATCATTCTATCGATCCATTTATCTATCCATCCAATGTTCATTCTCTTATTCCATTCAGCCATCCATTTAATACATCCTTTGTCCTTATATCTATCCATCCATTCCTACATCCATCTATCCATTCATCCCATCAGACCCTCCATCCATTTATTGATCCATTGTTCATTCAATCATTTCATCTACCCATCCATTCCTCCATTATTCAGTCCGACCCTCTATCCATCTATCCATCCATCAATCCAAACAACCAACTATCCATCCGTTCCTACTATCCATCCCATCTGACCCTCCATTGATCCATTGTTAATTCTATCATTCCATGCATCCATCATTTGTTCTGTTGTTCTATCATTCCATCCTTCCATAGATACATCCATCCATTGTTCATTCTATTCATCCATCCATCTATTCATCTATCTATCAATCGTCAAACCACTGCAGAAATATTCTCTGGACTCTCTAGATCAATAATCATCAACAATCATCAATAATTTTGTCCTTTGGTTAGTTATAATGGAGTCATTTTAAAAAGGGGCGTGGCCAAATATAGCCAAAAGCTTATAAAACCTAACTGAAAACTTGGCGGAAACGTGTAAGAGGACGTGTAATTAGCCTGCAGTTTCATGGAGATCTGACCATATATGGAGCTATAACAGCTTAAAAAACAGATAAAAATTGTGCATCTGATCACTGATCAAAGTACTATGATTCGAGGTATCCATGTCAGGAGCACAAACCCTGCTAGACGAGTTACACGCTGAAATAAAATGCATTTTCCTAACGAATGTGGAATTATCCCATATTAGATATATTCTCATAAAACATGCAGAGAGCATTGAATACTTGCTCAAGAATTCCACCATAGCAACCAACCTAATAAAAGAACAGCCTCTCTCACTAAATCTCTCTCTCTCCTCGAGTGATGTGATCAGATCTAGTGTGTGTGTGTGTGTGTGTGTTTGTGTTTGAAATGTATGACGCTAAAATCCGACATGCTTTGTTGTTTTTCTTGACAAGCATGTAAGTGAGTGCGCCTTCATTGCAACACAACCACGTCGGGCTTATTGCATTAATATTAATTCCCAACCAATAAATTGAATTTGTAAAATGTTATGCATATTAGCTTTTCCATTCCAGTGCTTTACTTTCATCTGTGTGTGTGTGTTTCAGGTGATGGAGCTCAAAGGTCAGATGCTTCACCTCCCGGAATCCAACTCCATAATGTTCCTGGGCTCGCCGCGTGTTGATAGGCTGGAGGAGCTCATGGGGCGGGGCTTACATCTGTCTGACATCCCTATTCATGATGCCACACGTGATGTCATTCTGGTGGGTGTGTCATTCAAACATCATTAGATGTCACTTGATGGAACAATTGTAATTATTACTATTAATAAATGTAATTATTTATTGTTTTGACTTCATACTTACACCCCTTAACTCTGGTAAAATCTGCATCTAATAGTTAATTATGAAAAGGATATTTCTGGTTCTGGATGTCAGTCACCAAAATATTTAGAAACAGTTTACAGTACATTTAGATATTGCTAGTAGATTTCACAATTCATTACAAGCTGCAAGCAACGCATTGTTTAAAAAGTGAAATGGTTACTCGTAAAACATATTTTCTCATTAAACATAACCCAATAATTAGAAACTATGCATGTTTTATTTTTAACTTTAAAAAATATTTTTTTACAGTGTTAATCTGAAATTATATAAAAAATTCAAATAATTGACATTTAGCTGAAATCAAAATATTGGATAAAAAAATTTGCTTTGGCAATTAGCTGAAATCGAAGTACTAAAATTAGTCAAACTAAAACATAAAAAAATGTATTAATGCGAAATAGAAATAGTAAAAAAACTAACGTTTTGTAATTGGTATTAGTTTTATATATTTTTTTTATATTTTAATTACATTTATTTTCATATATTTTTATTTTAATAAAATAACAAAAAATAAAACTGAAATAAATATAAAGCCTAAAAATAAATATTAAAGTTTTATATATATATATATATTTATCTTCATTTTTATTTCATTTTTATTTTTTGTAAATAATATAATAATATATATACTTTATATACATAACAGTATTAATTAACTAAATTAAAGATATGGAAATAGACAAAACAGTTTCATCATTTTAATTAGTTTTGGTTTTATAATATTTGAATATTTATATTTAGCTTTATTTTTGTTTACATAACATTTTTAAAACTTATACTGAATTAAAAATAAATGAAAGCTTATTAAAAATATTTTTTAAAACTCATAAAAATGATAAAAAAAACATACAATTACTAAAACAAAAATTTGAATGAAAACTGAAAATAAAAGCTAATTAAAAATATTAAGTACTTTATAACAGTCTATATATGATACAACAATAACTCTACAGGACGATACCTACCATAATTCATATCTGATCATTTCTGTAGGTTGGAGAACAGGCCAAAGCTCAGGATGGGCTGAAGAAGCGCATGGATAAACTCAAAGCCACGCTGGAGAAAACCCATCAGGCTTTAGAGGAGGAGAAGCGCAGAACCGTCGACCTGCTCTACTCCATCTTTCCCGGCGACGTGGCTCAGAGACTCTGGCAGGGGCTTCCCGTTCAGGCCAAGAAGTTTGATGACGTCACCATGCTGTTCTCTGACATCGTGGGCTTCACGGCCGTGTGCGCGCAGTGCACGCCGATGCAGGTCATCAGCATGCTGAACGAGCTCTACACGCGCTTCGACTACCAGTGTGGCATCCTGGACGTCTACAAGGTAAAGCTATCGGTCATGCTCCATACATCGCTTTTAACTAGGACACCCCAGCAAACGCGTTGCAACCAACTTCCTAGAAGCCACCTTAAACATCAAAGCAACAACATAGAAATCACCTACTAGCACCTTACAGATGTACTGAAACCACCTCGTACCACTTTAACAAATGCATCAGTGGCCATCAGCATTTAAAAGCTTTTAACTTTACAAGTTGATCTTTAAAGACACACACACACGCACACAAGTGTGTTCAATGAAAAGGCATTTAGTGAGTTTATGTCAATAAATTGGCGTTATAAACTGTGGCCCTCCATTAACGCAAATAAAAGTGTGTGTGAACTGCTGATGCCAGCTCTGATCCTCTTACTCGCACACACACACACACTCAGTATGTAAATGCGGTCTGCTGTGCTGGCATCAGTGCGTCTCCAGAGAGAGACAGATTCATATTCATGTGTCCCTCGCCTGCTTTGTGTTAAGTGTTATTCATCAGAGAGCAGTTATATTCTGACAGCAGCCGACTGTGAGCGTCAAGAGCCACAATCTGAGCTTGTGTGTGTGTGTGTGTGTGTGTATGACAGGGTGAATCTCACAAAGACACATCTGAAACACATTTGACTCTAAATCAAAGATAGAAGTTTATATTTTGCATGAAACAGGATGATGCGATAATATCATCAGAGATTAAATTATAAGGGAGTCTTGATTGTTGCTTACAGAAATACAGTAAACGCTCTCTTCTTCACAGATTGAGACTATCGGCGATGCGTACTGTGTGGCAGGCGGGCTCCACAGGAAGATTGACAGCCATGCTAAGCCAATCGCGCTCATGGCGCTGAAGATGATGGAGCTGTCAGAGGAAGTGCTGACGCCCGACGGTAAACCAATCAAGGTGAGTTAGAGGATTTGTTTGAATTACTGTGCTATTTTTTTGCAGTAAATTTTCCATTAAATTACTTATTTACCATATAATATTTGCAAAAATTTGCAATTTAATGCCAGCTCACTCTGGGAGGGATACTGTATGCCATAATGCAAAGCACTTGATCTTTCTTTTTGACTCCTTTTTTCACTGATTATTTGATGAAATGGCTATAATGTAGGCATGTAGCTCAAGTGGTAGAGCACTGCATTAGCAAGTGCAAGGTTGGGGGTCCGAATCCCAGGGAACACATGTTAGGAGAAAATTGTTAGCATTGAATGCAATGTAAGTTGCTTTGGATAAAAGCGTCTGCTAAATGCATAAATGTAATAAATAATATATTAATAAGAAAATTAAAAAAATAAGATAAATTCATATAAAATGAATAATTCTATTTTTTTTTTTAATCTAAAAATAAATACATATTAAATAATAACTGCACACCACTAGCTTAATTTTTAAAATAGGTTGATGGCTAATTTCGCTGGAACTTGTGACTAGTGACAATAAACTACTACTACTACTAAATTAAACATAATGATGGGTGGTCATGTGATCAAAATGTAACAGGGATTTAAGAGATTTGAATCCCCTTCATCCCCTTCTGTAGCTTTTGTTCGTCATGTGTTGATGGTGGAGCGCCGGTTTAATGTTGCTCACAGAGAGACACTCGTGTGTGGGGTTGTGTTAGGGATATTGTGTTTAACAGCTCCATCAACACTCACTGTAAAAACAGAGTGGAATCTGGTCGTCATGGAGACAGCGGAACACTCCAAGTGCTTGCCGCTAATTGATTGTTAGATTGTTGCTGTTTTCTCCCATTTAGAGGAAGTCAACGAGCCAATCGCTGCGTCTGAGAGGCTCGGGCTCGTGTGTGTGTGTGTGTGTGTGTGTGTGTTCCGAAGTGTCTCTGAGCATGAAGTGTCAAGTCTGTACTGAAATGACTGCAACAATGGTTGTTTGTTTAGTAAAACTGAATGATTGTGGAATATAACCGTCCAAGTTAAATGTAAATTAAATGTGTGTAGTACAACTAACCACAAAAAAGTTACTTGAAGCAAAATCATTTACTGTAATGAAACATGAAAACATTTGTATATTTTTTAATATTCAGATACACTGAAAAACAAATTGGCATAGGATTTACTTTGAAAGAAGTTTCATTCAGGCATTGTTAGTTAACCTTACAAATAATTACAAATAACTACAAATTTTTACTTTAGCTTTAAATACTAAAAATAATTTATAAATAAATGTAATAAAAACTATATAGAACAAAAACATAGAAAATATATCTAGTTCAATATAAAATGAGTAAAACTAAATTAATTAAAACTAAATAATAAAAATGAATAAAAATTATTAGACTTATTGTTTTTATAAAAATGACAGAAACAACAAAAATGTTAAAAAATAAAATTAAAACAGAAAATTGCCTCCACAATAAGTAAAAATAAACAAATTAAAATTAATTCATAAAAATTAATACAAACTACTACTAACTAATAGAAACACATAAACTATAAAAAAACTAAAATTTAAGTGAAAATTTGAATTATAAACATATAATCTGATAAAAGTTAAATAACTAAAACTAAATGAACTAAAACTACTAAATACAAATGAATAGAAACTATATAGACATATAAAATAAAAACTAGCGAAAATGACAAAAACTACAAAATTACTAAACTGTAAAAATGAAAGTAAAAATACACAGAATCTAAAAAATAAAACCTAAATTCAAGATATTAAGGAAAACTATAATAGTACATGAGTGACAGTAGAATAACACAGGTGCACACATTAGTATTCCTGAGAGATTGCTGTGTGATTGACAGCACTGTCAGTGTGACAGCGAGGCCATGAATAATATCAGGGTCGTCATCGAGGGCAATCATCATTAAATGTGTGTGTATATTTGTAGACTCTCTGTGACACGAGAGCAGCAGTAATAAGATGCCCATTCCATAACAGCACTGTTTATGAGCGGTTCAGATCGTCACCTGCTTACAGCTGTGTGTCTGACTCTCGTGTCTACAGCCACCACTGAGTCACTCCAGGAACAGTTCATCCAAAAAAGCTGATACAAACATCACAATATTCCACAACACTCCAGTCCATCAGTGAATGTCTTGAGAAGATGTCTTGACATTTCCATTGACATGGCGATGAAGCAGATCAGAAGTGTGATCTGTTCTGCTCTGCCCTGAGTTTGATTGACAGCTGTCAGTCACAGACGTTGCTGCCCTCATGATTTCTTTTTCAGCACTCGTCGTGTGTTTCTTGCACTCTTCACAGTATTGGCTCTTCTCTAGTGTTTCTGTGGTGATGCTAGTGTGCGTGTAGTTGGATAGCTAGTCTCAGATGCACATATTAGCTCTCATATTAGCATTTTAAGACACAGGAGGTTTGAAAAGAGATGCTGCGAAATTATCCCGCCTCATAAGATTTCTTGATTTAGCCACAAGGCAATCCCAGAATGCACTGCAGCAAGAGTTGCAGAGATAGAGATGTTGCTAAGCTGACTGATACGTTAATATGCATAGATTTCTACATAAAATGCATAAATACTGGTTACAATAATTCCATTTTAAATGCATTGAAAGGTAGAAAGTTCAATAGAATTTGGAAAAGATTTAATTATCATTTAATTTGAATTTATTTATGTGGATTTTACTTCATTCCACGCATGACATTTAGTCAAAATGCAATAGATGCAAAAAAAAGCACATTTACATGTTAGGAAATGTTAAATATTAAATAATTATTTAAATACTACTTTTAATTTAAAAGTATAATTGTATTATTTTAAAAATGTTTATGTATTTTTTGCCTTGATTTAAAAAAATTTTTTTTTCAAATTTTCAAACTATTGTATTATTGTTATTATATAATGGTGTGTTTATATTTATTTATTTATTTATTTTTTACTTAGTTTAGTAAATTGGATAAAGTGTAAAAGTGACAATCTGACACTTGAGTTTCTGTATGATTTAGACCAGTGGTTCCCAACCTTTTTCAACTCGCGGCCCACACAACTAAACACATATGTTTGCGCGGCCCACTTCAAAAAAATTAACTGACCCCGCTATTGTTGGGTTAATAACTTAGTACTCAGAAGCTAGATTTTTTTGATCAATTTTGCAATTGTGCTTTTACAGTCATAAATGCATTAAGGATTAATTTGAAACATATTTCCAAAAGAAAACCAATCAGAGCTTTATCAAAAAGTTGTAACATCTCTAGAACAGACATAAGTCAAAATTATCACTATAGTGAAGATGTAAAAAAATGTATAGCCTTGTGGCAAAAAAAAAAAAAAAAATCCTGTATACAGGGACTTTTTTTTCTTTTTTTGCCATGCATTGTTCATAGAGCTCATTAATTGTAGCGGTGCCTCAGGTGTTTGCAGTGTGTATACAGTATGTGTATGCGGTCAGCAGTGAGAGCCCATAAATATAACGCGAAAGCACATTAAAATAATGCACGAGTGCGAATCTCTCTGTTCGCAGCAGATTTCCTTTGCTCTGTCACAAAACCGGTCGTGCTTGCTCAGATACACGCTGCTTTGCGAGGAGAGAGTGTGCACACTTAAAACGTGTCTCCTCTCACTTAAACTGCATCCTGTTCACTAACAAATTCACTCTATGCTCATGTGTTAGACATGAATTATTTTCGCACGTTTTTATTTCTAGCCTTTTACCACAGTGAGAACGCTCTGATCCGTCAACATTGGCTCCAAAAAAAGGCGCATCACAGACAGTATGTGAACCTGGAGTTAGGCATATGCGCACGCTCAAATAGTGATTTTAGGACGTTTTCTTTTAATCGCACAGCCCTAGAATGGACTGGAAATGAACAGAAAATAACTAGGGGGCCGCGGACCACAGGTTGAAAACCACTGATTTAGACTGTATGCTGCTCAGTGTTGTGAATTCTTCTCGACTGAAGGGTTCTGCAATACTTCGATTACTGTGATGCGATCTCTACTGTATAAAGCGCTGTATGAATAATCTCTTCTCTCTGTGTAGCTGAGGATCGGGATCCACTCGGGCTCAGTGCTGGCTGGAGTGGTCGGTGTGAAGATGCCACGCTACTGTCTGTTTGGAAACAACGTCACGCTGGCCAGCAAGTTTGAGTCGGGCAGTCACCCGCGCTGCATCAACGTCAGCCCAACTACATACCAGTGAGAGAACACACACACACACACACACACACACCAGTCAGTGTTTCTCAGCTGATGTGTAACTCCTCTGCATTGGAGACAGTCACACCTGTTTCTATGGCAACCTGCTTCAGTCGAGATCGACAAATACGATGCTTTGCAGTCAAGTGCAGCTCTGAAGATCTGCTCTCTCTCTCTCTCTCACACACACACACACACATACACGAGCACTTGTGTTTGTATACATTGTGATTAATCCCATCCAAAATAAACGTTTTTGTTTGCATGATATATTCTGTGTATATTTAATATGTATATATACATACACACACGTACAGTATATATTTTAAGGATATTTACATGTTATATTTATATCACTTATATTACAAATAAATATATTTAATATACAAACAATTTTTTCTGAAATATAAACATGCATTTGTGTGTATTTATATATATATATAATAAATATACACAGTACACACGTTATGTAAACAAAAACATTTATTTTGGATGCGATTAATCACTATTAAACATTTGACAGCACAACATAATTCATATTTTGTTCTTACAAATTAGTTTTTGCGAATTCCTTTCCATTTGGTTTTCTTCTCAGACTCCTGCGTGACGAGCGCACGTTCACCTTCATCCCTCGCTCCCGGGAGGAGCTTCCCGACAACTTCCCCAAAGAGATCCCGGGAGTCTGCTATTTCCTGGAGGCGGGGAAAAACCCGAGCCACGCCTCTCTCACCAGCACTCGCTCCGCCCCTATCCGGAAAGTGTCCTATAACATTGGGACCATGTTTCTACGGGAGACTAGCCTCTGAGACGGCCCCGCCCATTTGCTATGGCATCACGTCCTGGAGACTAGTGTTGCCTGTGGCAACTGTTGGCCCCGCCTCTCGTCCCAGAGGCGTGACACGGAGAGGGTGGGGAGGATGGTCCCGCCCCTTTATAGGAGCCATGGATAATTGTGTTCTGAAATACAATAAAAACTAAAATATGTATATATATATAGATATATTTAAAATAAAGCCTTCTGCTCAACGGCATAGCCAAACTTTGATGGTGTACACATGGAAATACTACAGACAAGCTCATGTAAACACACATTTCTTGCTGCATTGCAGGTAATAGATTTAACATGCATAACTTTGGTGCCTTTACTTCCCATACACATACATGAACACACACATCACACACATCACAAAAATGCCATTTTAAACGCCGCCATTAACCACTGTTAAATTCTTTGTGTTTGTTTGTGTGTGTGTGTGTGTGTGTGTGTGTGCTAATCCTCTATTAACCATTGTTAGATCGCTTGTGTGTGTGTGTGTGTGTGTGTGTGTGTGTTCTACCATTAACCACAGTAAGATTGTGTGTATGTGTGTTTGGCCTCCAGTTTGTGTGTGTGAATTTGTGTAAAGAAGACTGAGGTCGTTTCGCGCTTCTCACATCTGAGGCATGTTTTTATTTTGGCTCCCATATTCGTAGCAGAAAAGAAAGTGCAGAATATGCACCATTCACTTAAATTAATAATTGATCCAAAAAATTACAATTTGCTGAATATTCATTCACCCTCAGGCAAACCAAGATGTAGATGAGTTTGTCTCATCATCAGATTTGGAGAAATGTAGCATTGCATCAGTGTCTCGTGAATGGATGCTCTACAGTGAATGGGTGCCGTCAGAATGAGAGTCCGAACAGCTGATAAAAACATCACAATAATCCACAGCACTCCAGTCCATCAGTTAACATCTGGAGAAGACAAAAGCTGAGTGTTACAAATGTGGCTTGTAAATGGTGCTTCATTTGTGCAGATTTCTCTCCTGATTCAGACCAGATTATTTTTTCACTAGAGGAAGCAATGTAATGGATCATGGACTGATATTTTTGCTGGAAACATCTTTTGTCTTCTCCAGATGTTAACTGGTGGACTGGAGTGCTGTGGATTATTGTGATGTTTTTATCATCAGTTTGGACTCTCAATTTGACGGCACCCATTCACTGCAGAGCATCCATTGATGAGACACTGATAGAATGCTACATTTCTCCAAACCTGATGAAGAAACAAACTCCTCTACAGCTTGAATAGCCTAAGGGTGAGTAAATGATCACCAACATTATTAACAATTCTTTTAGTCAACATTATAAGTTGCAATACAGGTGTTTTCTTCTTCTTGAAGCAATGCAAAATGCTGTTTGAAAAAAAATGTCTGTAATGCTTGATGCAAGGCCATGAAAGAAATATTTTTGTTCAGTAAATCTGTACTTAATATGGATTAAAGATGCACTTTGGGAACCATGTAGTTTAATAATTATTTGTATGTAATGTGATTGTGATTCAAATATTCATGCAAAACTTTATATTAGTTCTTAAAAGTACATTCTCGGTCACCATTTAATAATTCATACGTGATACTGAATGAAAAACTTGTAATATCAGGACTCACTTTTATGCAGCAGAAAACATGCTGTAGATGTGTGAAACGGTGTGTGTGTGTGTGTGTGTGAGGTCACAGAAAGGTACATTATAACGTCAACATTCATTTCAATCACATTTGATTCAAGATCACATCCTGGCATGTCAGTCATTTTTATCAGGATGCCAATAAAATTCATTGATTGAACTTTCATGGTGTCAGACTGTTGTGTTTAGTGCTTTCTTTAAATGGCTTGTTTTTCTAAAAGTAACGACCCATATTTATTCAATGCAACAACACAATGAGATTAGCCCTTTTCATTAAATGAGAGATTAAAGTTGTTATGCTCTGTAAAAAAATAAAGAGTTCAAGTTTTTGAGTTTTAGACTTTTCTTTTAGTTTAGAAATTTATAATTTTATTCAGCAAGGATGCATTAAATTGATCAAAAGTGACAGTAAAGACATTTAGAATGTTACAAAAGATTTCTGTTTCAAATAAATGCTGATCTTTTGGACTTTCTATTGATCTATGAATCCTGAAAAAATAAATGTATCACATTTTCTACAAAAAAAAAAAAAAACAGTTTTCAACATTGATAATAATCAGGAATGTAGAATGAATTTTGAAGGATCATGTGACACTGGAGACTGCAGTTATGATGCTGAAAATGTAACTTTGATCACAGGAATGAATTACAGTTTAAAATATATATACATTAAAAAACAGTTTTTTCAAATTCTAATAATATTTCACAATATTACTGTTTTAACTGTATTTTTTATCAAGTAAATGCATCGTTGGTGAGCAGAAGTGACGTGACTGGTACAATCCCATTACCATGAGCACACACCTGGATATCAAAGCGAATTTAGTTTACATGCAGTGATCGAGTTTGTGGTTAATTTGCATATGCAAGATATTAATGAACAAGACTCTGATTATCTGTGACATTGTGTTATGTCAGGACAAGAGGCAAGAAGTAATCGTGTCATGTTACTATAAAACACTTCTTGATACTGGCCACACCCACTCAGGACACGCCCAATCGCAGTAAAGCATGAGTGGCCACACCCACTCAGGACACGCCCAATCGCAGTAAAGCATGAGTGGCCACACCCACTACAAACTCTTGTGTTTGTAACATATCCATGCTTCCAGAACAAAATAACGTAACATTTATATAATGCACAAATTATACATTTTATTATACTTATAGGATAAGCTGTATTATAAAATTAAATATTTAAAATACTAAAATATGATATTTTATGAACAAAACATTCTAGAATATTTAAAATTACTTGAATAATAATTACAATTTGTTGACATGATTTCTAACATTTAACAATTAAAAATACAATAATACTGCTTTTATAAATGATTAAAAATGAATTTAAAAAACTAAATACAAGTGTGTGTGTTTAAAAATTATATAAAATATTGTTTATAATATTTAATCATTTAGAAAATAATTTTATAATACAACATCACTTTGAAACCTATATTTATATTTTACATAATATATTAATATTTATATAATACACCAAATTATATAGCAAATTATTTTAAAATTTATTGTTTTAGATGATTAATATTATAAAAATGATTTGAAATATTTAAATGCTCAAAACTAAAATAAATGATTTTAAAAATCATATATTCTAGTTTCAGTAAATTGATTACAATTGCATAAACTGACCTTTTACATTTTAAAATGTAACTTTTTAAAAAATACTTTTAAGTACTTTTTTCTCATTTTATAGTGTTAAAATATTACTTTACCAAAATATGTGTATTCAAAAAGTTATATTTAGTTATCTTTGTTTGAAAATAATATAATATTAAAACCCTATGATGTATGTCATTTATGACATGACGAGATTCAGAAGCATACTGGCTGTGTTCTAGAACAGTCTCACATGTTCTGTGATGGAATAAATTGATTTACAGCCGTATTCCTCTTCCTGAAACATCCCATAATAACATTACTACGGTAATCAGCTCATTACTCATTCATTCTGACATCATCACATTCAGCCAATCGAATTAAGCGCATAATTAGAGCATTGCAGATGAAGGGCCGTGTGTTTGAGCTGCTGATTGAACAAGCGCTGTGTGTCTGTTTGCATAATACTCACATTTATATCATGAGAAAACAAGTTAACCATCTACTCAAAGCTTTGTGTTTTCTGAGGAGACCATGAGTAAAGTTTCCCAGTGCAAGAGACTGTTGCAAGATGTTACAATGTTGCCAGTGCCAAGGTGTTCAGAGTGGTTTTAAGACATTGCTATGTGTTTTCTAGAGTGTTCTGGTACAAGTCATGCACCAAAGTTTAATGCATATAGGAATACAAGTTAGGTCGAACCACTAACTGTCAGTTTTACCGATAAAAGACTTGTGTAGGCTACTCTAGAAGCAAGTGAACGTCGCTGTATTGTTCATCTTTCACAGATTTTTAACTAATTAACTGTTCCCTCCTGGTGGAATGATCTTCAAGATTCGGCTAAAAACACGTCTCTTCCATCTTTATTTGACCCTCTAACTCTAGAACTTTCTAACTCTATTCTAATTATAAAGAAACTTGCCCCTTTTAGATTTGCATTCTATCCATTTACTGAACGAAATCTGCATAATAAGCATTGTTTATGTTGTAATAATCTCTGAAACAGTAACTCGGGGGAGAAGAATGGTTGAGTAAATTGTTATTTTTGTTTTCTTTGCACAAAAAAATATTCTCGTAGCATCGCAAAACTGAAGTTGAGCCACTGATGTCCCATGATCTGTTTTACCGATGTTTTGACCTTGTTTTCTGGGTCTGGGAACATTACAGTTGCATTGCTGTCTATGGGAGGGTCAGAGAGCTCTTGGATTTCATCACAAATATCTTAATTTCTTACGGGTTTGGAACGACATGAGGGTGGGCAATGACATAATTTTTCATTTTAGGGTGAACTAACCCTTAAAATTTGATTTAATTTTAGACGCCTTTGAACAGAGGAAGTTGCTAGACACTGTAATAAGCCAAAAAGCGAATAAAGTAAGCCCCTTGACACAGAGAACAAAGATAACTAATTATGCTAGCCTCCACATCACGATAGCAATGTTTGGTTGCTACTTCACTATACTTTCATTTTGACTGATTAAAAAAAAAAAAGTAAAAAGCACAAATATTATTTGAACTTCTCTACATATACAAAACCCCATTGTCTCATTTTCCCATGATGATCCTCTGTGGAAAATCTCATGGGAGAGTAAGAATTGACAGAGTATTTTTCCTCCAGCTGAAGCAATAAAACTCTTCGGTCTGAGTGTCAGAATACACTAACAAAACCTTCACATGCTTCTGACCGAACTATTTTCATCCCTGAGAAAGATCAGAGCCTTTCCTCACACACACACACACACACACACACACATAAACACGTGTTGAGCGCGCTTTATCTCCATCAGGATTATGCCTGAGAAAATAAAGTGAATTACTGAATTAACAGCTTCCTGTCAGAAATGGGACATCTTCCTCTGGGCTCGTGCACATAACGCGTCTCTCGGATGCGTCTTCTGAGAGACTGACAGTGTGTTCGTGATGAAAACCCGCGGGAAAAGGTGATAGTTTGATAGTGACCTGTAAACAAAGCGCTTCACAGTCTGCTCTACTGAACAGAAAATGACAGTCTTAAAGGAGTAGTTCAACTAAAAATGAACATTTGCTGAAAATCTACTCACCCTCTGGCCTTTCGTAGAAGAGCATTTATTTTATATATAAAAAAAATTTACTTGCTCTGCAGTGATTGGGTGCCGTCAGAATGAGAGTCCAAACAGCTGATAAAAACATCACAATAATCCTCAGCATTCCAGTCCATCAGTTAACATCTGGAGAAGTGAAAAGTGGTAGGTTTAAATTGTTACTTTAGACCAAATTCAAGTGTATCCATAATATTTAAATTTTATATAAAAAAACAGTTTTTGCCAACCTGTCGATCTGCTCTGCGCTCCGACGTCCCGATCTGAATCAAATGATTCATGAACCCGCTCCGAAGTCCGAATCTGAATCTAATGATTCATGAACCCGCTCCGAAAGTCCGAATCTGAATCAAATGATTCATGAACCCTATACGAAGTCCGAATCTGAATCAAATGATTCATGAACCAGCTCCGAAAGTCCGAATCTGAATCAAATGATTCATGAACCCGCTCCGAAGTCCGAATCTGAATCAAATGATTCATGAACCCGCTCCGAAGTCCGAATCTGAATCAAATGATTCATGAACCCGCTCCGGAAGGCCGAATCAGAATCAAATGATTCATGAACCCGCTCCGAAAGTCCGTATCTGAATCAAATGATTCATGAACCCGCTCCGAAAGTCCGTATCTGAATCAAATGATTCATGAACCCGCTCCGAAGTCCGAATCTGAATCAAATGATTCATGAATCTGCTCCGAAGTCTCAGTCTGAATCAAATGATTCATGAACCCGTTCCCAATCTGAATCGCATGATTCGTGAACCCGCTCCGAATTTGTTATCTGAATAAAATGATTCGCAAACCATAATTTCAGATCGGGTCTTTGGAGTGTGAATCATGAATCATTCAATTTGTAAATTGATTTGTGAACCTGCTCAGAAGTTCTGATCTGAATCAATTGATTCGCGTTCCATGCTCCGAAGTGAGCACATTTTCAACAAATTTTCATTTCAGTAAATTATTCTTTTTTGAAAGAATATTGTCGGTCATTTGCAACAACAACAAAAAAATCGATAGGCTAAATAGATTCTGATGCAGGACGTATACAACACTAAAACCCTGACATTCATCAAAAAATGCACTCTTTTCACTGCAGCGAGTGTGTTTTAGTGTTTGTCTCCAGTGTAATAGATATTAGACCTGCTCATTAAAATTAACAGACATTGTGCTGTTCTTCATAGTTATTCGAGAAACACATTCACTGAATTACCTGAGGGAAAACACTGCAGCAGCTTTATTGATGTGTCCAATTATTCTTTTGATAGCTAGGTAATATTAGGAGACACTGTCATTACCTGCTTTACACCCTTCTTCTGCAACAAATTCAGCTCAAACCTCTTTGACTCTGTTCAGCTGTTATTTGAAGTTTTTCGCATTTAAGATCATGTAAATGTATACTTTAAGAAATTAAACGTACATTTCGAGTAAACTGACATATATAACTAATGATTACAATTTTAGGGTGAAGATTCTTCTGCATCATTCCTGCAGTCTTCAGTGTCACATGATCTTCAGAAATCATTCTAATATACTGATTTGCGGCTCGAGAGACATTTCTCATTAAGTTGTGCTGCCCTTGATTTCCACTAAAAATAATGATCATTTATTTTACTGTTCTTTGATGAATAAAAATGTGTAAAGAATAGCATTTATTTGAAATGGAAATCTATTTATAACATCACAAATGTCATCACTGTCACTTTTGATCAATTTAATGCATCCCTGCTGTGCTGAATAAACATTTTAACTTCTTAATAAAATGTTTTGCATTCCTTTGTATTCAAATCTATTTTTTACATTATTTTATGCTGATTTAAAAACTAACTTAAATGCAAAATGTCATTATTTTATTCGCTCTCTGCCTTTTTTGGCCTGAAACATTCCTTTTCTCTTCCTTCGATTGTAGGTCAAAGCAGAATGTCCCAAATTCACACAAGGTTCTTCATCTCCACGGTGATGCTGCACATAGGTATGGTGTGAATTTTACTATCCAGGGATGTGACACTGGTTTCAATGTGACGTTTCAAAAAGGCCTGACTGTTACTATGGCAACAAGGATCCTGTTCATAGACAGGTAAACACACACACAGTCTGGATGTTGTTTGTTTTTCTGGATGTGCGTACACACACACTCACGCACGATGAGTCAGAGTCTTTATGCTGTGATGTCATCACCAGTCTTCTGTTATTGTGATGTCACTGAAATCTTCTATCAGCTCTGCTATTGGTCTCATCGCAGCGCGTCAGAGATTTGCATGTGGGCGCTCCCACTGAACTCTGGGATACCTTTCATAACCAACACCATGTGACGTTTTTCAATCGTACGAATGTATGTCAGACCAAAGCTGCCACCGCATTTCCAAATCTAAGAATAGAACAGAATGTAAAGCCACACGTCTGAGCTAGTGGATGCAAAAAGAGTATTAATTATGAATTTTCCAGGTCATATACCTGATGAGATTGATTTGTCACGTGACCCGTGCTGTTCACTCTGTAAACACTAGTGACTAAACCGCTGTGATTGGGGACGCGGGTCACATGACTGGGGTCTGTCCTGAGCGTGATCCGTCTCTGATGGGCCGTTTCAGAAACATCATAATTAAGATGCTGATCTTCTCTCTCTCTCTCTCTCTCTCTCTCTCTCTCTCTCTCTGCTCAGACAGTGATGCTGATCAGATTAACTCAGATGACTGCCTGTATCACATGTGTTCTTGTTGCCATGGCAAAGCTGGCTGTGCTAGGATGGTTGCCATGGTAACAGGAGATTGTGTCATATAGGAGGATGGATGAGAATATCAGCTCATCTATCTATCTATCTATCTATCTATCTATCTATCTATCTATCTATCTATCTATCTATCAATCAATCAATCAATCAATCAATCAATCAATCTATCTATCTATCTATCTATCTATCTATCTATCTATCTATCTATCTATCTATCTATCTATCTATCTATCTATCTATCTATCTATCTATCTATCTATCTATCTATCTATCTATCCATCCATCCATCCATCCATCCATCCATCCATCTATTATTCTATCTATCGTTCTATCTATCGTTCTATCTGTCTGTCTATCTGTCTATCTATCTATCTATCTATCTATCTATCTATCTATCTATCTATCTGTCTGTCTGTCTGTCTGTCTGTCTGTCTGTCTGTCTGTCTGTCTGTCTATCTATCTATCTATCTATCTATCTATCTATCTATCATTCTATCTATCGTTCTATCTATCGTTCTATCTGTCTGTCTGTCTATCTATCTATCTATCTATCTATCTATCTATCTATCTATCTATCTATCTATCTATCTATCTATCTGTCTGTCTGTCTGTCTGTCTGTCTGTCTGTCTATCTATCTATCTATCTATCTATCTATCTATCTATCTATCTATCTATGTATCCATCCATCCATCCATCCATCTATCGTTCTATCTGTCTGTCTGTCTATCTATCTATCTATCTATCTATCTATCTATCTATCTATCTATCGTTCTATCGTTCTATCTATCTATCTATCTATCTATCTATCTATCTATCTATCTATCTATCTATCTGTCTGTCTGTCTGTCTGTCTGTCTGTCTATCTATCTATCTATCTATCTATCTATCTGTCTGTCTGTCTGTCTGTCTGTCTGTCTGTCTGTCTGTCTGTCTGTCTGTCTGTCTGTCTGTCTATCTATCTATCTATCTATCCATCCATCCATCCATCCATCCATCCATCCATCCATCCATCCATCCATCCATCCATCCATCCATCCATCCATCCATCCATCCATCCATCCATCCATCCATCCATCTATCTATCTATCTATCTATCTATCTATCTATCTATCTATCTATCTATCTATCTATCTATCTATCTATCTATCTATCTATCTATCTATCTATCTATCTATCTATCTATCTATCTATCTCATGTCCCAGTTTTTTCTCTGTTAAATTAACATCACTCTATCAGGAAAAACTAAAATAATTTAGTTTTATATCTTCACAATAACAATGTGATCAATATTCTGTTTATTAAAGCACAGTATGAATCTCATGAAGTTAGTGTTTTTCACGTTTCATCAGTCAAAACGTTTCTGCGTTAAAATCAGCTCAGCTGCTGGATGTCTTTGTCCATATCAGGGCTTTCCAATCACATCGCCTCATTTTGGATACGAATAAAACATCAGGTCATGCAAAGACTCTCATCTCTTTGCATTTAAAGGGACAGTTCACTGCAAAATGAAAATTCAGTCATTAACTACTCACCCTCATGTCGTTCCAAACCCGTAAGACCATTCATATCTATCTATATCTATCTGAGACTGTATTCCCTCTTCTCTTCTGAACCATCTGTGCTGTAAATGTTCTGCAGTTTCACATGTTTGTGTGTTTCTGCAAGGCATCTGTGGCCACTGCGAGTCTGAGCTCCATTTGGGCTCCCACAGGGCCTCCATCACGGCTGTAGGAGAAAATCACAATGAGGATGATTATTAACACAGTAAATCAGGAAACTGGAGGATGGACAGAAGTCGTCCGGGAGAAGAGTTTGGACTGTGAAGCTTGTGTGTGTGTGTGTGTGTGTGCGTGTGTGTGATGGCAGAGCACCTGAATCCACAATGACCAAAACCAAACAGAAAAGGGTCGCAGTTTCAGAACACGTCCACTGTTGAGCGAGCCAGTAAATCACACAGACTGTAGATGCTCTTTTGTCTTGTGACCTTCTGAAAAGAACAAACCCTTTCAGAGTTTCGTTCTCATGGGACAGCGATACTGTTGTTTTAACCTTTGACCTTGGAAATACTTTCTGTCAAACAGACAGAAAACAGACACACATACACACACACTTGTGCATCTCTCTTACTTGGACTTGATTATAAATCTTTAACAGAAATACTCTCAGAGGAGGAGAGCTGTTGTCTTTAATGCAGCTCTCGCTCGCTCTCCTGTTTTTATGAGCGTGTGATTTAGGAAGCGTTTGGCTGATGCTCTAGATTTCAGGAGAATATAAAGCCCTTTCTACATGTTCCAGCATTGCACTTGACTGTACTTGTGCAGTATTTCAGGCTGCATTTTTATTATTAAATGGATAGTTCTGCACCAAAATCTGATCTAATTGATGTAATCATTATCGAACATTAAACATCACCAATATACATTCAATAAATTACATTCAAATACCAGTCTATGCTACTTAATTTATCTATAATAAAAACAATTACTAGTAATTGATGTAGTAATTTATTAAACATTAAACATCAGGATATGCTTATATTGAGCTAAAAAGGGGTAAACATTTTCTGTTAAAAATATAATTCATAATAATAAAAAAATCCTAAGAATTATTGTTAAATGTTATTATTTGTTGAACATTAAACATTGTCAGTATGCTTCAGGTGAAGACAAAACAAAAACAACAGGTGTTTCTATTTCTAAAAAAGGCAAAACATACATGTTTCTAAAAAATATAATTATTTATCATGAAAATGCATTTTAAAAATGACTGTTTAATTGATGTATCATATATATATATATATATATATATATCTTTGATAAATACTATTATTAGTAAAAATAATTTAATACATTAAAAATGACCATTATGCTTAATTTTGCATCATTTTATATCATATAAAACTTTTTCCTGACTGGTTTATTGACAGCTTTAAGAAAATGCAAATCAAATGCAACCAAAACAAGACTTTAATTAGATGGTGCATTATTAAATTGCATCATGAAAACTAATTTATATTAAAATCAAAATTTGAAATATACATCACTCAACAATCTGCGTAGTCTCTATTTTCCTACTTTAGAAAAAAATGTAATCATATGTGAGTACAGGGTTTAATCTAAATCTGATCCCATCTGTTTTTCTGATGAGTTGTTTCTCGACTGTTCTGCTTTGCTGTAATAGACTTTGCTCTTTTCACCTCTAGAGTCTAGACGACAGGCTCAGTAACTCACAAGCTGAGTGGCTGCAGCTGCTGTCAATCAGCGTGAGGGGCGGGACTTTACCGACTTAAGAGCGTAAATGCATACCTGCATCCGAACACAGCATTTTTTTTTAAAGCAGGAGCTTCTGAACACACCGAGCTAATGGCCTGCTGAATGTCTGCTGATAAAAATAGACAGTGGCAGATGGAGAGAACGAGAAAGAGAGAGAGAGAGAGAGAAAGAGACTTTAGGAGGTGTAGGTTGAGAAAACTAACTCATCTCTTACATTCCTATGCAGTACATTTTCATGTTCCCATCAGATATGTCAAACTGGATAATAAAACTCACAGTTTATATCCCATTATCTAACTGAAGCCAGTTACTTCATGACATCATCCTCCAGGAAGTGACATCATTTTGGAGGGAAAACAGCTGCACAAACATCATCAGTTTGTGCCTTTCTAAACAAATCAGTTTGGTGAAATCAATGACTGAAAGAAATGGTTAAAATATATTTGAAGTTGATTTATGAACATCCATTTTCACTGTGGAAGTGGAAGTAATTTTTTTTAAGATGCAAAGTTTATTCACTGCTGTTCACTTTGTCTTAAAGGTGCTTCCTTTTTGCTTTTTGCTCTGAAATCTCTCCCAGTAGGGGGGTCTTCCTCTAGAAGGGGCGTGGCTTTAGACCTAAGATCACTGAAACTCAACAGAGTGAAAGAAAGGGGCGGAGCTTCACAAACAGTCCCACCTCTCCTTCTATAACACAAAGAATTATGATGTTATGAACTGTCTTGTCCTCTAAAATCATGTGAAAATCATCGTTCAACTCACTTCTGATGTGCTGATATCCTGTTTTCCCAGCGTCACAGCGACGTGATGATCTTTGTCCAATAAGCTCTCCTGAATAGTACTATTATAATAAAACTCTCTCTATAAATGTGACCCTGGAGCACAAAAGCAGTCTTAAGTCTCTGGGGTATATTTGTAGCATTAGACAACAATACATTGTATGCGTCAAAATTATCGAATTTTCTTTTATGCCAAAAATCATTAAGATATTAAGTAAAGATCATGTTCCATGAAGATATTTTGTAAATTGTCTACTATAAATATATCAAAACTTAATTTTTGATTAGTAATATTCATTGCTTAGAGCTTCATTTGGACAACTTTAAAGATGATTTTCTCAGTATTTAGATTTTTTTTGCTCCCTCAGATTCCAGATTTACTAATTGTTGTATCTCTGACAAATATTGTCTTCCAAACAAACCAGACATCAATGAAAAGCTTATTTGTTCGACTTTCAGATGATGTTTAAATATCAATTTCGGAGAAATTCTCTAAAATATAATAAAAAGAAAAAGAAATCCTGACAAATTACTATTACTTCATGTAATAATATATTAACCATTAAACATCACCAATTTTCTTCATGTCAAGCCAAAAAAAAAATAAGTTTCAAAAAAAAAGTTTCTGCTCATGCTGAATAACTTTCTTTCCCTCAGTTGCAAGAAGAAAAGGCCAGAGGGATGAAGAACGTGAACTCTCTCTAGGAAACAAGAAGCGTCTGTGATCTGTGTCACGTTCACACGCTCTGATAGACACAGAGACCATGAGAAACACACACACACACACACACACGTCTTCAGCCTCATCCGGCTGTCTCACGGGCTGAGAGGATGAACCTGTGTGCTGAACGACTGGTTAGTAATGCTGGTATATAATAGACACCTCACATGTCCAGTCCTCTTCTTCACCGTCCAGGTACATCAGTGTCTGCTGGTACACTTGCCCCTCTCACATCTGATTGGACGAGATGTGAAACTCCACCCTCTGCAGGTCGAAGCCCAGCCCTGTGTCAATCGCTTTGATGAAGCTCTCCTTCAGCAGCTCGATGGAGAGAAAAACAGACCAATCAGAGGTAACCAGGCCTCTGGATGTATTCAGAATGAAATGCCTGAACAGTTTACAGTGTGTATATGGAACACTAATACTGTATGTGATACCAGTATGCAGTATGCAAGGAAAAACAGTGTACAAATTAATGCTTACTCTGCTACATGGGCTGAATCTAGTTTTGAGACTGGTGAAGAGTTGTGGAAAGTAGTTCTTAAAAATTTTAAAAAATATTTATGTTTTAATCTTATTTACTTCATGTAATAATTTATTAAACAGTATTATTAATAATTATTGAAAGCATTTTTTACGAGATATTATTATATATTAATGTTATGAAAAACGAAAATATTCACAAAATTAATTAATTAAATGTAAAACATAATTAATGTAATATTTCATGAACATCCTTTTTTTATATTATATAAACCTAATGTAAAATAAAAAATGAATTCTAAAAATTTACTAATCATGATACTTATAAAAGTTAATATTAATGTAGTAATTTCTTGAACATTAATTTTTATATTAATGAAAGGGTTTGATTAATATTAATGTTTAAGCATATAATGATATTTTAGGGAATTGGGTGCAACACAATCTCCTTTTCTTGAACAATTTAAACATGTAGTGTGTGAGTGTGTGTGTGTGTGTGTGTGTGTGTGACTGACCACATTCTCATCTACAGCACTGTTACAAGTACACGAGTGTGTGTGTGTGTGTGTGTGTGTGTTATGAGAGTCCTCAAATGACCACAGACTGGCATAACTGAGTCATGCTGAAGTGATGAGATCACATCGCCATGGAAACAGGGATCAGAATTGGAACAGTTTCATCCAGCACAATTTCTGTCCTGCTGCGATATGCTTCTAGATGTGTGTGTGTGTGTGTGTGTGTGTGCACATCTTGTTGCCTGGAGGTGATGATGATGATGATCATGCTACAGGAAGCAGTGGTTGCTATAGTTACCCAGTGCCTGTAAAACATGTCCAGTTGGTCCAAGTCTGATCCGGGCTTCCGGATGTTCATCCAGTCCAGATCTGTAAACTGAGGATTCATGATCCGGAGAAACTCCTGTACGGAGCTGACACACACACACTGAAATCACCTAAAAGCTCACATGCTGCACTTTTGTTTTACACTTGAATTTCACATCAGTGGAGGTTTCTGCACCAAAATCATTGTATTTCAATTTCTATAATAATTTTCAAGTATTTATTTAACCTTCACATTTAAACACGGCTCTTGCGCCTGTTCCTTTAGAATGTTATTGTCCTCTTTTATCCACCTTTATATTTATCTTTCTGGTGTACAGACGCAGTTGCTTAATATTGAAAAGATTTTGATATGATATGAAAATATCATTCATAATAATGCATATATAAAAATAAATAAAATCTACTTTTTTTATTAATTTGTTCAACTTTACACTGGTATCTTTGGTCAAATCAACATAACACTCTTTCTTCTTTCTTTAGTATACATAATCTATCATAATTGATTAGTGTTGTCATAATAAGTTGTTTTCGCAGTTTATTTCAGAAAATGTTTTGTGAAAACAAAAAACTGTTGAGGGAGTTTTGACTTGTGAATGTTAAAGTGAATCACATAGTACATAGCAGCAAGAAAAATCAGTCATTTAATAATCATGTTCTATACAGAAACAGGATTACTACGAGCTGATACAACTTTATACTTTACATTTTGCAACTCAAAAACCCTTTCTGAGCTCTTTCTTCCCCAGCCTGCTCTTGCTGAAGCGCAGGTATAGAGCGACCCCTGCTGGCCGCTGCTGGAACTGCAGTGTCTCTTGTGTGTACTGGGGACTGTTGTGAGGATTGTAAGCTCAGGTGACAGTAGGAGCTCAAGGGCAGTGAAGGTCTGCTGGTCTTCATCACATCAACACCCACCTTGTGTCCTGGTTCTCCTGCCAGCACGGTGTAATCTCCCTGATGGGACACACTGAAGTTCCAGTGGGTGAAGCTGTGGGTGAATGAGGTCTGTGGCAAAAACTGTTTCCCCCTCGCTGTTCTTTCCAGCCGAAACCTGTCCCATGCAAGCCCTATCTTCTCACACAGCAGCTTTCTGATCAGTAGATGACTGATGCAGTAGACGATCTGATGCAAACACACAAAGAAATGTAAAAACCAACAAACAACATGGTGCTATAATAAAAAAATGAAATAAATCAGTGGAATTAGGTTCCAAGATATAATCAAATTAGGCTAAAGTATTCCTTTGTACACCAAGCTGTTTTAGAGCTGAACACATTACAAAAAAATGTAATCCGTACTGAAGGTTTTTTATTTATTTTTGACTGTGAAAGTTCTGTTGGTTTTTTGTCCATTTGATAAAGTTTTGTAATTGTGAGTGAACCTGCTGCAATGCAAGACAAATTTCAGACTTTGTCTGACAATAAAGTTATACCGTAAACAGATTAATGCATCAATGAATTAATTAATGCAATCATGCATAAATCAATAAATAATGAATGCATAAATGAATTAACTAATAAACTAAATAAACAATTAATGAATTCATAAACAAATCAATACATAATATATAAATAATCAATTAATTAGTGAACAAATGTATGCATCAATCAAAAAATAATGAATGTCTGAATGAATATGACTCGATGCATAAATTAAATGAATTAATTAATAAATTAATGGTGCATAAATAAATATGTGTAAATAAACGAGCCAGTTAATTAATAAATAATAAACAATGACAAAAAATTATAAAAAATATAAAGAAATAAAGAAATGCATAAATAAAATCAATAAGTATATTAATCGATTCATTCATGAAATAAATAAATACTGAATGCAGAAATAAGTAAATAAATAAACTAATTAATTAATTAATAAAAGCAAGCATAAAATGCAGTCAATTAGTAGATGCCACTTTGTTTTGGCATCATGACATTTAGCAAATATGTCTATTATATAAATAAAAGTTGTGCAAAGGGAAATATTAACAAAAAAATATAATATTAACATAATATTAAAATATCAGAAGGGAAAAAATGGTCAAAATTATTTTTTTCTAAGAAAAAAAACTATAACGTGCACTCCATCCATGTGCACTTTTATCAGCTGTCGTATATTATAAAGTTGCAGTTCATTATTATATTATTAATTAATAATATGTAGTCATCATTATTGCATGTTATTATATTGTCTTATTCAGTTTGTAGCTTTGTTTTGCTTTTACACTGGTACGCCTGCACATGTGTTCCAAACCACACGAAGGAATCCGGAAGAATATGCTGTGGGCGGAGCTGAACGGTGAGCGCCTCGTCTGATTGGCTGACGGATTGGGCGGTGATGCTCGTTGACCAATCGCGCGTTGTCGGAAGTGTTCGGCACAGTTCGGTTGTGGAGGCGGAGCGCAACGCGTGTGGATGGAGCGCTTGATGCTTTTCTTCACCGGTGAGTGTTTGAATAAAGAAATCAAATAAGCACGACGTTTTTTTGTAATGTGGTGTGTGTTATGGCGTTTATTTTTCGTTATATAAAGAGCCATATGTGGGAAAAACATAACATTATAGGTTTCTATTGCAGCGCTTTCTGGCGACTGTTTATAATCGAAGAGCAAAAACACGAGACGTTCTCATGCGTTTATGTTTGATATAAGTGATAGTATTCGCATTCTGTGATGTCATATTGGTAACCATGCTGTATATGGATATACTTGAGAAAATATTTCCTTGTAACCATATTTTTCTACCATAAAAATAAAAAAGCCATATGTACTGTTGTTATTCCCTGTGTTATGGTACAGTATTAAATGGTAATAGGGTACTGCATGATGATTATGGAATCTCCTTTTCACAGCTTTCATAAATTAATCAAATTAATTGATACAATTTATTTATTTATTCATTTATTTATTTCGTTTTCTAGTTCTAACACAATTATTTGTTAAGGATCATGTGACACCAAAGGCTGAAGTAATGATGCTGAAAATTCAGATTTGCATCACAAGAATAAATGATATTTTTATAATTATATTATATTTATATTCTTACTTTAAATTTCTATAATATTTAATTTTTTTACTGTATAAGAAAAAAAAACAGTAAATGCAGAAGGAAACATTACAAGAATCGCACCAAACACAAACTTCTGAACACTGATGAATATTTTTTTATTATTTATATTATTTATTAACTATTTGACAATCTGGAATATCAGGGTGCAATAAATAAATAAATAAATAAATAAAATTGAGAAAATCACATTTAAAGCTGTCCACATTTAAAGCTGTCCATTTAAAAAATGATTTTCACGAAATATGCTTAATGATTTTTGGCATAAAAGAAAATCAATAATTTTGACCTCTACAATGTATTGTTGGCTATTGCTACAAATAAGACTGGTTTTGTGTTCTAGGGTCACATTACATAAATGCAATAATCATAATTTTCTGGTTTTATTTATAGCTGGTTTGAGCACGTGGAAATAATATACAGATATGTCAGATTTATTAACATATATGCATTATGTGTAACGAAAACTGTTTGTTTTGATGTAGGAGACCAGATGGTCCGTTCCTGCTGCTGTTAGGAGACAGAATGACCTCAACGCTTTCCTACTCACAGAAACACAAAATGCATGTCAGCATCAACTTGAAGATGTGTCTGGAGTGACCGAATTCGTTCAGCATCCATTCGTTTCTCAGTACCCAGCATGGACTTCCTGCAGATGAAGCACCTGAAGAGGAAGAGGAAGAGCAACTACAGCGTGAAGGAGACTCAGACTCTGATCCGCGAGATCCACAAGCGGCGTGAGATCTTGTTCTCCCGCCAGCAGAACATGGCCATCAACGAGCTGAAGCGGCGAGCGTGGGAGGAGGTGGCTGACAGCGTGAACGCTCTGGGCGAGGGCGAGCTGCGCACGGCGGCCGAGGTCAAGCGGCGCTATCTGGACTGGCGCGCGTTGATGAAACGAAAGCAACTTCAGGCCGAGCTGGCGTCGGGATTGAAGCAGGAGTTTGAAGCTTCGTCTCCCGATAATGATGCGTCTCTGGGTGGCGGCGATCAGTCGCTGGACCTCAGTGGGTTTTCCAAAGACTCGTCGTGCGACTGGCAGGACCTGACGGACCTCGGGGAGCCCAGCACACACATTCCTGGAGTCAAAATAGAGGACGACGAGGCCTGCAACTACAGAGTATGTACTAGACCTTTTCATTTCAACTTTTATCAGATTGTTTCCTGCTTTGGTTGAAGTAGTCCTCACAAGAAATTCCTTTTTTTTTTTTTTCAGCAAGGATGCATTTGAAATTCTATTCTGTGAATTTTAAAATGTATCAGTTTCCACACAGCAGTATTGATAATAATCAGAAATGTTTCTTGAGCAGCAAATCTGCATATTAGAATGATGTCTGAAGATCATGTGACACTGAAGACTGGAGGAATGATGCTGAAAATACAGCTGTGCATCACAGAAATAAATGACATTTTACATGATATTCACATAGAAAACACTTATTTTAAATTGTAAGAATATTTCACAATTTTACAGTTTTTATTGTATTTTTCATCAAATTAATTCAGCCTTGGTGAGCAGAAGAGACCTCTTTGAAGATAAAAAAAAAAAGAAACGCAAAAAAAAATATTCAGAAAAAAAATATTTAAAAAAATCAGTAATTTTGCATGGCTGTTTGGATGCCGTAAAACACCCAAAACTAGGTTAAAGTTAGCATTTTCTTCAGTCACTGTGTTGTAATTATTACCCTAAAATCAGGATTGGGCATAAAATAATGTCTTATAATTGAAAACAGGCTGAGAATTAAACAAGTACTTATAATCAGTCTTATAAGAAGACAGGAATCACGTCTTTGTGGGATTTTTTAAGAGTAAATACAAAACAGCTTCTCATTACAAACACTTTGATGCTTCGAAATGCATCATGTTTTGTGCATACAGCCATCATTTTTTCAATCAGCACCTCAAAAATAATAAGAAACCATTATTGAATATCATTCCTGAAATATTATGCACACTGAAAAAAATAATACTACGTTTTTTTTAAGGTAAGTGGTTGCAAACAATTTATTTTAGCTACATTTAATAAAAATAAATAATAAAATGTGCTGAAAGTTACTCAACTAAATTTATTTAAATGTAGCTAAAATAAATTGATTGCAACCATGTACCTTAATTTTTATTTTAAAAACATTTCAGTGCAGAAATGAATTCATTTTAATTCATTTTAATTTTAATTGAAATACCTACTCATGCAAGTTAACCTTAAACATTTTTCTCTAAAATCATGCTATGAGGAAACAAATCTACTCAATAAGTGCTTGGCCTCATACTTGCTGCTGACTTTGTGTCTGTCTAGTTGGAGGCGGATGTTGGAGAAGGTGGTGAGGGTGAGGAGGACGATGAAGACTGTTTTCCCTCAATCCTCCCTGATATGGACCGTGAGGGCAGAGTTCCTGAAGTCTTCGCTCACATCGATGAATTCGGCATGCTGAGCTCCACGAAGCCTGTGTTAGGATCGGCGGCGACTCGAGACCTGGGACTCGGAGTCGGGGGCTCGTCCGGGATGGGCGGAGCTGGATTGGAGAACACAAATCTGCTGGTGGCGCTGGAGAGACAGAGACTGGACCTGGAGAAACACCGCTTACAGGTGGAGTCCGAACGGCTGCAGGTGGAGAAAGAGCGCCTCCTGGTGGAGAAGGAGCGGTTGAGGCAGGGCGAGGTGGAGAGGGAGCGGCTGCAGCTGGAGAAGGAGCGTCTGCAGGTGGAGCGAGAACGATTGCGTCTGCAGCTGCAACAGAACACGCCCCTCCAGCAGAGCCCCGCCCCCTCGACATCTGTAGCCACACCCACCACATCATCCTCTGCCCCCTCGTCGTCCTCATTGGATGGAGAGAAAGACAGGAAGCTGGCTTGGCCAATGGCGGTGGATCTAGAGGCGGAGAAGCTGAAGTTAGAGAAAGAGCGCCTCCTGCTGGAGAAGGAGAGACTGCAGTTCTTCAAGTTTGAGTCGGGAAGACTGCAGATTGAGAAAGAGCGCCTTCAGGTGGAGAAAGAAAGGCTGCAGCTTCATAAAGATGGACAACAGATGGCGCTGCACTCGTGAAACATCATAGATACAGCCCATTAGAGAAAGATTGTTACCATAGTTATCTATTCATTTCTATTGGGAAAAATTCTAATGTGTCTTATGCACTTTAAATAAAGCAAAAAAAAAATATATATATATAAAACGTATATTTATCAGATATTTGAAAACGGAAAAAGTCAAGCAATGATTGTGAGAAGTTTAGAAACAAGATGCATGTGCACTCAGTTTTGAATATTTGCAGCAGTAGACTGTGCATTTTTAAATATAAGTATGAAATATGATAAATGAATGTCATAAAATTACCTCATTGCACAGAAAAGCAGAAGAAAACTGTGATTGTACATGCGTCTTTTATCATGTTGATGCTGAATTGCTTGTATTCGCTAAAAACAAACAAACAAAAAACGTTAATCGACAAATAATAATATATAAATATTAGATGAAAAACTTAAAAAAAATTTTTTTTAAGTAAACATTGAATATTTAAATTAAAATAGCTAACTTTAAATTAAAACTGAAATAAAAATTGTGAATACTATAATAATATATAAATAAAACTAATTACACATTTTGTATTTCAGCCTTTTATATTTAATTAACAGAAAAAAACTTCTATTTGCTTTATTTGAAGTGCAAAAACCACACTTTTTGGTGCTTTCTTTTTTAAAAATAGCCAAATAATAATAGTTTTCACTAAAGAAATGAATAGATATCTATGGTAAACTGTTTCTGGCTGTATCTATAGATCAGATCAGCCCACATGATTGCCTTCTACTCATGTAATAAGTGATGTTTTAACGCTGATTCGGTTGAGTATTGATATCTCATAGAAATTTATGCAGAAATATCTGAACGTATTTGTCACATAATATAAAAAGAAAAGAAACTTCTGATTACAACATGTTATGTACTTAGTTACTATACCGTGTTTAATGTACGGGGTAAAACCGAGAGCTAAAAAAGAGTTGGATTGTATAAGGGCTCTTATAAGCAGCTGTGTTCACACTACAGCATGGATGGGGACCAAATCTGAGGCCTTATTTATGCTGAATTATCATATGTTCTTAAATACGTGATTGTTTTGAAATAATCAGGTTTTTTTCTGGTCTATCTTGAGGTCAGTCACTGAAATAAGCTTAACGAACGCATATAAATGTGTTCGTAAAACCATAGGTGCTTGGATTCAGTTTTGCTTAATCACACTCACAAACATGAAGGTGAACAGTCAAGGCAAAAATCTACATAAGATTTATTTTATATTTTACCCCAAAATCAAGATAAAATTATATATATATATATTAGGACAAGCTGAAAATTGATCTTTAAAATGTAGATGAGTTTGTTTCTTTATTGGAACAGATTTGGAGAAATGTAGCATTGTAGTGCTACAGTGAATGGGTGCCGTCAGTGAACTGTTGTTTCTGGCCAAAATATGGGTCCGTAATCCATATTAATGCTTCCTGCAGTGAAAAAGACAATCTCCTGTTGTCTCTCGCATCAAAATCTTTCTCCGCTGATTCAGAAGTGACCACTCTTATTATAGATTATGGTTTGAAGTTAAAACATCTTAATGATAGCTTTGCTTACAGATACACAGCTTTTGTCTTCTCCAGATGTTCACTGATGAACAAGAGTGCTGTGGATTATTGTGATGTTTTTATCAGCTGTTTGGACTCTCATTCTGACGGCACCCATTCACTGCAGAGCATCCATTGATGAGACACTGATGCAGTGCTACATTTCTCCAAACCTGATGAAGAAACAAACTCATCTAGATCTCTGATGAACTGAGAGTGAGTACTTTTTCAGCAAAATTGCATTTTTGGAACAAGTGATTCTTTAAAGTGTTATTTCCTTGAAAACCTTTCTGTAGTGTCTGGATGTTTTTTCTTTTGATTTTGAGGTGAAATATGTTCTTCTTCACAGGTTTCGTGAGATTTCCTCATGAAGGCCTGTATTGTGAATGTAGTTAGTGTTATGAGTGTGTGTGTGTGTGTTCTCTTACAGTTGTTTTCAGGTCTTGATGATCCAGAAGTGCAGATGTTGAGTGCTGATTGGTTTTGTGATCCCTGCATACATTTTTGCATCTTATCCAAAGCAATTTACATTGCACTAAAGGTATACTGTACATTTTTTAACCATTTTCGTGATCACATGCCTTAGGAGTTTTCATTCTAGAGCTCTAAGGCCTGTTTCACACATAAGCAGCTGCATATACTTGTTTTGGCAAATAGAGTTTAAATTCTAGGCCTTTTTTTAATCTGCGAGTAATATAAGCATACTGAATTTTAGCAGAAAACATGGTGAAAATGATATGTGAACATTTTTATTGGCATGACCCTTTACAAGAGGCTTTTCCTTTGAATCATCTGGATTCAGTCCAGTTTACGTTGCAATTTACTTCAATTTGCATGTAAAACTTGCTATGTTTTTCCAAAAAAATGGAAATGCATGTGCTGTTTTGTAACATGCAGACACTGAATAACATACAAAATCAATCAGCATGTTCACGCTGCTCGACAAACAAAAGTAGGAGGAAAGTACTCCATGTATAAACCCAGAAATCACTTTTATGTATAGATTTGCAGCAGAAAACACTCACGGTTCAGTTCAGCTTCTCTCTGCATTTCTCTAATCAAGTGGAAGACCAAAGCTGTGCTGTCTGGTGACACGTTTTTTTCATTGGATCTCCATTCAATATGTTTTCACGCTCAGATGAAGGTTGAGTATTTAAAGATAAAA